>NC_050576.1:191714453-192025953 GCF_011100635.1 Trichosurus vulpecula
CACTGGTACCTGTGGGTGAGTTGGGGATAGGGATGGGGAAAGTAGCCAACCAAGTTCTTGGAGGCTAGGGTCCAGATAATGAACATACCAACACCACCCACCGAGCAACAACCAGGAGCTGGTTGACCAGGAGTAGTAGCCTAAGGACAGAGAGGGTGCCGAGGAACAGGAGAAAGGAGTGTTTTATACCGAAACACTGAGCAACAAAGGAATAGCCAAGGGGGTGAAAGGAAGAGAGAAGTTAGCATACAAGTTACAGGGTTGGCTGGCATACAGACTCTTAAGAGTTAAATTACATGAAGGGTCAGAGGAGCTAGCACCAATCCAAGTTCCTGAGGGGCACCCTAAAAATAAACATGGAGAATCAGAAAAAGCTGTCAGGCAACATGGAGGCACTGGCAGTGACTAAGGGTGTGCTTGCTGAAGTGAGTTAAGGGGATAAGGTACAGGGTGTTGTGGGGGAACTGAGGGGAAACAGTCTAGTCAGGCAGCTCTGAAGTCAACTGAAACCCCCTCTGGCTTTGTCCTAACAGCTTACAACCCCCTCTGCCCGGGGGGTGGGGGGCATGTTCTCTTTGCATAGGCCTAGGGGGCTGTCTGGTGGTGACAGCTTATGGCATTTACCGGCTAAAGGCCCGAGGCCCTCTCAAGATGTCTCTACACCTGATTCACACTCGAGTGGCAGCTCAGGCCTGTGCTGTGGGAGCCATCATGTTAGGTGAGTAGGCAACAGAGCAAGGGCCCCTAAAATCTAGCTTGATGCCCTAATACTTCAGGGGCTGTAAGAGACCAACCTCCTTCTCCAAACCCTGTGGGCAGTCCAGCTTCCCAGCAGGAGCCACAAATATAGACTAGCCTTCAGGGTCCAAACTCTATAAATTTCTTCTCTTTCATAGCTATGCAGGTAGAGCCTGTTTTGCCACTCAAGGTGGGCAAATGCAGCAAAGCCCAGGTTTGCTAATAGCCAGTTGGCGACCCCATCCCCCCTCCATCGGTACATCATCAACCTGAGAAGATGGGGGAAGAGATTCAGGGAACAGGGAGAAAGGATTAGGAGCAGTCAGGTGTTCAGAGCAGCTGCTGTGACTTGGGGCAGAAAGATGAGAGAGGAAGTAAAACCCCCAGGGGCCTGGAGATAGTGGAGCTCCAGGGTTTTGGAAGCTGTGCTAGCTCCTGCTCCCTGGCCAGCTGGAGGTGGCATGAGGGCTCTGACCACAAGGGGCTATCTCTGTCCTTTCCTCTCATACAGGTGCAGTGTACACCATGTACTGTGACTACATCAAGAGGCCAGCACATGATGCTGAGGAGAAGTAGGAGCTGTACGGAGGCTGGGACAGTCAGACTCCTTCAGAGGAGTCCCTTGTATGCTTCCTTATAATAAAGTGATTCTGAGGATAAGCAACAGTCTGTTCTTAACACAGGGAAGCACTCAAGTAGGTGGTGGTGGCAGCTGGTGTGAGGGCTTAGAAGAGGGAGCTGGGGGGGGGCAGCAATCAGGACTTCGGCCACTTAGTTCACAGGATCAGAGTTAGAGCTGGTGGGGCCTAAGAGGTCATCTAGGTCTCCCCCCCACCCCCACTCCCCTCGTTTTGGAGATGAGGAAGCCCAGGTTCAGCTAAATACTAAGTGAAACAGCTGGGATTTGAACTCAGATCCTTTGACTCCAATCCAGAATCCTTTCCTCTCTACCACGATGTCACTGGGGATTCCTAGGGAGGACTTGTGCATGCTGAAAATTTAAGCATAAGCATAATCCCTGCATCAGGAGTCCCAGTTCCCTCCCTCACCTCCCACCTCCACCTCCTTCTACAAGAAAAAAAAATATGAATGATTAGAGAGTTCATAGAAATGTTAATTTAAGAGAGGCTGCAAGTAGTGACCACCCCTTAACAAGCCTCCCTGGGCATCGACAGAGAAGGGGAGCCCTGTGCTAGAAGCCAGAGCCAGCAGGACCATCTTTGAAGTTCTGTATCTCTTCAGCCAAAAGCAAGTGCCAGGGGTAAGAGCAAGGCTGAAGAGATTTGGTAAGAGAAGGAAAGGGGTGAGAGGAAAAGGACCAGACAAAGACCAGAATGTTCTGTTCATTTACAAACAATGTTTAGGGTCAAACTTGTAAAAATAAAATTCCATCTAAATCCCAGGACAGGGCTTCTCAGGGTCAGACATTTTCCTTCTCTTCTTCCCCCTTGAGGTTTGAGCCTCACCCCCTTTTCACTCCCTGGGGAATAGAGCTAATAAGCAGAGACCATGGAAAGACCTAAGAGGTCAAGTGTTCCTCCCTTCCTGGAGAGTCTGTAGAGACAGCTTACTGGCTGTTGAAAA
Source organism: Trichosurus vulpecula (assembly GCF_011100635.1). NCBI lineage: Eukaryota > Metazoa > Chordata > Mammalia > Diprotodontia > Phalangeridae > Trichosurus > Trichosurus vulpecula. The sequence continues at coordinate 191,716,776 of NC_050576.1, forward strand.
AGTCGACAGCATTTCTTCTCTCCCCCTACTCCACCAACAGCAACTGCAAAGGCAAAGCCACTTGGTCCAACACCCCAAAGCTGAGCCTCCCAGGCTCTGCTGTCCTGGAAGTGCTGCCCACGACTGAGTTTGGGGAGCTGCCAGAAGCATCCCCCCAGCTCACATGGGGTAGTTGAGAACCACATCCTGCTTGGCAAGCTCCAACAACATGGGATCATCGAAGAACTTGCTGATGCTCACATCCTCACTCAGACCCTAGAGTTGGGGAAGGAAAGGCCAGGATGAGTCCTGGGGAAAAGCTGATCTGTGCTCTAGTAGCGAGGGAGGGAAAGGTGAAATGTAAGCTGAGCCCATACAAAGCTCTGGACAAGGCAGGCTGTTTCAGAAAGAGCAATGATTTCTCATGGGGGGTGGGGTGGGAAGACTTTTCTATGTCCCTCCCATCCTAGCAAGAAAGTATCTCCCAGTGCCTGCAGCTGTTAGGAAAGGGGTAGAAATCCCACATACCACTGCTTTACCTAGTGGTCCCCTGGGAGAGGAATCCCTAAGAATGGAGACTGACTTTTATTGAGAACACTGAGTACAGGATGGGCAAAGGGAAACATATACCTTCCTACGACGGGTCTTGATCATGAACTCCCGGGCCAGGTGAGGGGCTGGCTGTGGCTCCAGGGGACGGATGACAATGCTTTTATCCAATGGGTCACCAGGTACAATCTAAAACATAGCAGGCCATATATGAGAATGGGAAGGCTCCCATGTCCTGGGGTGCAACCATCTTACCAGAGCTGTGGAAATGTGTCACCTCCCCCTAAATCTCACCTGCCAATGGTGGAAGACAGACAGAGAGAAGGCTTGTCCCTGGGTATGGGTCCGGAGGTCAGTTTCAAAACCAAATGAGTCAATAGCTGGGATGAAGGCCTTGATGGTATAAAGTGGAGAGCCTGGGATAGGTGCATCCTGTGTCACATGGCCTCTGAGACAGACAGAGAGACAGACAGAAGTTGAGCCCCATGCCTTGGGAAGACAGTCAAGGAAGCACTAACCATTGGCCAATCCTAAATCTACCCCAAACCAAAGCTATCATCTTATAAGAAAAAGAAAACGGATGTTAGACATTAAGTAGAGCGCTCTCGGTGGGCTTCTTCTAGGGCCACAAGATAATCTTCTTTAGACAAGAAGTAAGAGTTGGAGTCCAGCTGGAATTAGGGTTAGAGGCCTTCCTCTGAAAGTCACTCTTTAGACTGTCCCCAATCTTCCCTCATTCCCCAAGCTGGTGGTTAAGTGTCCCTCTCTGGAGATGACCAAGAGCTAAGGTGGCAGAGAGTCAATAGGGACTTCTCTTTACAGGCAGCTGGGAGAACAGGACACCCTTTAGAACCTGGGAACCCCTGCTGCTTATTCCTTTGGGGAAATTAGCTCAGCATGCCTGGTCTTGAGCCAGGCAAAATGGTTCCTTTCTTCTTCCCCACTAAAGCTGGGTCACCTCTCACACTCTGAGTCTATCCCTAGGATGCTAGATTTGTTCACCTGCGCCTGGCCAAGACAGTGTAGACTGCAGAGACACAGTCCGCAGGGGCCTGAACTTCCACAAAGTAGTAGGGCTCCATTAGACGAGGGGTAGCCTGCAACAAAGGCAAAAAAAAAGAAGTCCTCAACTATGCTCAAAAGGCTATAAATATGTGCATACCATTTGACCCAGTAATACTACTTCTAGGGCTATATTCCAAAGGGGAAAAGGACCCACTTGTACAAAAAAATTTATAGCAGTTCTTTTTGTGGTGGCAAATAATTGGAAATTGAGGGGATGCCCATCAACTGGGGAATGGCTGAACAAGCTGTGGTATATGAATGTAATGGAACACTATTGTGCTATAAGAAATGATGAGCAGGCAGACTTCAGAAAAACCTGGACTTATATGAACTAATGCTGAGTGAGGGGAGCAGAACCAGGAGAACATTGTACACAGTTACAGACACATTGTGTGATGACTAACTTTGATAGACTTGGCTCTTTTCAGCAATGCAAGGTTCTAAGACAACTCTTAAAGACTCACGATGGAAAATGCCACTCACATCCAGAGAAAGAATTACGGAGTCTGAATGCAGATTGAAACACACTATTTACTCTCTCTTTTGTTTTATTTCTTCTTTCTCGTGGTTTATAATTCTTCTTTGCAACATGTTTAATGTGAATGTATATGTAGAGCCTATATCAGATTGCATGCCGTCTTGGGGAGGGGGGAAGGGGAGAGGGAAAGGAGGGAGAAAAGATTTGGAACTAAAAAGCTTGTGAAACTGAATGTTGTAAACTAAAAATAAATTTTTAAAAACTCTGAACTATTAATTAAAAAACAGTCCTCAGCTTGGGAAGAGGTGAAGAGGGGAACCAAAGAGAATGGATAGGCAAGGCCAAGGTGGAAGGCAGAGGCCTGGAATCTCCCAAGGGCTCAACCTTCCACATATATTCTCAATTGTTGTTTGGGTCAAGTGTCTTCTAAAGATGGACAGGGCACTGGCTTCCCTCATCCCCCAAGAGGTAACCTCAACCCCATTATGTCTGCTCCATACCATAAGGAAGGCAGAATAGACAACCCTCCTGGCAGTGGGAATGATCTGGCCTCCGCCCCGGTGCAGTGGTTCCTGGGCAACAACCGCATCCAGGATCTTGAACTTCACATTGCGAATCACTAGGAATGAAGAGAAATGGATGGAGCGTGAGATGAAGAAGGCCAAAAGCTGAAAAATTCAGTGGTGGTTCAAGTGAACAGCATGTGACAGAAAATCCTAAGGAGGGAATTCTACTAGGCTATGCGGGGGTTTCAGATAGCTGGCCAGTATCAGTTTTGGGCCTGAATCAGAGATTACATCCTCTCTAACAATCTGGCAAGCCCAGCTACTGTGGCCTGCTTCTTTGTATGAGTGTAAATGGCTATTTTTCTCCAACCACCCGAAATATGACCACCCCCCCACTCTTGTCTCAGCAGATCTGAAGGGCATCTTCTGGATCTGGAGACACAAGCTTGTGCCAGGTTGGAGGCACCCAGTACAGAATGAATGAGGGAGTCTGGAGCAGGGTATAGGTCTGCCCTCTGCTTTTCAATCTGGTCCACTGCCCAGGTCTCAGAGATGGTGAGATGACAGCATTCCCTACTGCTTGGTAAGAGGCCTCTACTAGTAGTTGGTGAACTTACACTCATCACACAGGGGCCCTTCTCTGGTGCCCCATTGGAAACCTTGGACAATGCTATCCTTCACTGAGCCCAGCAGAGCTTTATCCACCTGCAGAAAAACATGAAGGCATCTTAACTCCCACCATTGTTCATGGGACCAATAGGCTTAGAGGAGAATAAGAAAATAGTTAAACCTGAGAGAGGTCTTCTATTCCATAAGGGGATCTCAAAGCTCTTCAAGGAATTGGGAGAACATTTTCAGTATCTCTTCTCATCAAGAGCTGCCCCCTCCCCACATAGTTCTCCTGAGTAAACCACCCACCATTTCCCCTGTACCTCTGAGGGCAAAGTGTCATCTACTAGGATGTTGGGGCCAGTGGCATCAGGGCCAAAGGCCCAGATGGAACGGGCTGCCAGCAAATCCCAGTCATACTTTGTCTGGAAGAACTCGCCTAGCTTCTTCCTGGTAGGAGGAGGAGAAAGTAGGGGTGTTAGGGATGGCTCCATTGCAACTGGCCTTTTTGATAAGTGGTCTTTTTTGATCAGTGGTCCTTCTCTGGGGGATTATAATTAAATCTTCCTTATCCTCCTCCCTGTACATGGGTAGGTTATAGTGGTAACAGCAGGGGAATGCTGATAAAGCACCTCTCTGACCATACTGACACCTTCCCAGGAGGTCAGTATTGGTAGAGATAAGACAGATGCCACTTCCCTCTGTTGCCCTTTATCCATTCTCCCATCAATTCTGGAACAAAACCCCATTCCCACCTGTTCCAAGTGATCTGTACTACTTCATTCTCTATGTCCTCAGCCAGACCCTTCTCGAGAGGCTCAGCAATCATGGTGATCTTGTTCCTGTGTAGAAAAAAATGGGTTAATATGGAAAGGTCAAAACAAGGCGAGGAGAAAAGTCACTCCGAGTAAAAGGGAATGAAAGAAACCTGGTGATGTAAATTGACTGGCAAAATATGATTATACACTAATGAGAAACTAAAGTGTATGAAAGGAAAAACAATACTAATAGTCAAATGTATGTATATATGTATGTATATATTTTGATCTGCTCGCTACTTCTGAAATCACTTTGTTTTTAAAAGTAGGTTCTGAGATAAATTCTTAAAATCATCATATGACTGTAGGAAAGCATAAGGGAATGGAGGAGGGAACACAAAAATCTGCCCAAAGGCACAGGTGCTGAGGAAGATGGGGATACTAGTTCTTGCCAAAATCATAAATTTAGAGTCCTGCCTTCTATCCTATATGGCAGGAATTGGCTTGCATGCAAGCTGAAAGTCTTAGTGACTGTGTGAAGAGATATCCACAACCCCACTTACTTCTTATTGGGTGTTTCAGCAAAGCACTTGAGGGAAGAAGTTTCTACCACTGTCTCACAAAATGTGACAACTGGGTCAGCAACCTGGGAAAGAGAAGATGAGCAGTTAGGGGATGACCTGCTGGGTTAAGACAGGACTCTGCCACCCAAAAAGAAATCAGGAGCTCCAGGGCCTACTCCTCTTAGGAATCCCCTCAGCTGGGCAAAGCAGCAACTAATAACTTAAAAAGAATAATACAGGGACAATTGGTGTGCTTGCAGTACCATAAGAAACCCCCAAAAAAGGGAGCAGAGAAGAAAAAGGAAAGAGAAGGAATCCTGTGGCTTTTGTTGTCGTTGTTCAAATCCTAACACTAACAGATGAGCCCCACAAAGCTGACAGGATAACAGTGGTGGCCCGAGGATCCCAAGTCCTTCTTGAGGTCCCACAACAGTCTATCCCTTTGGAAAGCCAACATCCTCCACTTGGTCAACACTAGAACAAGGGACTGGAGGGAGAACTCAGACATTACCAATCACTAAGAGGAACTCAGAGGAACTTCTATGGAATGGGAAACAGATGCCCAAACAAAGGATAGAACTTGCTTATGAAGATAAAGATGACTTATAGGAACTGATGCTGGGTGAAGTGAGCAGAACCAGGAGTACATTGTACACAGTAACAGCAATATTGTGTGATGATCGACTGTGACTGCCTCAGCTATTCTCAGCAAAGATTGATCAATACTGGATTCAGACAATTCCAAAGGACTTAGAATGAAAAATGCTATCTGTCTCCAGAGAAAGAACTGGTGGAATCTGAATGCAGGTTAAAGCAAACTTTTTAAACTTTGTTTCTTGTTTACCACATCTTTCCTGTCAGACTGGCTAACATGGCAAAACAGGAAAATGATAAGTGCTGGAGAAGATATGGGAAAATTGGAACACTGTTACATTGTTGGTGGAATGGTGAACTGATCCAGCCATTCTGGAGAGCAATTTGGAAGTATGCCCAAAGGGCTATAAAAATGTGCCTACCCTTTGACTCAGCAATACCATGATATCCCAAAGAGATCATACAAGTGGGAAAAGGACCCACTCATGCAAAAATATTTATAGCAGCTCTTTTCGTGGTGGCAAAGAATTGGAAATCCAGGGGATGCGCATCAATCGAGGAATGGCTAAACAAGTCATGGTATATGAATGTAATGGAATACTATTGTGCTATAAGAAATAAGGAGCAGATGGACTTCATGATAACCTGGAAAGACTTACATCATCTGATGCTGAGTGAGGGGAGCAGAACCAGGAAAACATTATACATGATTATAGACACACGGTACCTGTGATGACTAACTTTGATAGACTTGGCTCTTCTCAGCAATACAAGGTTCTAAGATAGCTCCAAAAGCTACCCACATCCAGGGAAAGAACTACAGAGTCTGAATGCAGATTGAGGCAAACTATTTGCTTTTTTTCTTTTTTGGTTTTGTTTCTTCTTTCTCATGGTTCATTCCATTGGTTATAATTCTTCTTTACAACCTGACTATTGTGAAAATAAGTTTAATGTGAAGGTATATGTAGAACCTATATTGGATTACATTCCATCTTGTGGGGTAGGGAGGAAGAGAAGAAAATTTGGAACTTAAAAACTTGTGGAACTAAGTGTTATAAACTAAAAACAAGAAATAAATTTTTAAAAAATGCCTAAGAAAAAAATAAAATAAAATGCTAATGCATATAATGAACTATAAAAAAACATTCATTTCTTGTTTTTATTATTTTTTTCTTTTGGTCTGTCTTCTTTGCAACATGGCTAATATGGAGATATGTTTTGCACAACTACACATGTATAATCTATATCGAACTGCTTGCCTTCTCAAGGGGGGAAGAAAGTTTGGACCTCAAAATTAAAAAAAATGAATGTTAAAAATTATTACAAGGAATTAGGGGAAAAAATAAAATATAAAAATTAAAAAAAAAAGAAAAAGATGACTCAGGGAGAGACCTGGAGCTCTAAAGCAAGCAGGGCTGGCACCCACTCTCTTCTTGCAACTAACTACTGCAGGCTTATGATTGGGCCCTTTAGGGCACAGTACCAAGGGAACAGAGGGAAATGCCAACCTTATTCCCACTGTTACTCTGTGTTCTCCTGCCCTATCAAAAATTAGGGTGGGAAATAAAGGAGTGGGGAAAAAGGACAACAGATATAAATACCACCCAACGAAACTGGCACCAAAGAGGAACTCACAAAAAGAGGGGGCTACCCTTTGCTAAAAATTATCTCAGAAATAAAGGAACTCTTTCTAAAATTTTGCTCTGGGGTCCCAACATTGATATGCTCCAAGAGAATAGGACAAATAGGTACAGATACCTCCCCACCAAGCTTCTCTTAGTCCCTCAGACTCCCTTTGTTCCCTTCCATCCCTAGCATTTTCAAGGAGAAATATGTTGCTTTCACTGGGAAAAACTAGTCTTGAACTAGAAGCCAAGCCACCCACCAGGCAGGGAAGGCTAGGGAAAAGGTCCATGACGTCACCTTGATGTCTATTTCTGAGTACATCTTCCGTAAGTCATGCATCACGCAGTCCAGATAGAGCTCCCCAGTGCCCAGGATCACATGTTCCCCAGATTCTTCCACCTGAAATACAGTAGTTCTTGTAAAGATCTCGGTCTGGGGCTCAACAATGCCAGCAACCACTGATATAGTCAGGATTAAGAAGACCAAGGAGGAGGAACTCAGTATCCCATTACCTTTGCATAGGGTTAGCCTTTCTTAAAAGGTGACACTTAAGAAGTACAGGTGATCAATTCAAACCACACCTTGGCCAGTTACAAAGTTGATTAGGGTTTAACATCCACCAGACCACACAGGTTTTGAAATCAAAAACAAACAAAACTCTGTGTCATGGTCACAGCCCTAAGTCAGCCTCTAACTCTGTCACTAAAGAGAGCATGGCTAGCTCAACACAACTCAGCAGTCCACCTCCATGTTAAAGGACAGCAAAGGAGCTGGTAGGCATTCTGCAGTGACAGGGGTATAGAGCAGTACAGGCAGAAACCAGAGCCAAAGACAGGCTAGCAGAGTGATTGCAGAGATGTCGGCTTGAAGCTAAATTTGCTCCTGTCTCTTATGGCACCAACATGGCAGCTATGGGGTATGAGTCTACAGGGCCTAGGACGCACCTTGGTGGTGAGGGACGGGTAGCTCTTGTTGACTTTACGCAGGCCATCCAGCATCTTGGGCAGCTCAGAGGGGTTGACCGGTTCCACAGCAATCTTGATGACTGAAGTGGTATTGAATTTCAAAGGCCGGAAGATCTGAGCCTGAGATTCAAAACACAGAGAAGTGAGGCCACCTGGCCTAAGTGGCAGCTCACATAGAATAGAGGATTGGCTCAGGAATAGGAGCCAGTATTGGGTGTTTTTGTCAGAAGCTCAAATGGTTCTGAGCAGCCTAAAAATCTGTTTCACCTTACGGATCCTGGGGAGTCAGGAGGATCCACAGATAAAGAGAGGGCTCCCTGAGCATACCCTTACCATCAAAAACTTCCTTGTGCAAAGAGAAAACCAGTGAGGTCTGACCTCTGTCAAGCCAGTGTCAGAGCCCAGGTTTCCTGTTAAGTCTTTGTGGCTCTGGTGTTCATGGCTAACATTGACTTTTGCCCTCAAAAACCATGAAAATTGCTAACAATCTTGGCTGCTATTTCACAAAGCCCTACCTCCTCATTGCCTCGGGGCTCAGTGATTGTGGCAGTCTTCACAATGGGTTGATCCACACCCTCAATCAAAACCCAGTTGCCTGCAGGAACTCGGTTCACTTCTATGTGGTACCTGGAACCCAACGTAACAATGACACAAGTAGGGCACATCAAGCAGTAGTTTCTTGAGGTGCAACACAGAACAAGGAACTGAGCATACTAATTATATGAAAGCTACTCTCCACATCAGCAGGCTCCTTTGCCTCAGCTATACTCTAGGGAATGTATACGGATTAGGAGTCAGGAAATGCAAGCTGGGAGGTAGACAGAGGGTACTGCAATCAAGGGACAGGCCTCTTGTGGCCCTTGAGCCTTCTCATTTTCCCAGGGCAGACATCAAAATCAAGAAATGACAGGCAGCTCAGTATACACCTTGGGGAGGCGTATAGCAGTCACATCTCTGCCACACGACAGACCATGGAGCTAAGCTTAGAGTAGAGAGTGATTTTTGAGGTTATAGGCTAGGCCAGGAGTGTTAAATTCAAATACAAACAAGGCCAGTAACCATACATGAGGCCCAACTCTGAGGGCCGTATGATGCAGAAAACCATATTAACATAATTTATGTATTACTATGTTTTTATGTTTTATTAAATATTTCCCAATTTCATCTTAATCTGGTTCGGGTCCCATTTGGGAGTGTTGCAGGTTTGACACCTTTAGGTTGGGCTACAGAAAAGAATGGAAATCCTCCTATAGAGAGGTTCAACCACAACTCAAAAGCAAAGCCCTTGGAACCCATGAAGAGGGTTCTCTACCATGGGAATCAGATACTACAAGTTGAGAGGAGTTTCCTTAACCACATTGTAGAGAAATAGACTGCCTCCATTTTCCTTCAAGAGACAGACTGACTCCTCCTCCTTATACCCTGGACAGCACTAATATGGATGCTGGCGCCACCTGGTGGTACCTCGCAACAGAAATCCACAGCCGGCCCACAGTACAGATCTGGGAATCCTCTTCATCTTCCAATGTATAGTTTTCCCCAAGCACCTTCACTGGCTGCCCAGCATGGATGGTGCCACTGAGCACCCGCCCAAAGGCATGGAACTGTACCCCATCATCAGTACTGTACATCTTGGTGGTGTGGCACATTAGAGGCCCCTGGCAGAGAAAGAGAGAACAGTCCTATTTATCTATTCCGGCACGAGAACATGCCAGCTTCCTGGGGCTGGGATGAATTTTCTGGGCATTGCACAAGAAGAACTTTGCTTTCTTTTGGGAGAAAGCAAAGCTCAACACTACTGTCCACAGTCAACAAAAAGACCAAGTGAGAGCTGAGCGCAGATAATTACTCCATTTTTTTGAGAGGAAAAGAACCAGGGAACAGAAAAGAATGGGGTTCTTTCTGCCAAAAATATGAATCCTGACGCTCAGCTGTCTTTATCTTCATGTTATGAATGCTCAGGTGAGGAATGGCAGAAAAAGACAGAAAGGCCAGTATGGAGAATGCAGTAGGAGGGGAAAAGGCAGAAGAAAAGCAAGGAGCAGAGGAAGAGGGAGGGGTGGGGGAGCAAGGGAGTAAGCCACATAGGTCTCCTTACGTCAGGATCACAGTCGCTCATGGCCTCACCAAGGTCTGAATCTACACCGCCAGTGTAAGTATGCTCAATCTTGGGCTTGGCGCCCACCTTTGGAGAAGGTATATGCTGCACACACATATCTACAAAGCCTGTGATGAGAGAGAAAGAGAATGCCATGGTGATCCCCTCTCCCTCAAGGAAAGGCCATCCATTCAGAGAGGGTGTAGAGTGGCCAACAAACAGGACCATTCATTGGACTGCGCAGGGGCAAGGTCATCCTGGTGATGGGTTACTAATACTCATCTAGCAAAAGATTTTTAAGTTCAATCCAAAGGTCTAGGAAGATGATTCCTTATCCAGGTATTTATTCAGATTATACACTGAACCAGACATCCCATGCTCCCTTCCCTCATCTAACCCTTCAGAATAATCCCTGATCAAACTCCTTTCTTTGAAGCACTGTATTCTATTTCTATTGAAAATGTGTTTTTTCTAGTTTCTCTATTTAACTGTTAGCAGTTCTCTCTAAGAATAGGAAAATTTCCCATCTTTACTACGATCTCATGATGTATGAACATCTTGTACCTCCAGGGCACAATTAGCACAATCGCTAACCAACAATACCTGACTGGGGAGTTTCTGAATCAGTCCATCTAAAACAAGTTGTACCAGGCTATGGAGCCCTCTAAAAAGGGCCACATTTATCCTTGCTCTCTCCTGAGATGCAAATCAGCTCCTTGGTGATTTCAATGTCTAGGTCCCAATGATACCATCCATCAAGGACAGAGGTAAAAAAAACATATGGCTGTGTGGCCACCGAGTGTGCCCTCTTAAAGACCGTCCCCAAGCATTTCCAGGGTGGGTAACTGATCTCTAGTATCTCTTGGGACTCCGGACTATTTATTACCTGTGAACTCCCCAAAGAACTTTTTGCAGACCAGCCTAAGGAGAGGACGTATGTTCAGCTTCAGCTCCTCTTTGGTCAGGTGGATGCCCAGTTCATCCAGGGTTCTCGGGAGGCTGGTGTCCACATCTCCCACAACCTATCATGACATAAAGTCACTAACACGGTCAGTCAAAGATGGCTCCAGGATGTGACCCCAGAAAAATAAATGGGCAAGGAGCCCTGGGGGGCTGTTGGTTTGCTGTATGTATGTAGTGAGGCCATGAGGGTCCAAAGAACAACTGCAAGAGTCCCTGGGGCTGAAGCTGCCACCAAGGATGACAGTGAGGGGACAGAGAGGAATTTTACTTTAGTTCTCCCCGCCCCCCGCCTGGTACAGGAAAATTATGGCCTGCTCTGGTGAGAGGTCCCTTGGAAGGACTGGTCACTGACTGGAAAAGAATAGACAGGCTCTCCCAAAAGCTGGTCTTCATTCAAGGAGATTGAGGGCTCTCAGTGCTGCCACCCTATGTCTAAAAGCAGCATTTCATCTCGGCTAGGCAATCACCCACACCTCCTCTGACAGTGTGATTTAGAGCATCAGAGCTCTGTGAGGAACCAAAAAAGGTCACTTGGCAGTGACCACATGTAGCACAGGGCTGGACATATATCACCCTTCCTCAAGGCAAGGCTGAACCTAAATCATTCCCAGGGCTCTCAGGGTCTATAGGGAGGGTGAGTCTATCAATTTCTTTCATTAACCCTAGCTGGTCATTCAAAGTTCTCTTACAACCTGGCCCCAACTCAGCTTTATTTTGCACATCTTCTCTCATGTCTCTTGTGCTCCAACCAAAATTTACACCCTTATTCACAGTGTTCCTTAATCCCACAAAGCGCCGCGCGCACCAACCCCCCCCTCCCCCCCCCCCCCCCCCCCCCCCCCCGCCCCAATCTCTACCTACTGACAGCCCACTCATCTGACAGTAAATAGTTTGAATGTGGTACAATTGGCAACAGCTGATAAAGAACTCCCCCCAGGTGAGCAATCTGAGGCACAGGTATGGAGAGCTATCTGGAGGGGACAAGTCTCTCCCAGGAGTACAAAGTTCTTCCTGACCCCCCTCCCCCCAGGAGTTCCTTGGACCTTTATCTCCTTAGTTTTATCTCCAGGTGGACAAGCCTACTCAGGGTTACTGAGCAACTCTTTTCAGACAATGGAAGGCCACAGGGAGCCATGCTCATTACTGCTGCCACTGCCGGATTTTCAGGCCAGCGATTCTGAACATTGGCAGAGACATCATCCAGCTCAAATGCCGTCTCTTCTAAGATGCCTTCGAGAAGTGACCTCTCCTTCAGCTGAGCTCAGGGCACTTTGGATTCTTTTTTTAGGCATACTAATTCATACCTTCCATACTACAAAGAAGTGGAAATGAATTAGATTCCCATTGATTTGGGAATGACTAAACAGACTGTGGTACATGAATGCAATGGAGCATTACTATGCTGTAAAAAATGACGACTTCAGAGAAACATGGGAATACCTGAATGATGCAATATGAAGTAAGCAGAAGAAGGAAAACAATTTATACAATGACAATGTTAATAGAAGGAACAACCACAACAACAAAACAAGTGAAACTGAATGCAAACCACATGCAAAATTATAATGACCAAGCCTGGTCCCAAAGAAGAGGTCTAAGCAAACACTGCTTATCAATCTATGGGTGTGGAACACTGCACAGAACGGCACACCTTTGTGAAGTCAACTAGCTTTGCTGAACTTTCCCCCCTCTTTTTCATTTTTTACAACAAGGGATGGTTTTCTGGAAAGGTTATATATACTTCCCATTTATATATTAGGAAATAGAAATGACATAAAAATGAACAATAAGCATTTATTTTAAAAAGTTTGTGAACTAATTCATCCATTCTAGTATGACATACCCCACATGAGAAAAAAAAATCTATTCAGCAAATCTTAATGAAGCCTTCTTACATGAAGCTTTGTCTAACTCCACGCCACTTCATTCTGGGTCTCCCTCAGCTCTGTAATGACTTTCAATTATGCTATTTAGCATCTATTGATAAGTAATTTTGTTTTCAATTGGATCACAAGCTGCTTGAAGACAGGAACTCTTGTCACATGCTTTTCTAATTTTTCACACATTTTCCCAGCACAAAGAGCTGGTGGTCAGCGACTACCGGCTGAATTGAATTCTCAAGGCATCCCAGGGGGATTGGCTTCCCCTAAAAGATTGTTCCTTTGTACTCAACCTCACGTTCCCTTCCCAGTCAATGGAACCTAGCACACATCATTGCTCAACAGATGCTCAAGAGAGACCAATTATGATCCTAATAAATGGTAACACACAGTAGGAAGCCACTCACCATGGCTGTGCTTCCTTGGCTCAGAAGAACAGAGCAGACCTGAGCAGGAAAGGGATGTGGGGATGTGGGGATGTGGGAGACAAACCGACATATTCACTTCCACTCACCTGAGCTAAGATCTTATAAAGCGGCTCTAAGACAAACTCCACAAAGCTCCGCTGAGAGCTGCTGGTTGGGGCCTTTTTGGTAAACTTCCGCCTAAAGGGTGAGAGACAAGAGAGCTGTGGATACCTCTGGAGTGCAGAGTGCCTATCATCCAGGGGTTTTGAAGCCAGTCAAGAGAACTGTCAAAGAATTCCTAAGGGATTCAGCTTCTGGGGTTGCCCTGGGACCTCTTCACCCTAGAAGCTCAATCTCTGAACTTCATACACTGGCAGTGTCCTCCTCCTGATAGGCTAGTTCCTCTCAGAACCTCCATTTATAGAAGAATCTCAGCCCAGAATACCCCGCTGACCATGTCCTCATTCCTGACTCTCCAGGCTTTCTCTACCATGCCCTGAGGCGGGTACCCACATCTCCCGCCTCCATCCCCCTGTTCCTCAGTTTACTTTTATGTGCCATCTTCCCCATTGAAATTTAAGTTTCTTGAGGACAAGGACTGTCTTTCTTTCTGCTACCTCGTGTTTAGCACACAGCAAGTGCTTAATAAATGCTTGCTGACATAAAGACACATCATCTCCCTGGATAGAGCCAATGAAGTCAATCTTATTTAAGGAGAAGATGGTGTTTACGCCATTGAATGCTTTGGGTTTATCTTTATGAGATCTCTTTCTCCATGTCCTCAATGACTGGGAGACAGCCTTACTGGGAAAGCAGACCACCCCCTGAGGAAAGGGAAATTCTTCATGCCACTTACGTTTTAGGATTGAAGTAAATGTCACCCCATAGCCTCTTGGCAAATTCTTGGTAATTGATGTCACCTACATGACAGGACAAAAAATGATAACCCACTTTCTGCTTGGAGTACTTGTTTGAATCCTTTCAATTATCACCACTGGCTCCTAAATAAGAGCGTCAAGATCCTTCTTTCTAAGTTTAAAAGATTTGGACCAGGGGGACATGTGAAAAGAGAGACAGAAAGAAACAACTGATCCAAAGACAGTGAGTAAGAGACAGAGTAAGACACACGTTTTTGGGCATAGCCAACATGGGGATTTGTTTTCCTTGACTATACATATTTATAAAAAAGGGCTTTGTTTTCCTTTTTCCTTTTCTTTTTTTCCTTCTATTGGGGGTGAGGGGAGGGTAATGGGACATAAAGAAATGTCAGCAGGAAAAAAAAAAAGAAGCAAGAGAAGAGAAAAGGCTGCTGGGGCTTCTTTTTAAAAGATGCAGAAAATGGAGAGAAGGCCACAAAGAAGCAGACAAAGCACAACAGCCTGGAAAGCTACAGGTTGAGTTTATTATGTATTTAAAAATTAAAGCAAGCTGTGCATAACAGAAATCAGTGGCTTCATGTACAATCTTCTTTTTCTGTTCTACTACACATATAGGAATACCCATTTTATGTGGTATTTATTAAATTCAGAATCAAAATAAGCATAACTAAGTCAACGAGACCATGCTGAGACCCAAATGCAACTCTCAGACTCCCTTGCACTCTCTAGTCTCAGTGTTTAGTGATGCATAAAGGAAAAAATGACTGACGTTTCTTCTGACTTTCTTGCACAGGGTTCTCTGCTGGCACTGACACCCCATCCCACCCCCTCACTTCTCTGTGATGCATGGGGAAGCTTGGGCTGCCGCCAGTTTTAGTAGCTCTACAGTTGCAGCCTGCCTGGACCACCTCACTTCTGCTGTCCCTCTGCGCCCACTCTGCGTGCATACAGGACCTTGTAGTAGCCAGGAAAAAATGTCAAATCTAGTCTGGAGTCTGTGACATTCCATCCCCAACCCCATCCCCCCAAAAAAAGTTTTTTCTGGTTAGGCTGTAAGCGCTGATCCTGATCACGACAGACAACTACTCAGCCCTTACGAGACTGGATTCAGTCCCAATCCAGCTGAGTCTCCCACTGGGCCAAATAATCTGAGATTCAAGGGCTCTGGGAGATTCTGCTGTTATAGTGACATCTTTAGAACTTCCTTCACATAGAAACTTTACCTGGATATCTTTCTGGTCACTTCAGACTTAATTCTAAAATCAACATAATGATCATTCTTCTATCCCCTTGTGTCCCAAACCAGCTCCATCTATTTTTGTTTGAGATTCCATCGTTTCCATAGTCACAAGACAGACATCCTTTATTATTCTTCCCCCCCTCCCACCCCCATTTAGTTCTAGTCACCAGGTCCTGTTGGTTCTTCCTCGGAATACTTCTTAGAGATATCTTTGTCATCCAATACCATTCTACTCCCAAAGACACTGCTCTAATCATCAGGCTTATTCTCTCACACCTGGACCACTGCACTAGCTTGCTATCCAGTCTCCAGCCTCTTCTCCTCACACCTGTATGTCTGATTCTCACAGCTGTTAATCCTACCCCCTTCCTGCCAGTTTCTGTATTTACTTATCTGTGATTATTTCATGTCCTCCAATAGACTGTAAGCTTTCCTGTTTATATTTGTATCCCTAACTCCAACTATAGCGGCTAGCTTAACAAATGCTTGTTGATCAATATATAACATCCACAAATGCCATATTAATCCGCTCCAAACCCCAATTTGCACATGCAGGTTCCCCACTCAAAAACCTTCCATGGCTTCTCATGGCCTACAGATAAAGCTCCAACTCCTCCGCCTGAGGCTTAAGGCCTGCATTTGACCCTTGACTATGGTGACCCCATTGCTCATCTATTGAATTCTCTGTTCCTGCCGCACTGATCTAATCATCACATGCCTAGCTCCATTCCTGTTCTCCACACCTGGAACGCCTTCCCTATTCTCTACTTGTCTGAGTCCTTAGCTTTCTTCCAAGTTCAATCCAAATCCAATTTTGGGTCTTACTCCCTCCTCTGAACTCCTGGGCCACTCACTAGTTATTACTGCTGATAACATAGATTTGGCTCTTAGCTTCTGCTGTGCTTATGTCCTCTCTCCCTAACACATCTCCAAATTCCCTGAGGGTTGGGATTGTGGCTTCCATGTCTCCTCTCTCTCCTCTTTCTCTGCATCCCCAGTGCCTGGAATAGATTATAACTAATGCAATAAACGTGTACACTGACAGTGACAAAACTAAAAGCTGCTGGTATATTCCCCTTCTGTGCTTTCCAGGATGACGTTTTCTTACACTGACACTGAGACAGAGGACAGGTATCTGTCTCTCCCACGTCTCGAAGACTTCCAACTAGGAGTTACCATCATACAGCTACGTTATAGCTGCAGAAAGGATTCCCATGATTCTGCTTTACGTTACCTGTGCTCCAACACTGTAACAGGTTCTTACTGTCTATACTAGCAAGGTCCCAGTTTGATATTAGCTTCCCACATCAGTCAGTCTATGCTTGAAAAGCCCTTCTGCAACAAGGTCCAATGTCCTCATTCATCTTTCTTTTTTCAGCTCTTAGAAAGGGGTACTTAGTGAGGTGTAATAATAAGACTTGGTATAAAACCAATTGTTCAGACTCTCCCACCAGTCTATACAGAGTCTAGGGGAAAGTGGGTTCAAATTTAGACTATATCTCCTCATTCTTTCACAAGAATAAATACATAAATATAAAGGATAAATACTGAGAAGCTTAGGGCACCAGGGAGGCTTGGATAAGAAAGCTATAGGGACTCTCAATTTGGGGAGCTGAGGCAGGCGCTCTCGAGAAGTCAAGAAGCCCATATGATAGTTCAACTAAGCACAGCCAGAAAGAGGATTATACATACCCACAGCAAATCTAATACAGAGGCTTTTTACCCAGCCCGCTCAGGACTCTAGCAAACCAAACTGAACTGCTAGAAAGGCCAATGATAATAGATGCTCCATATCTAAATAATGTGCCCCAAAGTACTCTGTTAGCTTAAAGGCATTCCTGGCTTCAGAGTATGCACCCTACCAGGAGTTTTCACCCTAAAGAATAATTCACCTTTTTCCTCATCTTTTTCCTATCATTTATATTTCTTTTAACATTCATAATTCACTTGATCCTAAGAAGTGGCCTGGGGAAGGAAAAGAGTATTCAAAATACAGGTAAAAGTCAGAAGAAAGCTCCCACAGAGGACTCTGGCAGGATGCCATGATCCTGTCCATTCAGAATGAGAAACTGTTGAAGTAAAAAAGATGGATAGCTTACCAAAGGTGTCGGCATAAATCTTGGCAAAGGAGCCCAGTGTAAAGCAGATGCTGTATTGGGAGCTGGAAAAACAGACATTGCCCAGAAGCGGAGAGAGGATCAGGTTCTCATCAGTGGAATACATGCTGAAATGGAGATGGCCACAAATAGAATGACAAGCTTGTATGGACACTTGGATGATAGGAGAGTATTGACACATGGCATGTAGCTGTGTGTGGGATAGTATCAGCACACAATCCAATCGCCTAAATGTGCTTACATAATAGGCTCAGCAATGCCAATAGCTTGGCCCGAGAGAGTGACATGATGGAACTCTTTCCTAACTCTTATTAACAAGCTGACTTCCCAGAGTTGGTAATATTAAACATAATCTTGGAAAAAGTTAACTGTGTGGGACTGACAAGGGGCAAACCAGAGGCCAAAGACAAAGATTTTTATAGTACGGAACACAAATCAACTGTGCCAAGATATGAATGACTTTTAGAGAAATGACAATTACACAAATATACTTGAAATGTTCACTAATGCAAACATGTCTTCTTGTAGGTTATCTGCTGAAAAAATTCTCCCTACTATACAGTATCATTCTGTTTTATTGTTTCAAAGCAGTGTCTTTACTTTGACTCTTCAGACTGCCTATTTTTCTTTAGACTCATAAACTGAAACATGGTGTGAGCTTAGGACTATGAGTCAGGCTCTCCTCACTCTGTCCTGATGTAAAAATCTACAGATTTAGAGTTGGAAAAAATCTAGGAGTTCGTTGGAGCAGAGCTAGTCTAATACCCTCATTTAAAGATGAGGAAACCGAGGCTCAGTGGAATTTATAAATCTGTCTAATACTATATAAATAAGTAGAAGGGCTGAGATTTGAATCTAGGTTCTGTCTCCAAAATCCAGCGTTTCTCCCATATTGTATCATAGTCTCTCACCAAATTACTTAAAATCATTATATTTTCCTCTTCTGTCAAAACAAAAACTTCCTTTCTCCCCTGCCCTGTTCTGCCTACTGATTGTTATTGCTTGTCCTTTGTTCTCAAAGAGGACCATGACATCAGGAAGGTGATGCCATGACTTGCAAGTGAATTGGATTTAAGTGAGGGACAAGCCTCACCTTCTACTCCAGAGCCATCTGGGTCCAGTGGCCAGATACAGAACAAGATGAATGGAAATGGCCCCTCTGCCTACTGAACTACTTGAGCAAAGGACAGCTTTTTCTAAGGACTTTCCCCGATCCCTTGCCAACTCCATCAGACACTAAGTCCTAACAATCTGATTATTAATCCTTTTTGCATCCCCTTGCCACTACCCTCATACATTCTCATTACCATTGTATACCAGAGGTTTCATCCTGCCTGGGCTTTACACTTGCCCTCTCTCAGCACACCAACCTGTCCTTCACAACGCTGCCAGACAAACCTCCCTAGAAGGTCATCTCTGCTCAAAATCCACCAAAAGATCCCTCTTCTATACTAAGTAAACTTTAAACTTGATTAGCCTGGCATTCAAGACCCTCTAACCTGGTGCCACCCTATTTTCCCAGCCTTACCTCAGAATGATATTTATAAGTTAGGCACTTTATATCCATCATGTCAACTGTGCAGTCACTACAACAAAGCAATCCTCCTATTCCTATCTAATTAATTCTCTATCCCACTGACCACAGTGGCTATTCTGAACCTCCTCTTCTCTCCTCAAAGCCCCCACAACAACCCCTTCCCCCATCTTTTTAGCTGAGAATCTTACCTTATATTTCACAAAACATTAAGGTGATTAGCAGAAAGCTCTCTCTTCTCCCTTTTTCCTCATCACACATCCTGCTGACATCACACCCAACTACGTCCTCCTTCACTGATGTGTCTGATGAAGCGGCGATCCTCCTCGCCAAGGCCAACGCCTCTCCATATCCTATCTGTAGCACATTGCTCTATCATCCCTACTCTAATTTTTAATCTCTCCTTACCTACTGATTCCTTTCCTATTGTTTGCAATCATGTTCAAGTCTCCTTATTCTTAAAAAATCCCTCACTAGACGCTGCCATCCCCACTAGTTCTCCCCCATTTCTCTCCTTTTCTCAGCTAACCTTCCTGAAAAAAGCCAACTGGTGGCATCTAGAACTTCTTTCCTCTCACTCTCTTCTGAACCCTCTGCAATCTGACCTCTGACCTCATCACTCAACTGAAAGTTTGCTCTCCACACTTATCGAGAGCTTTTAAATCGCCAAATCTAATGGTTTCTCCTGAATCCTCCGCACTCTTGAGCTCTCTGCAATATCTGCACTGCTGACCACTTTCTCCTCTCCTCTCGGGGTTTTCATGACATTGCTCTCTCTTGGCTCTCCTTCTCCCTGTGTGACTGCTACTTCTCAGTTTCCTTTGCTGGTTCATCTTCACATCATGACCCTAACTGGGGGCAAACCTCAAGGCTCTGATTGGACTCACCTCTTTTCTCTCTATACTCTCTCTCATTTGGTCATCCTATCAGCTCCCACTGCTTCAATCACCACCTCTGTGCAGAGGACTCCTAGATCTCCATACGCGGCTTTGGTCTCTCTCCTGAGCTCCAGTTCATCTTCATCAATGGCCTATTGGGCACCTCACACGATCTGGCTCTCTTCTGAACCTCTTCACTGCTGCTGAGGGCACCACCATCCATCCTCCTGGTGACCCGGTTTCACAACCCCAGTGCCATCCTTGATGCCTTACTCTCTTCTACCCTAAATATCTAATCCGTGGCCACAACATCTCTTGCCTCTGACCTGTTCTCCTTCTCTCAGTGACCACCTTAGTTCAGGTCCTTACCACCTCACACCGAGACAATGGTCTCCTAAATTGGTTTCTCCCTACTCTAAATACAGCCGCCACAGTGATTTCCTAAAGCACAGGTCTGACCATGTCACCAAGCCCTACTCAGCAAATTCCAGCACCTCCCACTTAGCTTGAGAATCTACCATCTCCACTTGACATTTAAAGCTCTTCAAACGCTAGACCCTTGTAGTCTTTCCAGTCTTCTTCCACATTACTCCCCTTTACATGCTCTACGATCCAGACATATTAGGCTATTTACTATTCTTCATACATGATGTTCTACCTCTAGTCTTGATTCCTTTGCGCTAGCTGTCCTCATGCCTGGAATGCTTTATGAGAATCTTTGGCTTCCTGCAAGACTCAGCACAAGTGCCATCTTCTGTAGGAAGCCTTTCTGGATCCCTTCAGCTGCTAAACGAGCCTTGCCGTCTAAGGTTACTTTCTTTCTATTTGGCATATATCTTACAAATTCCTATATATGTACAGATTATCTCCAGCATTGAAATATAAGTTCCTTGAGGGCAGGGATTTTTCTTTGTAACTCCACAAGTTATCAAGGGGCCTGGCACTTGTTTAACAAATGTTTGTTGACTGCCTGATTTCATTTTGATCCACATAACACTCCTGTGAGGCAGGTTCTTGGGCACCATTATCCTCTTCTTAAAGACGAGAAAAAGGAGGCTAAAAGAGACACAGTGGCTTACCCATGATGATACTACTCCCCTCTAGGCACACTCTGTTGTAGCCAACCTCCCACCCCAGTCTTGTGCATTGCCTTATGAGTAAGGACCCTTCCCCCTTAGAAGATTGCACAAGCATTTTGGGCCCCTCATAGGTATTTCTCATGTATTATGAAAGCTGGTTGTGGGTATGGAAAATCCCATTAGACTTTAAGCTCAAAGAGAACATGGACAACATCTATCTAAACTTCTTATCATCCCACCAACAGAGTGCCATTCACGGGAGTCATTTAATCAATGTGTTGAATGAATTCCTGTACAAAAAGCCTTCTGAGGGAACATTTAGTACCTAGACTGTGGCAAATCCAGGACGTGCTGCCTTTTAGTTCCTCCTCCCCCATCCATCTCTCACAGCTGGCAGAATCACCTTCCTAAAGCATAAGTCTGACCATGTCACCCTTGGCCCCAGAACCGTAAGCAGTGCTCTTCCACCTCTAGGATAAAACACAAACTTAGCTCAGAGCTTAAAGTCCCTCACTATCTGGCCCAGCCTGCCTTTGCCTCCTTCTCCCCTTCCTACGTTCTTCAGTACAGCCAAAGTGGCCCACATGAGTTTCCTGAGCTCAGCACTTAGCCATCTTCTGGGCCTCTTCCCAGGCTTTCTGTCTCTTGTATTGGAATCATGAGCTGCCTCTTCCTCATATCCAAAGCTCAGCACATATGTCATCTCTTTCGGATTCCTTTCCTGGTGTCCTTAGTTGTGGGTGCTCAACCCCTCCTCAAATAAACGGTTCCTCTCCGCCAAGGAGGGCAGGGACTGTTCATGTTTTATCTTTGTAATCCTGGTGTGTGGCACAGAGTAAGTACTTAACTTAATAAATGGCTTGTTGGATTAGAAAAGATTCTACAGCTAGTGAGGCATGATAAGTAAAAAGGGACAGCCAAACTATGTTATAAGGCAATAGAAACTACAAAAGATTTGCAAGAAATCATTTTGGGGGCTAAGAAACCAAAAGACTCCTAACAGTGGTTTTGTGTCCTGCTCAGACACTGCTCTCAATTCCCTACAGAGGAATAACTCTTTAAGGGAAAAAGCATCTTTACAGATAGATCTAGATGGCTGTTTTATGGACTCCCAGGGCTGGCAGAGACCTCAAAAGGCCATCCAGTCCATTCCTCCACATTCACACAAGGCTGCATGTACCCCGATGAGCACGGTGGATGGTAGGAGTGACGGTGATGTAAGCAGCCGCAGCAGCAGCAGACATTTCTACACTCCTTTCAGATTTGCAAAGTCCTTTACACACATGACTTCGTTTAGGTCTCACACAATGCTGTGAGTTAGGTGCTATTATTATCCCCATTTTATAGACAAAGCATCTCAGAAAAGTTAAATGACTCGCCCAGGACCACACATCCAGTAACTGCCCAAGACACTCCAAATCCAGTCTTTCTCGACTCCAAGTGTGTACCACGCTGCCTCTCTATACTATGCAGGCTTTCCAATGTTTTGTGGGGAAATTCTTTCTGAACCTGTTCAGTTTGGAGTGAGGCCCGTTTGTAGTAAAAACAAGGGATAGTGACTTGCTGCCACTTATTTAATATTCCTTATACTGAAGGTCTGAGGCTAATTAGGTCATTTGGTTGAGCAGTGACAAGACCAAGTTTATGGTTCAATCCTTTTATGGCCATACCCCACATCCCTAGCCTCAATCTCCCTAGAAAAAAATCTCAGAACACGCACCCTGTCAATGGTGGGCCAGCAGCAACATCTCTATGTCAAACACACTAACTCTGTCATTAAGTCCCATCAGTCTCTGGCCTTCTTTTACCTAGGCCAAATTCTCCTGGTGCTTCCTACCACCTGCATGGCCTTGGGCAGTCGCTTCATCATTCTGGGCCTCTTCCTCACATGAGGCCCTTTCCAGCTCTAGGTTTCTGACCCTAGGAAACTCTATTCCTTGAGATCACACTGACTCACCTCTACCCAGTCCTCCCCAGCCACAACCTCAGGCCCTCAGGGTTACAGTCTCTAAAGACTCGATGGCACTAAAGAAGGGAAGTACATTCCAAACGGTCTGCCCCATACCTGATCAATCCATTGACCTCATCCACAATGTGGCGCAGCTTGTAATAGGCATCTGTCGGGGGAAGCTTCAGCTCTAGAATCAGCCGGTCAATCTTGTTGATGCACACGGTGACGGCCAGCCTCTCCTGCACAGCGTGCTTGATCAGACGCTCGGTATTCAGCATCACCTGAGGATACCGGACACAGGGAATGGAGGAGGAGCCACTAAAGCCCCACAGCATGGCTACCAAGGGCCCTATCTTTTACAAGACAGAGGCTTACGACGGCAGACAAGCTCCCTCACTGATTCTTGAAGTGGTAAGGCAAGGCCTCTGGTTAGCCAAAAGGAAGCACTATTTGGAAAGAACCATGCGACCCTTAAAACAACATAGAAATGCTAGCTTTTGTAATTATTACTACCTGAAGAAGCAGGATTATCTGACTAAGACTAATAGCTCCCCCTACTGGCCATCTCACCAATGGCACACAAGGGAGGAAACTGACTATTGGCGGGGTTTTCTAACTGCTTGGCAAAGGCTCCTGGAAACCTTGAACTGGTTCGCCCAACCATCATATTCTTTCTCAGTGGAGCTTTCGAACTCCTATCGCTAATTCAATAAAATCATTATTATAGAAGAAATATTTTAAATACTTTAGGAATATAAATATTTTCTACCTGCCCCCTCCCTCCAGATTGTAACATTGCCTCTTCATTCCCTAAGCTGCGTTGAATTCCACTGACTCTTTTAAGACCTGATGCTGAATTGATTCACTGTCCTTAAATCAGAGCAAAACTAGAATTTAATCACACAGCTACCTTAAGCTAACCAACAAAACTTCTGAATCTGGATTTATTTGGAGCAAATACAAGGGAAGGGGGTTAAGACAATATTGTTCAAGATCTCACGAAAGCAAATGCTCACCCCCTCAGCTGCATCGATGAAAAGCACCACCCCATCAGAGATGCGCAAACCAGCTGTGACCTCGTCAGAGAAATTCACATGTCCTGAAAAGGGCAAACATGCAGAAAGGGCAGTGAGTGAGTACAGCTAAGCACTGGTAGTCTTACCTGCCTGCAACGACTCAAATAAAAGTACCTGGTTCTCTTCCTCCAGGACAATTACTGCAACTATAGGTAACCTCAGACCTGTAACTCCTCCTTACCTTCCCCCAACCCAAAGTCTCCCACAATTCTTGGAATTCCCATTGATAAGACAAATGGAGTTAATCTTCTTCTACAGAAGGCCTTGTCAGATAAGAAGGGATACACATTTGTACCCACTAACACATTAATATAAATAAACTGATTCAACTAGCAGGTAGTGGTTCTAGAAAGCAGAGAACAGGGATAGAGAACAGAGGACCTTATGCCTTACTCTCCCACTAACTTACTGTTTGATCTTGGGAATGTCACTGCCCCCCCAGGCCTTGTCTCCCTCACTTGGGAGTTGGAGTAGATCATTTCTCAGGTCCTTTTTCAGTTCTGACATCCTATTTTTCCACAACAAGCACATTTTCTTGGCCCACGAAATGTCAAGGGACAGTTCAGAACTCAGGAGAAAGGCAGGTGTGGGAGGGGGTTGTGAGCAGCACAAGAGCACAGGGTGTTCTGGGCAAGGAGAGGTAGAACTCAAAGTGGAAAAAGTAAGGGAAAGCTGGATTACAATTCTGATCTAGGGATACCCTAAATCAGGACTGGGGAACCTGTGGCCTTGAGGCCACATGTAGCCTTCTATGTTCTTGGGTGCAGCTTTTTGACTGAATCCAAATTTTACAGAACAAATCCTTTTATTAAGGGGATTTGTTCTGTGAAGTTTGGATTCAGTCAAAGGGCTGCACTTGAGGACCCAGAGGACCACATGTGGCCTTGAGGCTGCAGATTCCCCACCCCTGCCCTAGATCAAGAGGGAAACCTACTAGGAAAGTCATGGTTTCCTTCAATCATATGGCACTGAAACAGAAAGCAAGGGGCACATGGGATGTCTGGAACAAGTCAGCCAGCACTAAAGGAGCTGTTTAAAAGGCACTGTATTTACTATTACATATAACATATGTAACCACATAGAATATAAAATAGTAACATAATATTACAGATATATATTGATTATATCACATGTATTATATCTTTATAACATTTTGTTATTACAGATTACCTAACATATATTATTATTCCTTCCTAAGTAGGAGGAATTTAAAGTGTGATGGATGTCCACTGAAACTGCTCTCTCCAAAGTTATTAACGGTCTCTTAGTTGCCAAATCCAATGACCTATTCTCAATCCTCATTTTCGCTGACCTCTCTGACACCGTTCATCACTCTCTCCTCCTTGACCTCTTCTCTCCAGATTTTCAGAATGCCACTGTCTCTTGATTTTCCTTCTACCTGTCTGACTTCCTTCTCTGTTTTTTTTTTCCTGTCTTTTTGCTGCATCCTCCTCCAGATCACACCCCCTAAATCATAGACATCCTTCAGGATTCTGTCTGGGCCTTCTCTTTTCCTTCTATGCTACTTCATACTTGGCGATCTCATCAGCTCCTATGGATTTAATTATTATCTCTAGGCTGATGATTCTCAAATCTACCTATCTTGCCCCAATATTTCTGCTGACCTCCAACATCTTGAACTGAATGTCAATTAGACATCTTTAACACATTATGTCCAAAATGGAGCCCATAACTCTCCCATCCTCCTACCTTCCCTATTACCATGGAGTGTAACACCATCCCTTCTGTCCCTCAGTCTCTTAACCTAAGAATCATCCTGGATTCCTCACTGTCTCTCACCAGACTGCCCCACCTCCCCATATCCAAAGTGTTACCAAGGCCTATCAATTTCACCTTTGAAACACCTCTCAAACGGCCCCTCCTCTCCTCTGACACTGCAGCCACTCTAGTACAGGCCCTCATCACCTCATGCCTTGATTACTGCAATAGCCTACTGCAGTATCTGTCTGCCTCAAGTCTCTCCCCATGCCAATTCATCCTCCAATCAGGAAACCAAAGCAATTTTCCTAAAACACAAGTCTGAACTTGTCACCTACCTACTCAGGAAACTTCAGTGGCTCCCTATTGCCTCCAGAAGCAAATGCAAAATGTTCTGTTTGACAATCAAAGCCCTTCGTAACGTAGCACCCTCTTAACCTTTCCAGTCTCCTTACATCTTACTTCCTGACATGTACCTTTTGATCCAGTGACACTGGTCTCCTGGTTGTTCCATGAACAAGACACTCCATCTCTAGGATCCAGGCATTCTCTCTGGTTGTCCCTCAGGCCTGAAATGCTCTCCCTCTCCCTCCTTTGCTCTGACTACAGACCTCCCTGGCTTCCTTTAAGTCCCAACTAAAATCCTACCTGCTACAGGAAGCCTTCCCTAACCCCTCTGTAATTCTAGAGCTTTCTCTCTGTTAATTATTTCCTATTTATCCTGTAGAAAGCTTGCTTTGTAAATATGTGTTTGGATGTTGTTTCCCCCAATTAGACTGTAAGCTCCTTGAGGGCCAGAACTGTCTTTTGCCTCTTTTTGTATCCCCCAAACTTAGTACCTAGTATGTAGCAGATACTTAATAAATGTTTATTGACTGATTGATACCCAAGCATGAGCTGATCTCCTCTGGAAATGGAGACCATGAAGGCTCAAAGGAAGAAGTGGCCAAGATGTTAAAAGGTTAAGGGATGCCAGCAGACACTGGCCCACTCACCTGGTGTGTCCATGATATTGAAGAGGTAAGACTTTCCCTTGGTATCTGGCAGGACCACTGTCACTGGAGTACTTTTGATGCCAACACCCCTCTGAAAGGATAAAGTTGGAAGGTGAGATCTAAACATGAGAGGCCTTGAGGCTGGGGTCATTCTGTTCCGGACAGCTTGCCAACTAAAGATGAACTGCTAACCCTATTGGCTCCCCAAGATCTCCCCCCACCCCGCCACACACACACTAAGTGATTTTTATCTAAGCCCATTCTGCTATGATCTTGATAAATCATTTCCCCCTTTCTTTTCACTGAGAGGGGAGAGAGATTCTCTACCGTAAATCTGGAATAGTGAAGAGAGATGGAAGGCAGTATGAAGACCATACAAGGCTTATTACAGAAATCTGGGTCTAACCTCCCCTAAATCTCTCTCATAGGGTAATAAATGTTTTAATCTAGTGTGACTGGTCTGAAGTAAAAAAAAAATCAATACAGTGACTTAAATAAAAAGTAATTTTATTCAGGGGTACTTTTTATTTTAGATTTTAAAATCTTGTTCATTTTTAAATGGCAGGGAATATAAAAAAAGAACAAAAAATAGGAAACTAATAAATAGAATTAGCCACAGTGCATACATTTATATAGGGACATATATATACAATATGTATCTACACACATGCATGTTTAGATTCAGAGAGGGGGTAGCAGAGCACTGTGGATAGACTGCTGGGCTGGGTTCAAATCTGCCTCTGATACTTACCAATTGTGAGACCCTAATTAACCCTTATGTGCTTCGGGCAGATCTCTACAACTTATCTATGAAATCATACCCTTTATATTCTATGTTGGTGGAGGGAGTTCCTATACCAGGAATCTTCTACAATGACAAAAATCAACCAATAAACATTTAATGAGCACAGACTGTCCACCAGGTACTGTGCTAGGGGCTTGGGGCTGCAGGGTCGGGGGCAGGCAGGGCACCCACCAAGGCAAAACTAAAATTGTTCCTGCCCTTATGGAGCCTACTTTCTATGAGGGGAAACCACTTATACACATGTAAGTAAATATATTCAATAAATACAAAGTAATTTCAGGGGTGGGACACTAGCAGCTGGCAGGGAATCATGAGAGGCCTCCTGCAGGAAGTGGTGCTAGGGCTTAAAAAAGCAGAGATGAGGAAGAAAGACAGCTCAAATGTGAGGGACCAAACCTGGGCAGTAAGCCTGGAAAAGCAGACTGGAGACAGACTGTGAAGAGCTTTAAATGTCAAACAAAAGAGTGTATTTTATCCTAGAGACAAGAGGGAGCCGCTGGAGCTTCTTGAGCAGAGGAGTGACATGGTCACATGTGTGCTTTATAAATGTCACTCTGGTGCCTGTGTAGAAGATGAATTAAGAGGAGAGACTCGAGTCTAGAAGGCTACTCCAACAGACCAGGGGAGAAGAACTGACAGCCTGAACCAGGGTAACCATGACTGTAGAGAAGAGCACAGATGTGAGAAATGTGGTAGTGGCAGGACAACAGGATGTGGCGGGGAGTGTGGTGGGGAGCAGGGATGAGAGTGAAGAACTAAGGCTGATGTTGAAATTCTGAATGTGGACAATGGGAAGGATGGTGGCGGCCTCAACATGAGTTGGGAAGTTAGAAAGAGAAGGTGGGTTTGAGGGAGAAGATGACGAGTTCTGTCTGGGGTTTAATGAATATGAGATGTCAATGGGACATGAGGATGGGAATGTTTACTAATGTCAATGTCAGCTGGGATGTTTTGTCAATGGGAATGTTTACTAAGCAGCTGGAGAGGCTAGAGTTCAGAAAGTCAGATTAGGCCTCAATATATAGATGTGGGAGTCATCAGCACAGAGATGATAACTAAACTGTGAGAGTTAAACAGACCACTGAGAAGGTGTAGGGAGGGAAGAGGGCCTGAGCCAGGTATACTCAGTTAATCACAGGACAAGGATGAGAGTGCAGTAAAGGAGGACGAAAGCATCCAGAGACGTAAGAGGAATGTCATCCAAATCTAGAAAGGTAAGAGGATTCAGGTGGAGAGGTGGTCACCAGCATCACAAGCTACAGAAATGAGAACTAAGAAAAAGTCACTGCATCTGGCAATCAAAAGGTCACCGGTAACTTTGGAGAGAGCAGTTTTAGTTAAGGGATGAGGGTCAAAGTCAGACTGTAAGTGGTTGAGGAGTAAGGGAGAGGAGGACTGGAGGCAGAAAGTGCAGACAGCCTTCTCTAGGAGTCCAGCTGTGAAAGGGAGGATAGCTTAGCCGGGGGATGGGAGGGGAGGATGTTGGTAGAGTTGTGACAATTTTCTAAGGATGGAGGAGACCTGGGCAAGTTTGTGGGTAGCAAGGAAGGAATCGGTAGCTAGAGAGAGATTGAAGATTAGACAGAGAGAGAGAGATGATGTTAATGACAGCGATCTTTTGGAGAGGACAGGAGAGAATGAGATCAGGGGCACAAGAAGAGAGGGCTGACCTTGGGAGCAAGGCCATCTCATCATCAGACTGGATTAAAGGAGAGGGGAACAGGGAGCTCAAAGAAACTGGTCTATGGTAAAGTACGAAGCAAGGTCCTCTGAGAAGGGAAAAGAGAGTGGTATATGAGGCTTGAGAGAAGAAAACATTTTGAGTGGTAACAGTAAGAATGCAGTCCTGTCAATTAAGGACGAGTAAAGGGACTTCCTTGAGGGTCCAGCTGAGACTGGATAACAAACTTGTAGTGGACCCAGAGAACAGAGTTGTATGACTTCTATCATTATTCAGCCTCATTGGTCTCAGAAGGTAGGATGGCAGGTGTGACCGGGAGACGGGCAAGGGATGAATGGTGAAAGGCCAAGGGTATGTAGGACTTGAGAACAGAGTGCAAAGAAGACACTGCAAAGTTCAGCTGGCTAACCATGGGGTTTGGGAAAGGAGGAAAAGGGAAATCAGAGCAGAAATTACAGATGCATAGCTGAGAATGTATATCTATCTCTTCAGAAACATGTATACGCATGTACTTGAGCACATGTAAGACAAGACAGAGAGACTGAGAAAGGGAGAGAGAGAGAGAGAGAGAGATGGAAAACAGACACTGTGGGTGAGGCAGGAACACAGAAACAAACAGAGCTCGTGTACTTTAGAGGAGCGATCCTAGGCGCCAACCCTGCCTCTGACATCCACTGGCTTTGTGACCAGGACAAATCACTCACTTCCCCTTCACTGCTCCAGGCCTCAGTTTCCTCAACTACAAATGGGACTTGATGATCTCTAAGGTCCTTTTCAGCTCTAAATCTATGATATTATGTGTGGTACAATAGAAAGGGCTCCAAATACAGAGCAAGGACTTGATGAATTTGACATCCAATTCTTCTTATTCCTGTGTGACTTCGATCAAATCCCATTAGGACAATAAAGCCCACACTTTCTACCTCAGAGACCACGGACTAAGGGCTAACATGGAAGGGAGAGGTCATCGAGTCCAATCTCATCATTTTACAGATGAAGAAACTGAAGCCCAGAGAGTAGGCTTCGGCTGGAGAAGTGCCCTGGGTCAAACAACGCTAGTGAGGAGGTCAGGCAGAACCTGAGACTTCCAGCCCACGACTCACTCCACACCACGCTGCCTTGCAAAATAAAGCAAACGCTTGTGATCAAAGGGTCTTGCAAACTGTAAGGCACCAGGAAAATGTGAGCTATTGTATATGTACGTGCAGACGAACACATTAGTTCTATGACCTGTTCATTTATTAAGGAAGAATGGGGAGACAGAGGAGAAATGAAAACATGGATGACAGAGACAAGACAAATACATGCCCCACTGATTCACAGCTCAAATAAGAGTGGCACACAAGGAATGGTGGCCGCACAGTTGTGTAAGGGCAGAGGGCATAGATTTAGAGCTACAAAGCCTGAGCTCAAATCCTTGTGCTTAGACTTGAGGAAAAAAAAATCACTTAAACCTCTCTGAACCTGTTTCCTTATCTGTAAAACGAGGATATCCCCCTATGCTATTTACTTTACCAGCCTATTACTAGGAGCAAATGAAAAAATACAATATTCTGTTGTTATAATATCTTGCTACATTATGAGTGTATTTCTGTATGCCACATACATATGAGTATACCCTCTCTGCAGAGTAACATCTTTATCTTATAAACTTTCTGGTTTTGTTCCAGGGTTTTTTTTTTGGGGGGGGGGGGAGGCAATCAGGGTTAAGTGACTTGCTTTTAATATACTGCTTATTTTAGATCTGTGCTGAATTTTGGCAACTATAGGCACAGATTAAGATACTGTCTCTTGCTACCTGCTCTGTAGTCATATCAAATTCAAGCAGAGACTGTCTGCCTAAAAATTTGACTCCCCAATTGGGGAATGGCTAAACAAATTGTGGTATATGAATGTAATAGAATACTACTGTGCAATAAGAAATGAGGGACAGATGGGCTCCATTACAACCTGGAAAGACTTATATGAACTGATGCTGAGTGAGGGGAGCAGAACCAGGAAATCACTATACACAACTACAGATACACGGTCTCTGTAAGAACTAACTTTGGTAGACTTGACTCCTCTCATCAATACAAGGTTCAAAGACAGCTCCAAAAAACTCATGATGGAAAAAGCTATGTACATCCAGAGAAAGAATTATGGAGTCTGAATGCAGATTGAGGCAAACTATTTGCTCTCTTTTTCCTTCTTTTCTGGTTTCATTTCTCCTCTCTCATAATTCAATCCACTGGTTAGAATTCTTCTTTACAACTGGACTATAATGTAAATAAGTTCAACCTATATTGGATTACATGCTGTCTTGGGGGGGAAGGGGGAGGAGAGGGAGGGAGAGAAAATTTGGAACCCAAAAACCTGTGAAACTGAATGCTGTAAACTAAAAATAAAAAAAAAAATTGACTCCTCACCCTAAACTACAAATTATGGTGCCACAAGGAATCTAAGATCCTTGGAGGAGATGAAGAGGCGTTATAAGTCACCCTGTGGTTCATACATTTTCACCCCTGACTGATCTGATAGCTGCTGGACCTGGCAAAGTGTTACAAGACAACAGGAGCTGCTCTTCCTAGGCACACTTACCTCTTGCTCAGTGAATAGGATGTCTGTGTAGCAGAGCTGGAAAAAAAAAATAAAGGGCTCTCATTGTTATCATTATCCAGATTCAGATTCCTTGTCCTGCACAAACAACATCCTAACCTTTATAGTACTATTAAGCAAGCAAAGGAACTGAAACTGCAGGAAGCTACACAGTTAAAATCAAGTATTTAGGACAGTGTCCACCCAATTGGAGACGGTAACTAGATGTGTGAATAAAGTATATGCAACTGGGGAGGAGTACACTAGAGAATAAGGGGTAAAACCTGGTGCAGCCAGATGGATAAAATCACTCAAACCCACAAAGGGCCCTTAGAGGAACGAAAGGAACAGAGCAGTCTTCTCAGAAACCCTGCATGTCAGAATGGTCAACTGGTACTTCCTGAGTTTAGTTGCCAATAGGTTCCTTGTCACTCACTTTCCCTTCTTCCCTGCTACCCAACGCATCCCCTGGAACTAAGGATTCCTGATATTAGCTATTTCAAAAATACTTTCCTGTCAGCATTCTTTGTAATGAGACTTCTAGCTACTCTGCCCTCATTCAGAGGTATTTAGATTTACAGTGAAAACAAGCCCCAGTTGCATATTTGTAGACTGGTTACTAACAAGAAGGAATAAAGTATGTAACTCTAGATATACTAGGGCAAAAGATATAGCCCAGGGTGAGAACAGACTGCTGAGACTTGGCAGGTGAAGATTCTCTATGCTCAAATTAGAGTTCACACCACCCTCTCGGAGACCATCAGCAGAACCAACAACTACAAAGCAGCATCTGGTAGTTTCCATCTATTTATAAAGTAAAAGGAGATGACAGAGAGAACACCAGGATTCAACCTGAGTCACCCACAATGGTAGCTCTACTTACATCTTGATCGTAGCGCTTTCTGATTTCCGGGTGAGTCTGTTCTATCAGACAGTCTACAAAACAAGTCTTCAAAGGAAAAGAAAATAAAATCTGTCAACTGCATTGGGAAAGGTATAACATCAAATTACTTTTTTTTTTAAAACCCCAACATAATTAGGGAAAGGGGAGGAGATGTGGTAGGAGGAGGAAAGGCAGGACCAAGGGAGAGAACAGTATTAACACTGAGGCCAGAGGTTAATTTCCAAAAGAAATAAAGATGAATTGTCTCTCAGACAGATATCCCCTAGGAAATGAAAACTCATAAAAATCAGAGTAAGGCAGCAAGCCAGCTAAAAGCTCAATCTCTCTTCTTCTCTCAAGTTGTAGACACAAGGCTCAGGAAGGCAAGTGACTTATAAATAGGCCCTGCTGTGAGACAGGAAACCTGGCTACTCAGTATGATTTTATAACAAGGAAAGACCCTCTGGAATCAAGAAACTTGTTTACCCGCCCCCTCTACTCCCAATCCATTCAATTTTCAGGGATGAACAACTAATGGAAGTAAAGAGAAATCCAGTTCCACAGCTATTACAGGCCTTCCTTACCTTGCCATGGTGAAGATGGCCACAAAGGGTCACATTTCTGATCAGTTCCGAGTTGTCCATCAAGTCTGCCAAGAAACTGGAAAGCAAGAAGGGCTGATTTCAGATGGCCTCAAGCGGGGGAGTAATGCTTCTTGAATTATTTGAGAAAGCCCAAACACCCAATATCATACATAACATTTGGGAAAGAGTCCTGAAGTAAAACAAGATTTTCTACTAATGACGTGAACAATCTGAAAGCCTGTGAAAATGAAAACGCAAGCATTATCCTTACTTCTACACAGCTACTATGGCACCCTTTATGCAATAGTAAAGTCACTTAAACAGCCAGACTACACCAGGAAATGCATGCCTTGGAAAATTATCATAGACAGACAGATGATTTATACAGATTATCTATCTATCTACATATATCTATAGCTCTCTCTCCACTCTATATTACAACTATAAAGTAACTATATTTGATTGTTTTCCTGTTTTTCTTTTTGAAATACATCCAATACTAATACATCCAAATGAATGTTGCTAACTTCAAAGCAGTCATCTTGAGAAGCTACAGTTATTCCAATTGAAATCTTCTTTGGAACTTATCACCTGGAATTACTGTCGGACCTAGGCTACAAGGTGCACAAAACTGGTCTCTTTACTTCATAATTATAACTCATCCGTGACCCAGAATGGTGCGAAGCAATGTGAACACCAGCCTAGGCTCCAGATGCCTGAATCTTGGATTCAGTCAGTGGACAGAACGTCTAGTCATTAAATTCACTTGACCAGCAGGAAGGGCAATAGTGCAACTTATGGTCTCTCTTGAGCCCCGGGAGGTTAAGTAACTTATCTAGGTCCACAAAATCAGTATGGGTCTGCAGAAGGACCTGAACTTGCGTCCTGCAGACCCTGAGGCTGGCTCTCTAACTGCTGTATCACACTGGAGCTGCAGGTGCCTCTTGACTATTTTCAAAAGTTAAATCCATCCTTCAGGAATGAAGATTTGCCATCACTGAAGATACTGAAAGACTGTGATGCAGGGAAACCACAAAACAATCCCAGGTGAATGTTGCAAAATTGCTAAGAACAAGAACGGCTTCAAAGAAGAGACACAAGGAGGCATCTTCCCCACTCCTTTGCAGAGGGAGAAGGCCTATGGGTGTAGAACGCTGAATTTATTTTCAGATTTTTTTTGATGTTTTAATCAGTTTTGCCGATTGTTTTTTGTTCTTTCAAAATATCTTTTGTAATATGGGATGCTTCTCTGGGAAGGAGAATGCAAGGAAAATTTTAGGGTATACAAAAAACATCAATAGAAATTTGTTTAAAAAAAAAGTGACATGGTTTCTGAAGGAAACTCCAAAGTAAAAGTTCTCAAAATATCTGAGCAACGAGAGTATCAGTGCAATTCAAGGATAGTCTCACATACATTTCACAGAGAAAGCATAATCAAAACAAGTATGCACTCCATGGTCAGGACAGTATTTCTGAACATTTCCACCAGCTGGCGCTCTCCCCATTCCAAGTAGAGAGTGAATGTGTTTGAAAAATGTTTATCTGCCTTATTAATCAAATACAAGGTTGTTGCTGGGATCCTGATAATCATGTTATTTAACACAACATCAAAAATGAATAGCATTTCATTTTGTTTCAAAGGTCACTCACACTACCACCAAGTGAAAGGCTAAAGACATGGACACTGCAGATCAACCAGTACACACTCGGCCACAGTTAGATTTCCCAGCCGACAGCCCAAACCAACCTTTGGTTAGGAGAAATCCTGCTCTCGCAACCCACCGACATTCCATGCTCCTACCTAGACAAGACACCATTTCCCAGCTGTTTCAGTGGAGGAGGTGAAAACTTTGCTACTTACTCCATCTCATACACAGTGACAGGCAATGTCTGCTCCATCAGAGAGAATTTCTTGGTTTTCACTGGTTTTATAATTGGCTCTGAGGAAGAAACATAACAAATGTGGTTCATGTTCAGGCACGAATAAATGTACACGTCCATTCCTATATGTGAATGAATAATAATAGCTAACATTTATTTAGCAGGTACTATGTGCCAGGCGCTCACAATAGCCCTGGGAGGTACGTGCTACCATTATCCCCATTTTACAACTGAGGCAAATGGGATTAAGCGACTTACCCAGGGTCACACAGCTAGTAAGTATCTGAGCTGAGGTCTTCCTGACTCCAAGCTAAGCACTCTAGCCACTGCATCACCTACACTAATATATTTTAACCTTTACAGCAGGAGTTCTTAATATCTGGGGTCCATGCACTTTTTAAAAAAATATTTTGATAACTGCATTTTGCTATAATTGGTTTCCTCTGTAATTCTATTATTTTATCTTAGACATTTAAAAACTATGTCTAAGAGGTCCCTAGACTTCACCAGACTGGCTCCAGAGGGGTCCCTGACACAAAGAGTGACACCCCCCTGCTCTAGAGAATGATTCCCACAGAGGGGTGACTCAGCCGCAGGAAGAGCAGAGGGTCATCTTGCTTTTTGGCAAGATTTCATAAGGGCAGGAGCCCCTGGGTGAGGAACTCCCTCCACTAGCAGAGGCAGAACCATACCTACTGAACAACTCAGCTAAGAGAGGTGAGGAAGGGACTTGCTCAGGGTCACACAACCAATCTGTGGCTGACGTGAACCCAGATCATCCCCTGGCTCTGAGGCAAGCTCTCTAGGCACTACCTTACCCTGCCCTACTAGGAAGCACTGGCAAGGCACCACACAAAGCAAATAAAATAATAGCTACTGAACTCAGAGAGCACACGATGGAGTAGGAGAGATAAGATAAATACACAAAGATTTCTGATGTGACTTCTTTAGAATGGGATAAATGAACAGGATCATACAATCAACGATCCAAGGATGGCAAGACCACACTGATGGCTGTTTAGAAAAAGAGAAAGAGGATACAGGAGCCGAGTCCTGACTGCAATCAATTGATGAGAAGAGATGGGAGGGAAGAGAAAAGAAAAGCCCACTCTTGGCGAAGGGTGGATGCAGTAGGGGCAAGGCAGAAAATTCTGGCCAGAGTGGGAATTTCGGAGTTCATGATCTTGGGACTTCCAAGCAACATGAAGTCAAAGATGTAGCCATCCTGGGAGATGACTGGAGTAGAATATAGTTGGAGGTTATAGGAGCTGAGGCCAAGGAATCACGACCTCAAAATGTTAAATGTCACGTGGGTTGCGAGATTGTCACTACTTCCAAGTGCTTTCCTGCTCAGAGGAGAGTAACCAAAGTTTCAAGGCACAGAGAGCAGAAAAAGTTAAAGGAATTAGGTTTGTTTGACCTGGAAAAGAAAAGGCTAAGGGAAGACTCAAGGACATAAAAATTATTTTAAGAATGTAGACAATGGAGGGAGAGGCAGAGTAGCATAATGGATAGAGCCAGCTTCAGAGTTTGCCTCAAGAAAAGGGTATTCATCTGTTAAGTATCAATCAGTGAGGACAAAGGAAACCTGAACCTCATAGGCTCCTTCCCTGTTCTCTCCACCCGCCCCCCACCATCTTTGTTTTCCTAGAGAGCTGGATAACACTGCCCTTTGCCCAAGCAAATAACCTGGTTAAATACTAATAAATCAAAAATCATTTTGCCCAGCCAACCTTCCCTGAGTAATCCCACTTAATTTTATTTACTTTATTATTGGCACTTGCCCTCAGCACACACGTTCTTAGTTGCAAGCATATTAACTTACATTCACTGACATGTGACTTTAGTCAGTTAATAAGCATTTATTAAGCATTTACTGTGTGCCAGGCATTGTGCTAAGCACTGGGGATACAGAGACAGGCCCTGCTCTCAAGAGCTCACAGTCTAAGTGGGGAGACAACATGCACACATTCATGTGCAAACAAGCTACAGACAGCATAAACTGGAGATAATCAACAGAGGGAAGGCAGTAGCATTAAAGGGCAATGGGAAAGTCTTCTTGTAGGAGATGGGATTTTAGCTGGGACTTGAAGGAGGCCAGGGAAGCCAGAAGGCAGAGAGGAGGAGGGAGAGCATTCCAGGCAGGAGAGATAGCCAGATGAAACTGGCCAGAGTTGGGAGATGCAGTGTCTTGTTTGAGAAAGAGCAGGGGGGGAGAGCAGGTGGTTATGAAGAGCTTTGAATGCCAAATAGAGAATTTTATATTTGATCCTGGAGGTGATAGGAAGCCACTGGAGTGTACTGAATAAGGAAGTAACATGGTGAAATCTAAGCTTTAGGAAAATTGGTTTGATCAGTGAAGGATGGATTTGAGTGGGAAGAGGCTTGTGGCAGAGACCTACCAGGAGGGTACTGCAATAGTCCAGACTCAAAGTAATGAAGGCCTCCACCAGGGTGCTGGCAGCGTCAGGAGAGAAGGGGGCCGTATATGAGATACTACAACAGATCTTGGCAACATTGGATATGGGAGGTGAGAGAGAGAGGAGTTGAGGATGACATCTAGGCTATAAGCCTGAGTGACTAGGAGAATGGTGATACCCTCAACAGTGAATAGAGAAGTTCAGAAGGAGGGAAGGTTGGGGGAAAGATGATGAATTCAGCTTTGGAGCTGCTGAGTGTACTATGTTTAGGGAACATAGCGTTTAAGATGTCCAAAAGGCAGGTGGAGGTGCAAGTCTGGAGGTCAACAGAGATTAGGGCTGGATAAGTAGATCAGAAAATCAGCAGCATGAATCCATGGGAGTTGGTGAGATCACTAAGTGAAACGGTGTAGAGGGAAAAGAAAAGAGAGCCTAGGACAGGACACTCATAGTTAGCAAGTGTGATTTGAATGAAGATATAACAGAGGAGACTGAGAAGGAGCAGTCAGATGGGTTAGGAGGAAAACCAAAAGAGACATGTATCCCAAAAAGCTAGTAAGAATAGAGTATCAAGGGGAAGGCATAATAGACAGTGTCAAAGGCTGCAGAGAGGTCAAGAAGGATGATGATTAAGAAAAGGTCACTGGAGAGGAGGTGGAGACAAGACAGGAAAGTAGAAGAAGCATTCCAGCAGAACTCTTCCAATACTCCCCTCCAAACAACTTTAAAATATTGGGTCAAAGTTTGAAGCCTTGGATGAAAACAGTATGGTGGCCTTTTGGTTGGCGTGGAGAAGGGCGGAGCTGTTCTTATGCATGGAGATGATGGAGGGAGCTCCATGAGAACCCAGGATGGCTGTATTGTCCAGGCTGGATGCGATGGATAAGTCCTATTTCAGATTTACATGAGCTGATGCACAGTGAAGTGAGCAGAACCAGAACATTGCACACAGTAACAGCAACGTTGTTCGATGAAGAGCTATCAATGACTTTGCTATTCTCAGCAATACAAAGATCCAAGACAAGCCCAAAGGACTAATGATGAAGCGCACTATCCACCTCCAGTGAAAGAACTGATACTGACTGAATACAGACTGAAGCAGGCTATTGTTCACTTTCATTCTTTTTCTTTTATTTGAATCTTGTACAAAATGACTAATATGGAAATGTGTTACATAATTGCATATGTAAAACCTGTATCTGATTACTTGCCATCTCAGGGATGGGGGAGGGGAGGGAGGAAGGGAGGGACAGAATTTGGAACTGAAACTTTAAATAAAATTAAAAATTAAAAAAAAATATATTGGTCAAATTGAATTCTGGAGCAACACATCCATCAAAAGGTCAGGGTGAGACATTTTTCCAGCCTAAGACAACTTAGGAGGTCAGGAGACATCTTGATACTGGAGAGAGAACCGGTCCTGAGTGCAGGCAGCAGCAACACCAGCTTGGGCCTTGGAGGTAGCTGCAAAAGCAGCAGCAGCTGCTCTGAAAGTTCTCAGACTAGTTAAGGGGATTGAACAACTGGTCAGAAAGAGATTACAGGGGACTCCTGTGCTAGCACTGGGTGCAGAACCAGGCACTGTTTGTTTGGCAACTCCACTGCCTACTACTCAGTTCTGGGTAGTAGTTCCAAGGCCAGGCTGTGGAGAAGTACTTGCAGTTGCAAGGGAGCAGTCTCTGGTGGCTGTATGGGAGCAGGAGCCCCTCCTGGGTAAAGACTAGAGGGCAGAACAGGAAAGCAGTGACCACACCTCTCCTCAGATCACACCACTCTGGAAGCACCAAAAACTAGCTGTGGAAACCCCCCAGAACTATCTGAGAAAACAGCAGGGCAAAAAAGCCTGAAGCTTGGGACAGCACCCACCCTCCTTTTCCCATTAGGTGAGCAGAGCCCAACTTCAACATAAAGTTCAAAGTCAAGAAACAGGCTGGAAAAATGAGCAACCAACCCAAAACACTTGGACATAAAAAGAGAAAAGGTCACTGGATTTGGACATTAGTAACTCTGGAGAGTGGCTCCGGCTGAATGATGAGGTTGCAAGCCAAACTGTAGAGAGTTAAGAAGAGGAAAGGAAGTGGAAGCATTTGATTCTAACCAAACCCCTCTGAGACAGTTACCACTGGTACTATTATTCTCCTTTATAAATAAGAAAGGTAAAATTCAAAGAGGTTAAGTGAGTAAGCTAATAAGTGTCAAGGGGGTTTTGAACCCCAGGTCCCTCTGACACCAAGTCCAAGACTCTTTCCACTAAACTAGACTGCCTTGGTAACCCAGGGCTGAGTCCAGGACCACAGTGACTTACCTGTGAGAGGCTGAGTGTCTTCTTCTTGCACTATCGTCTCCACCTCAGGTCCATAGACCTCCTCAGCGGTTGGGTAGTATTTCTTGTCCTCATGCAAGACCACCTCCATTCCAGGGTGATCATCATCATGGTCTCCTATGTCATCATCATCGTCGTCATCATCCATCTGAAAACCAAAGAGGGAATGAGACTACAAATGACCAGCATTTTTTAATTCAATAAGAATGAGTAATAAATGAGGGAAGAGAAGTTTTTTACTTGAAAAGCACCGATCTCATTTACCTTATTACTCATGGTGAAGAGTCTGGGCTGGTTAGCTCAGCTGGTTAGAGAAGGGTCCTAATGAAGCCAGGGTGGCAGTTTCACACCCTATGTGAGCAAGTTAACTACACACACAGAGAAAAAAAGATTCCATAGCAAGAACACCTGCTTATCCCTAACCAGACAGATATCAACAATGTTTATTACTGGTCACAAGAGGGAATGATCAGATGAGAGAGAAAGAAACAGAAAATACGCATGGAAAAACAACCCACAGTTCACGTCCTATCGACAATCAGTAGCATTATGGGGATCTCACAAGACATCATTTACTGCTTACAAATTTCTGGGACTGCGGATGAGTTGTTGAATTCTTTGTACCTTCTGGTAAGATTATCTGCCCTAAATTCCTACCTGAGACTCTCAAGACAGGAAACAAAAGTACGGGTTTGGAACAACTCTACAGTTTCCCTCCAAACCCTCCCTTCTTCTGAACTATTACTGTCAAAGACACCACCAACCTCCCAGTCATCCAGGGTTCATTCATGGCCTTGACGTCAACCTTAACTCACTCTCACTCACCCCACATAGCTGATCTATTGCCAAATCTTGTTTTGTCTACCTACACAAAATCTCTCATATACATGCCTCAAGTCTCTCCCCATTCCAATCCATCCTCCCTTCTGGAAGGGTTTCCTAAAGTGGAAATCTCACCAGTCACTGCCTCACCACCTACTAAATAAACTCCAATAACTCTTTTTATGACCAGGACTAAATATAAACTTGTTTGGCACTGGACAATTTTCAAACCAGCGCCCTTCCGACCTTTCTAGTCTGTCTTCTTATACTTATTCCCTCTATGCACTCTTGGATACAGCCACACTGGCCATCACCTGTTCTTTGGGCTTCTCCATCTCAGGGCCTTTGCCCTACCTGGGCCCCCCATACCGGGAATGCTGTCACTCCTCACCTACGTCTCTTAGTTTCCCTAGTTCTCCTCAAGAGTTGGTTCAAATCTTACCTTCCACCAGAGACCTTTCTGGTTCTAAGCTGCTAGCGCTTTCTTCTCTGTACATATCTCATATATGCTAGTTATTTTCACCTTTGTCTCCTCTATCAGAATGTGAGCTACTTGAAGACAGGAATTATTTTGCCTTTCTTTGTATCCCTAGTGCTTAGCAGCGGCTCATCGTAAGTGCTTAATAATGCTTTTTGGCTGACTTTTCTTTTTTCAAATTAATTTTTATTTTTATTCTGAATTTGACGAATACCAAAAAAGAATGGGCATTTGCATATTTTATATACACATATTTGTTGTGGTTCAGTCATTTCAGTCGTGCCTGACTCTTAGTGACCCCATTTGGGGTTTTCTTGGCAGAGATACTGGACTGGTTTGCCATTTCCCTCTCCAGCTCATTCTATAGATGAGGAAACTGGGGAAATAGGGGTAAGTGACTTGCCCAGGGTCACACAGCTAATAAGTATCTGAGGCCAGATTTTAATTCAGGAAGATGAGTCTTCCTGACTCTAGACCCAGCCCTCTATCCATTACACCACCTAACGGCCTACATATACATATATAAAGAGACAGAACAGAAAAAGAGGATTGCACATGAAACTGTAGCTGTTATGTACAGCTTGCTTTTCTTTTTAAGCATATAGTAGGATCAACCTGTAGCTTTCAAAGCTGTCCTGCTTATCTGGCCTTCTTTCTGCTCCATTTTTTAAAAAGATGCCCCAATAACCCTCTTTTCTTTCTTTGTTATCTTCCTTATATCCCTCCCTCTCACGGGAAAAAACAAAAACAAAACAAACTTCTTGTAACAAATATACACAATTGAGCAAAATAAATTCCCATTAGCTGGACCAGGCTTTCGCTTAAAAGTCTTAAGAAGCAGACAAACCTTAGGAGTCATTTAATCCAATTGCCTACTCAACACAGAAACACCCTTTACAACATTCAATTGTAGGAACATGTAGTAAGTTGCCTACTCTTGCACACTATGCTTAATGTTGAAGCTACAAAGGCAAAAATAAACCAGTTGCTGGCTTCAAGGAATTTATATTCTATTAGGTATACTGCAAAACCTGTATAAAGATAAGTAAATATATGTATAAAATAAATACCAAGTCATCTGGGGAGGGCACTAACACCTGAAAGAACTGTCACTTGAGCTGAGTATGGAAAGGGAGTAGTAAGTTTCAAGAAGAAGAGAATATCTTGGATAATGGTTATTCAGCCTCTACTTAAATATTTCCAATGAGATCCAGTTCAGTTCACTACATGAGGCAGTCCACTATGTTCCTGAATACCTCTAACTGTTAGAAAGTCCATCCTTATAATGGAGTGAAATCTACATGGGAAAAATAGCAGTTTGGATAGTTCTCTCTATATGCTAGAAATCGCTTGG
This sequence comes from Trichosurus vulpecula, assembly GCF_011100635.1. Taxonomy (NCBI): domain Eukaryota; kingdom Metazoa; phylum Chordata; class Mammalia; order Diprotodontia; family Phalangeridae; genus Trichosurus; species Trichosurus vulpecula. Next base: position 191,759,091 of record NC_050576.1, read on the forward strand.
ATTATATTTTTAAACTTTTCCCATTTTTTGATTGGGTTTGTGGGTTTTTTTTTTCTCTTTTTCTTTTAAAAATAATTTTGGGCAGAACCCTGTATTAGTATTTTTTCTTCAACACTAAACAATAATCGTTAGATGGATTTAGAACTAGTTAAAGGGCCAGACTCAATAGTTCAATGTTACCTTGGCATGAGGTCTCTAGTGGAGAGTCCTGGCTTTGCATGGCCCTTTACTATTTAACATTTTAAAAATTACCTGAGATAAAGGCTTAAACGGCATGCTCATCAAATCTACAGATGGGGGGGAGGGGCGGATAGCTAACACACTGAATGAAAGTCTAAAGGATCTACAGATCTTCACAAACTAGAGGACGGGGCTAATCTAATAATATAGAATTCACTAAATCACAGGATCATCAATCAAGAGCTGGAAGGAACCTCAGAGGTCATATAGGTCTCATTCAACCCCCTTATTTTACAGATGAAGAAACTGAGGCCCAGGAAAGTTAAGTGACATGCCCAAAGTGACAGATAGTAAATATAAAAGGCAGGATTTGAACCCAGGGCCTCTAACCGCAGTTGTGTTTTTTCCATTTCACCAAGTCTTAGACTTCGAAAGTACAAGATGGGGAGGCACAGTTGAAGAGAAAGTTTCTCTAAAAAAAAAAACAAAAACCCTAGGTGATTTTCATAGACTGCAAACTCAATGAGAGTGACCAGTGTGTTTGGTGACCAAAAAGGCTATTGGGCAGACTTAAGAGAGGCATAGCTTGCTTTCAGGAATAAGGGGCAATGGCGGAGGTGGGGTGGTGGTGGCAGGCAACACTTGAACCTTACTCTCATCTGAATTGTTTCAAAGAAGGAAGAATATATATACACATTCACTTGTGTATAGAAATATAACTTACCCAATAGGGAAACAGGAAGGGACAGCGGTAAGAGCAAGGGGAGAGAATGATAAAAGGGAAGGAAGATTAAGGGAGGCAGTAGTCAGAAGCAAAACAGACTTTTAAGGAGGAACAGGATAAAAAGAGAGAGAGAGAAGAGAAACAAAAGAAAATGGAATGGAGGGAAATACAGAGTTAGTAAGCATAACTATGAATGTGAATTGGATGACCTCACACATAAAACAGAAGCAAATAGCAAAAATGGATTAGAAACCAGAAACCAACAATATGCTGTTTCTAAGAGACACATGAAACAGAAAGACACACACAGAGTTAAAATAAAGGGCTGGAGCAGAATCTAAAATGCTTCAGCTAAAGAAAAAAACACAGGGATAGCAATTATGATCACAGACAAAGCAAAAGCAAAAATAGACCTAATTAAAAGAGATAATCAGGGAAACTACATTTTGCTAAAAGGTACCACAGACAACGAAATAATACCAAAAAATTTTAGAGCAAGTTTCTCTAATATAAAGGCTTCATTTCTTAAATATATAGAGACCTGAGTCAAAGTTATAAAAATAAGAGGCATTCCTGAATTGATGAATGGTCAAAGGATATGAACGGGCAATTTTCAGATGACGAAATCAAAGCTATCTATAGGCATGTGAAAAAATGCTCTAAATAACTACTGATTAGAGAAATGCAAATGAAAACAACTCTAAGGTCCCACCTCACATCTATCAGAAATGATAAATGCTGAAAGGGATGGAGGAAAATAGGTATATTAATGTATTGCTGCTACAGTTCCAACCATTCTGGAGAACAATTTAGAAGTTCAAAGGGTGATAAAACTGTCCATACCCTTTGACTGAGCAATGCCACTACTGGCTCTGTACCCCCAAAGAGGTCAGGGAAAAAGGAAAAGGACGTATATGTACAAAAAATATTTATTGCAGCTCTTTATGTAGTAGCAAAGAATTGAAAAATTGAGGGGATGCCCATCAACTAGGGAATGGCGGAAAAAGTTGTGGCATATGATTGTGATGAAGTACTCTTGTGCTATAAGAAATGATGAAGGGGGACAGCTAGGTGGCACAGTGAGTAGAGCATTGGCCCTGGAGTCAGGAGGACCTGAGCTCAAATTTGGCCTTAGACACTTGACATACTTACTAGCTGTGTGACCTTGGGCAAGTCACTTAACCCCAATTGCCCTGCCTTCCCCTCTCAAAAAAAAATGATGAAGGGGTGGTTTCAGAAAAACATGGTAAAACCTGTATGAACTGATGCAAAGTGAAGTTTGTAGACTGGGAGATCATTGTGCACAGTAATAGCAATGTTGTAATGATGATCAACTGTGAAAGATTGGCTATTCTGATCAGTGCAATGATCCAAGACAATTCTAAAGGGCTCATGATGGGAAAAAAATATTATCCCCCTCCAGAGACAGAGAACTGATCAATTCTGGGTTCAAATTAAAGTATAATTTTCTCACTTTAAAATTTTTGGTTTTTTTTTTTAAATACGGCTGGCATGGAAATGTTTTGCATGATTTCATATGTGTAACTGATATCACTGGAGGAGAGGGAGCGAAAGAATTTGGAACTCAAAATTTGAAAAGGAAAGAACATTAAAAATAAATAATAGATTTGAAATAGATAAATAAAATTCCAAAATATCACACCTCCTGAAAAATTTCCATCGAAAATCACTGAAAAGGTTAGAGGAAAGGATAAAACAAAATAAAGTACTTCACATTCTCTATTCTGGCAGCTAGGTGGCACGGTGAATAAAGCATTAAGCCTGAAGTCAGGAAGACATGAGTTCAAACACTAAGATGCTAGTGCCTCATACACTAAGCTTTGCGGTAAGTCATGTGACTGGTTTACCTCGGTTTCCTCAAATGTAAAATGGAGATGGTAGCACCTACCTCCCATGGGTGTTGTGACTACAAAATGAGATATTATCTATAAAGTGTTTTGCAAACCTTAAAGGCCTACGTAAATGCCAGCTATTGTTTTCAGTGACACAAAATTTCACATCCTCAAAAAAAAGAGTAAACTTTATTTTAAAGTAGTCTTACCTCATCAAGATCTTTGGCTTCTCTACCCAATTCATCGTCATCTTCATCAGAATCTAGCTCTGGTCCAATATAATTTCCAAACTCATCATACAGGTCTGTGTCCATGATGCTAAATATCCATTGGGAAGAAAACAGAAAATATGAGTAAGAAGGGTACTATATAATCCCTCTCTTGGCCATGACTATCTTTAAACTAGCCCCATTTCAGTGTAAAATGAACAGTCACATCTATCTGGAACTGTTTATTTTTTTGCCCCTCCCTAGTTCTGTTATGCTAGCTGCAGAGAAAAATAAAATCACCATGCTATACGTTCCTTGAAGACCAATTAATAAAACTCCCTGTGTATTTTTGTACTATTTCTCCTACAGATCCTTCCAAGCTTCCCACCCCAAGAAACACGAACTGAGTATCTACTATTTTCTAAGATAAACCCGTCTGATAAACCCTGTGAGGCTTAACTGTACTATCTGGTTCTCCACAATTTCTACACTTTCAAAATATTAAGATCTGTTCCCATTTTATACAAACCTGTAGGCTCCATGAGGACAAGAATTGATTTATTTATGTTTTGTATCTCTCCAGTACACAGCAAAGTGCCTTTCACATGCAAAGTACTTAATAAATGTTTCTTGAATTGTATATACTGTCAGGGTTGGCTAGTTTTACTCAACTACTTTTTCCTCCCGCTTTCTTTTTTCTTCTTTGACACAAGGGATGGGTTAGGTGGATAACAAAGGGATACATTTGGGAATGTAAGCAACGTACAAAAGATATCAACAAAAAACTTTAAATCGAACATTTGTTGAATCAACTTCCAGTGAAGGCACGTACATGCCTGTGCTTCCCTTACTAAGTAAGCTTCCACTCCAATGCCCCAACGTGATAAGGTCACACTGGTGCCACAAGTCAATCCCAGCAGAACTTACATTAGCTCAGGCAGGTCCTAGCCAGGCTAGAAAAATTTCTTGTGCACTAAGCACAGTTCAAGGATTAGAATAACTGAATATTCCTCACTAGAAGGTATGTCATATAGTAAATCACAAAACAATGACCTGTCTTTTAGCTGGCTAAACTTATTAAGCTTTCTTCCAAGAGATGCCAAGATTTAAATATGGTGTACACGTGTATGAAAGAACACATCTTCTATGTGTTAGGGATCCAGCACTGTGTAGAGGGCATCCCAAAAATGCAGTTTAAAGTTATTAAAGCTTAAAAGGGCTATTCAATAACTCCCTTCCTAAAAGAAGCAGGCTTCTAATCAAAGGACTTGGATTTACTTCTCTAACACTTATTAGAGAGACAAGCCAGGTGGCCCAGTGTAGTTAGGAAGTTCAAATTCACCTCAGAAATTTACTGTGTATAACTTTGGGTAAGTCACAACCTCTGTCAGCCTCATTTTTCTCATCTATAAAATGGGGATGATCACAGCACCTACCTCAGAGGACTGCTGTGAGGGATAAACGCGGTAACGCATGTGAAGCTCTTTATAATAACTCTTAAAGTGCTTTATAAATGTTAGCTATGATGATGATGTCACTTAACTTCTCAGGACCTCATCAGTCACATGAGGATCTTAAAGTTACCTATGACTTCAAACTTATGGGGGGAGAGGGGGTAAGAAAGCAGCGTGTAAACCTTAAAGCACTTGATAAAATGTACATTATTGCTCATTTAATTCAACCGGTACTTATTTAAAGCGTCTCCTAAGTGCCATGTGCTGGAGGTAGAAAAGGAGGAAATTAAATAAGCATTTGTAAAGCGCTTACTACGTGTGTGTCAGGCACCGTACAAAGACACAGAACCACAAATAACAAGTCTCTGCCCTCAGGAAGCTTCCACTCTGTCAAGGGGCACGCAGCAGTTAGGAAACCTGCCCACGGTTCCGACCAGGCCAATCAGTGACACGCCGGCCCTCCCATCACTGCCAGGCCCGGCCCACTCATCCCCGCTTCTCGTGGGAGACCGAGACCCAGGGCCGAGGAGAGTCCTAGGCCTCAGTTTCCTCCTCTGAAAGAGGAGGAAGGTCCACCCCTTTCACATGAGCCAGCCTCGGATCCCATTCGGGAAAGTCCACCCCCCGAGTTTGGGGCCCGTAACTTCTCACCTGCAGCTTTAACTCTCAATTCCGCTACCGCGCTCTCTTCGTCCGAAGATGTGCGGGCGCCTGCGACACTCGTTAGGAAGGACCCCGCGCGACATCGAGGCCACGCCCCCTTCCGCCGCCGTCAGCCCTTCTGCCTGAGTTGCCGGAGTAGCATAGTCCGACTCCGGGGTGAAGGGGTGGTTCGAGGGGGAACACTGCGACTGGTCGGACGTGAAAGCGTAACGGCCTAGGCGAGACCGAGCGAGCAAGCGCGGCGTTCATTTCATCAGGCGACACTTGGGCAGCTAGGACGGGGAGAGGCCTTCGGCACGATCACGTGGGCTGCTTGAGTCAAACGGTTGCTAGGCAACCGTCTCCGCGTGGCTATAGCCTCACCTGCGGCTGTTAGGCAGGAGAAGAATTAGGATTTTTCTTGGGTTCCTGGGGTTAGAGGGTATACGACGACTGACCAGGAGCTTAGGGTAGGTTCACGTTCTGCCCTGTTAGTTCTCGGGGCAGTTGGAACTGGGTCGGGAACAGGACGCCTGGGCTCTGGTGGCCTCAGTTTACCTGCACGCAGGATGGGGTATGTGTGTGTGTGGGGGGGGGTCGATGTCCCCGGCTCTCCTGCCCTCCACCTTAGATTTTCGGATGGACCCTTTTTGGTGGTGGCGGAAGTTCCGCGGTGCAGTGGGAAGAGTGCTTGATGTAGGGTCAGGATCCGGGGCTATCTACCTGTATCACCTGGGGCGAGTTGCTCTATCTCTCTGGGTCTCGGGGTCCTCCTCCAAATGAGAGGCTTGGACAGGATAAGCTCTGAAGGACCCTTCCAAAGAGGGACTTGGACCAGATGAGTTTTGTAGGCGTTTTACAGATCTTAATCTGCTCATGTCTACTGAGAGCATAGGTAGCCACAACAGTTTTGAGCCTTCAGGGTAGCTCCATCATCCCAGAGGTTTAGGGAGCCAGTTTGCACTAAGAACTGGGAAGGAAAGGGTAGAAGGGGCTAGCTGCAAAGGCATCCAAGTTAAGTAGAAGGAAAAGTTTCCCTTCATACATTTTTCTGCCACAGTTCAATTCGGGGAATGTCTATGAAGGGTCTAATTTGTGCAAAACACGAGCCTCTCTAGGCATTTGTTTTTCAGCTAGTCCACATCCACCCCTGCTGCTACAGGTGTCCACTGAGTTGGGACCACGCGATTCCAGCCACTCCAGAAAAGAGCAAGGCCACAAGGTCATGAAGCATTCATCCCAACCAGTTCTTTCTGATGCTCTTATATTTCCTCTTAGCTCAGTTGTTACAGTTGAGGAGGCTGGAAAGTGTCATCCACCCTCTTAGAAAATTCAACAACAGTTGTGTCGTTCTACCCCTACCCCAACACTACACCTGACTTGGATGGACAGGGCTTGAAATTTATCTAAGGCTCAAAAGGAGCTGCTGCGTGAAGCCATCTGCCCTCCATTATTAACAGCCCACTTGGAGAGTTCTTAGGAAGGACCCCCTGAGCTCAGAATTATGAGGTGCCTTCAGTTTCAAATGGCTTTTTGAAACTACTTCTTCAATAAAAGAGATTGACAGCACGTGTGCCAGTTGAGTCTTTAGTCTAGAAGCAAGTCTAGGTGGGAATACCAACTTAGAAGTCCTCAACAGTGGATAGAATACTGGACTTGGAATCAGGATGGTCTAAGTTCGACTCCTTCCTCAGATACATACTGCATGTGCGACCCTGGACAAGTCACTTGCTTTCTCTGAGTCTCAGTTTTCTCATCCATAAAATGGAGATGATAATAATAGTATCCACCTCACTGTGTTGTTGTGGGATGTGTAGGTGTAATGTGTATGTGTGGACAATGTATGTGTAAAGCCTTTTGTAAACCTTAAAGAATTATATAAATGTCATCTGTTATTATTCCCAGTGAAACAATGGAGTGATTTGGGATCTTGGACCATTGCTGCATGTCTTAGGTTTTCTTCTCTTTAAAATGAGGAGACTTAGCCTTTGTGTTCTTCCCTTTGAGATGAGTGATAATTTGGACAAAGTGCTTCAACCTTTTTAGGATGGCAAAGCATCATCACGATGCACAGCTTCTTCTCCTGCTAACGTCTTGTTGCTGGCCTCCACCCCCTTTTTTCACTCCCAGGTTCCAGACATGGAAAAGACAGATACCATTGACTTTAGGGCTCTGGAGAAGGAGTTGCAGGCTGCATTAGCCGCGGATGAGAAATACCGAAGAGAGAATGCTGCCAAGTTCCGGGCTGTGGAACAGAAGGTGGCTTCCTATGAAGAGTTCAGGTTGGCTCACGCAGCTTTTCCCCAGAGCTGTCCTGACTGTATTCCATGGCCCAGTTAGCTTAGACAGTTACAGCACCAGGCTTTTGCAGCTGAAGTTACAGGGTTCAGGTGCCATTATGGCAGCAGCTCCATACCTCCACCCCCAGGCCGGTGAGTCTTCCCTCAAATACTGTCTATTTTGCCCACAGGGACATTGTCCTTGCCTCACACCTGAAGCCTTTAGAGCGGAAGGACAAGAAGAATATCAAAAAGACAGTGCCTTGGAACTGCCTTGTGACAAGTACCACTGCTCAAACAGGCATCGCTCCACATCAGGAGGAGAGCACTTATATCTCCCAGGTGAAATAGCCATTCCATAGTCCATTGCCCTAACGTGTAATACTTCTCTTTCTTAAATAACTAATTCACAAAACTTTTATAGAGCTGTAACTAGCAGAAACTGCCTCTAGACAAAATTTAATCCAACCAGTCAATAAACATTTATTAAGCATCTGCTGTGTACCAGGTACAGAGCTAAGTAGTATGGGGGCTGCAGGGGCTCAGTGTCCCAGAGGAGAGTCTGCTAAGCACATGTAGTATAAAATGCAGTCTCGCTTAAAGGGGATGGCCCATCTTTCAAGAGTTCCAAGGGGGCATTTGTGCCCTCGGCATCCTGAGGACTTCAAGGAAAGGTATGGAAATGGATATCTCTGGGGAAGGGGCATGCAAGTCCCACCATGTCATTGCATTGGGGAAAGGCCCCATTCCCATTACACTCAAGAAATCCCATTCATTCAGGTTTAAGGTACACAGATTCTGGGCTGTGACAAGTACAGGGTAAAGAGCCAACTCATGATTTGGATAAGAGACAGGTCTCAGTCAATCAGAGCTGTCTCTTAGATTCTGTGACCTTGGCCAGGCTCTCCATACTCTATGGAGTGTGCCAAACTCAAATAGAAATGAATCCCTGCAGGGCCACATACTGTCTTAGAGAAACCACACATTAACATTGTCTATGTTGTATTATATTTTCCCAGCTCAACCACTATTTACAGAGCTGTAACTAGCTGAAACTGCACCAAATTCAACTGAGGGAGTAAGGGGACTACAGGGGCTCAGTGTCCCAGACAACATTCTGCTAAGGACATATAAAGTACAGTCCCATTGTACGTGTAGTCACTACGGTTTGGATGAGGAGACAGGATGTGTCAGCTCTCAGCCAATCAGACCTTCCTCTAGGAGTCTGAGACCTGTGGCCTGTCTCTCTTCCCAACTTAGAATATGCTATATCCATATTTTGTAAATTTCCATTATAGGATGCTAAATCACGTTGTTAATTTAATGCCCTAATCCCCAAGATTCCACTTGTGCCTGACGGGGCAAATTTTTATTTTATTTTATTTTTATTTTAAATTTATTTATTTATTTTTAGTTTACAACATTCAGTTCCACAAGCTCTACCCTCCCCCCTGCCCAAGATGGCATGCAATCTGATAAGCTCTACATGTACGTTTATATTAAACATATTTTCACATTAGTCATGTCATAAAGAAGAATTATAACCAATGGAATGAACCACAAGAAAGAAGATACAAAACAGAACAAAAAAGAGAGAGCAAATAGTCTGCTGCAGTCTTCATTCAGGCTCTGTAATTCTTCCTCTGGACATGGGTAGCATTTTCCATCATGAGCCTTTTGGAGTCTTCTTAGAACCTTGCATTGCTGAGAAGAAGGGGCAAGTTTGTATTTCCTTGTATTTCATACAAGGAAGTTGAGGCCCACGAAGGGTTGTGTTTTTCCTAAGATGAAAATTGAGTCAGTAGAAAAGATAGGAATAGAGCCTACAAGTATTGACTCCTTAGTGTCCTGAGGACCTAACTCTCTTTACTTCTCTCTTTGACCTAGAAGGGAGATTGTCAGCCTGAGACATCATCAGATTTCTACAGGGCTTGGCGCCACTATCTACAGAGTGGATCAGAGCGCTATCAGGCCCTCTTACAGCTTGGGGCCCCCAACCTGGGCCACCTTTTCCGGGTAGATGTGGGTTTTGGACTTCTGGGTGAACTGCTGGTGACATTGGCAGACAATTTTAAGCCAGCTGACTGTGCTGCTGTACTGGAGATCCTTCATAGCCTATCCAGAACTGGCCGATTTGGCCTCAACCTGAGCCTGCTGAGCAATGCTGAAAGAGAGAGCTGCCAAAAATTGTTTCAGAAACTCCAAAGTATGTATGTTACCAGACCTACAGAGGAAGAACTGAGCCATAAGGAGCAAGAACTAGAGAAACCACACAATGGGAATGATGGGGATGAGAAACTCCTCCAGGAGCTAGCAGAGCTATACCAAGTTGGCTAGAGAAGTCTTTTTCAGGACAAACAGCAAACCTAATTAGCTACTAGAGGTTTATTTTTCCTAGACAGTCCTTAATATTGTTGGCCATCTTGCTGTCTGACCCCCAAACTTTTCCTTTTAGACTTGTCCCTCAAGAACTATGGCGAAAGGTTGGTTTCATCTATCCTAACCTTAAATGGGTCTATTTAAACCTATATGACTCCAAACAGCCAAAAGCTCTTATGAGAACACTAGGAAACTTTGGGAAATTTGGCTTCTCATCCTTAATACCTGCTAAGAATGGCACCTTGGCCCCAAGATTAAGATCTTCCACCCTAGTGCTTACCATCAACCCATTATGGCCATTAATATCTACAAGGATCTAACCCATGAATAAAGACATTTTATTGATAGACTTTGACCCCTTATTTGCGGGGTGGGATACCATTTTTTCCAAGAATTGAGTTTTTCTGAGCTGAGCTCTGGGGAATTCTGAGTCACCAGCAAGTGGTTTGTCGGGCTACCCAGGTTTTGGATGGTGGTTCAGAATTGTCAGGCTATAGACATACTTGTTCTCACTTCTCCGGGATTGATGAAAGAGAAAAACTTTGTTCCCAAAGAGCGGTGAACACTGTGGGAGAAAAGCCTCCATCAACAAGCACTCGTGAAAGGTCTTCTATGTTCCAGGCACTGGACATACACTATAAGAAATGAAACAAAGGAGTTTCTGTTCTGTTAGGAAGCCTACTTCTATATAACTAGGTAGTTAAGGAAGGTGGTGTCAGTGGCGGGGATCCAGAAGGGCTTTGTGGAGAAGGTGGCGTGGGCTTGAAGCGAGAGGTTCTGTAAGACAGAGGTGCCAAGGGAGCACATTCTGGGCATGGGAGAGGCAGTTAGAGAGACACAAAAGAGGGGAGGCAGTGGCAGGTATGAAAAAATATGAAAAAAAGGCCAATTTGATCATATTAGCACGCAGGAAGGGGAACGATATATAACAGATTTGGAAAGATAGATTGGGGCTAGGTTGTGAAATTCTTGAAAAGCTAACCAGCCTTATCCTAGAGACAAGGGCGAGCTAGTAAAGTTTATTGAATAAGGGAGTAACGTAGTCATTAAGGAAAATCGCTTTGACATCTGTGTGGAAGCTGGATTGGTGTGGGGAGAGACTTGAGTCAGGAAGACTGATAAAGAGGCTAATGCAGTAGTTCAGGCAAGAGGTGATGAGGACCTGAATTTAAGATGATGGCTCTGTGAGGAGAGAGGAGGAGTCATATGCAAGAGATGTTACGGAGGTACACATGGCAAGACTTGTCAGCTGGTTGGATATGTGGAGGGGGGGGTGAGGGATAGGAGTCAAGTAGAGCTCTGAGGTTATGAACCTGGGAGAAGGGAAAAATTATATATAGTGTCTTTGCAACTCCAAAAGGCTCATGATGGAAAATGCTATCCTCATCCAGAGAAGGTATTATAGAATCTGAATGCAGATTGAAGCAAACTATTTGCTCTCTCTCTTTTTGCTTTATTTTGTTTCCTCTTTCTCTTCTTTCATTCCATTGGTTATAATTCTTTGCAACATGACTAATGTGAAAATATGTTTAATGTGAATGTATACGTAGAGCCTATATCAGATTGTGTGCCGTCTTGGGGAGGGGGGAGAGAAGGGAGGGGAAGAACATTTGGAACTCAAAAGCTTGTGGAAGTGAATGTTGTAAACTAAAAATAAATAAGTAAATTTTAAAAAGAGAAAATGAAAGAATTAAATAAAATCCATTGCATATAAGAAAAAAAATTATAGTGTCTTTGGCAGAAGTAGGGAAGGTTTTGGAGAAAGGATGATGAATTTCATTTTGGACACATTGAGTAGAAATGCCTGTGAGACATTCTCGTTGATGTATGAATGGAGCTCAGGGGAGAGACTAGGGCTGGATACGTGGATCTATGAGCCACCTCCATGGAGGTGATCGTTAAACCCAGGAGAGCTGGTGAGATCCTCGAAAAGAAAAGAGGAGGAGCATCCAGAGTTGGAGAGTATGATTACAGGTGGGGAGCCAGCAAAGGAAACTGAGAGACAGTCAGGTGCTGTTGGAGGAGAACCAGGAGAGAGAAATGTCATGAAATCCCAAAGAGGTCAGAGCATCTCACTGTGGTGAACAGTGTCCAGTGCAGCAGAGAGGTCAAGAAGGATGAAGACTGAAGTGATACCATCAGATCTGGTCACCATCGCATCACCTCCACACAGGCATTCTAGAACAGAACAGAAAGGACTGGTTCTAGAATGATTTTTTCCCATGAAATAGGATCAGATCTAGAAGCATTCTTATTTTCAAAAGGAACAAAAAACGGGGTGGGGAACACTCCTAGTTGGGTTCTGCTTTCTCTACAGAAAGGTCCTTCCTTACGAACTGAGCTGGGGGAGTGATTCCCTGTTAACCCTGCCCACTTTACACAGCAACACTTGTTGGGAGGCCTCTAAAGCCCAAAGCTCTTTCGCCCCTTGGTTTTACCCCACTTCCTTCCATCTAACTCTTTGGCTTTACCAGTATGAGCCTGGTCCACACCCCTCTGCTGCTGCTTTGGAGCTGGGGAAGTCTCTGGGCTTTTGAATTGGTAGAAAAGGAGAATGTTTTTCAGAAGATCCCTTGTCCTGCCTTCTTGATGTTCGATAATGCAGCTTACCTGGCAGACATGAGCTTTGAACTCCCCTGTCACTGCAAACCTGAAGAGGTGCCCGCTGTGGTCTGGTACTACCAACAGCATCTAGGGAGCCACCACACCAGAGTCCTGACAGATTTTGATGGGCGGGTGGTAGTTGATTCAGGACAAGTGCGGGTGGGCAGCAACATGCTGGCCCGCTTTGGCATCCGAATGTTCAGTTTACTGGTGTTCCGTGCACAGCCTGAGGACTCAGGGCTCTACCTCTGTGGGACACGCCACGGTGACTATTTCTATGGCTATGACGTGGACATACAAAGTAGTCAAAAGATGGTAGCAGCATTCATTGACAAAGGCCAGGCACCTCCTGGGGATGAGGAGCATGGGAACCTCTACATCTTCACTACCTTCTGGGAGTGGACCCACTGTGATCGCTGTGGCGTCAGGGGTGAACAGTGGCGGATTGGTCTCTGCTACCTGAATAAACCAGGCCTTTCCCCCCGGTTCCGAAAGAGTGTGACTGATGTGGTGTCTTGTGGCTCCCAGGCAGTGCCGAGAAAACTGCGAAATATGGCAAGAAACCACCGTCCACCTGAGCTAATGATCCGGAGCTGCATGGTGCCCTGCAAGAAGAAGCCACAGTTGGGGCTTATGGCCATCTATACTTTCATCTCTAAGCTGGGCAGCAAGCCCTGGCTTCCCAAAGTACCCATTAAGTTCCACCAACAGAGGCTTGGCCATGGGCTTATCCTCTCCTGCCCTGGGGCTCGTCCAGAACATGCCATAGCCTGGGACAAGGACCACCTCCGTCTGTATCGCACCAGCTTCCTGAAGGGGGTCAACCGGTCCATGAGGATATTCATTGACCATGGCAATCAATTCCATATCCGATTCGCCCAGTTGAATGATAGGGGAATCTATTACTGTTGGCGAGAAGGGGAGATGGTAGCTGGCTTCCGGTTGACCGTGATATCTGGGGGTCGCTACTATGCTTCTCTCTCTGACCCTGAGACCCAATACGCCCTACAGGCTGCCCTGGTGGGCTACATGTTCCTCACAGCTGTCTTCATCCTCATTCACTTATGCCGCTGCTGCTGTTACTTCTTTACCTGCTGCCCTGATCTATAGGCTTTTCCCTTAGACCTTAAAGACTAATTATTTGTTAAATATATTAATTAAATGGTTAGAGTTCTAATGATACTGCACCATGGGGAGGAAGTGGAGACTAGGGAAGTGGTTGGTTATAATTCCCCAATCTACTATTGAATGAACAGTCTCATTAGCATAGACTAGGCAAATGGAGAAGAGATAAGGGCCTGGGGTCAGGAACTGACTTGCTCTCCCTTCCCCTAAAGTCGGTATGTGTGAAGTCAGAGCCAAGAGATGAGTCTTAGATCTTTCCTTAAAAGATGGTCAAGTAGGCATTGGTTTAGTGGGGAAAATAGGGATGGCCATGTTGATAGAGGAGGATTTGGGAAGCTGATCGATTCTTTTGGAGAAGACCTCAATGCTATTGATTTAAAAAACGTTTTAAAAATATCATTTGTTTGTAAACTACCTTTATTAGTTAAATGTAAGAAGTCCTAATGATACTGCACCACAGATAGGAAGTGGAGAGCAGGAAGCAGAAGCACACACTGTTGTTATAACTCCCCAACCTACTATTGAATGAGCAGTATCATTAGCATAGGCTAGGGAAATGGAGAGGAGATAAAGGTCTGGGGTCAGGGTGACTGTGATGAGGCTGGCACTGTCTTACTCCATACTTAAACCTGCTCTCCCCGTGGGAGATGGGTATGGTGTTAGAGCCGAGAGATGGGCTCCTTTCCTTTTCTCCTATCCAGTGACCTTCCCTTGTAACACATCATTAAAAAGGAGGGGGGAAAAAGCAGCTCATTAAAGCCAACTAAACACTTCAAGTGTGTCTGACAGTATACGTGATAGTGCCCACACCCATGGTCTCCTATCTCTGCAAAGGGAGGAAGATGTAGCTGCAGAATCTTTCCCAGCCTGCATCCTACCACAGGCAGCCAGAGTTGCCTAGGTTGGCGAGGGCGGAAGGGGGGCAGGGCTATGGGGTACTTGAGACAATGAGAAAAGATTAAAAAATAAGGTAGGGGTCTAAGTGAGTGATATTGAGACAGTTTCTTTTCTGGGCCATGAACTAGGAAAGGTTGTGGTAGGAGATAAGACTCACAGGTGATGTGTGAACAATTGGTTGAGAAGGAGGTTGGTTATTGGGCCCATGTGGGGACCCAGATCTGAAAACTAGCACAGTGAGCCCTAGTTAAACCCTGATTGGGGATGGAATTGGGGAAATTGGTGTTGGATAAGAACCAGAGGAAAGGAGGAAAGAACCATGGGTGGCTCCCAGCTATGACGGAATGTGGGGCTAGGGGAGACAGCAAAGTTTGCTCTTGCCTCAGTTCTGTCCACGGTACCTCCCTCTCCAATACAAATCAGGTCCTCACTCCAGGGAATGCAGATCACACTTTATTATTTATCCTCTGCAACTGACTAGATTAAAGTCAGTAATAGCGAAGCAGTAGGTGACAGAACTAAAGACAAGTCATGGCGGAAGGAAGCTTGAGAAGGAAGAAAGGTTCTCCATGATCTCCCAAGGTCTAGCCTGTTGGTGTGAATGAAGTGGGGGGTCTTGGAACCAAAGCACCCAGATCACTTTTTAGGCTCTACTACTAATCCCATACCCAACAAAGCCTTCTACGAGATGCTAAGGAGACACAGTGGGCCAAGCACTGCTTTTAGATCTAAGCCTTTTCAGCCTAATCTCTTCCCCTGATTCTACTCCTTAGTTTTCCCATTATAAAAAATGGGGCCCAGGCTGGTGTGTGCGGTGGGAGCAAGGGAGGGAGAGAGGTACTACAGAAGGTCATTAATACATTAGAAATACAGCTAATCAGCAACGTGTGAGAGAGGGTTAGAGGACAGGTATTGCTGTCATCCAAACAGCCTCTGCAGTGTGTAGGGAGCGCCCATGGTACCTAGCATGGCTCTTTCTGGGCAGGGGGAATTGTTGGGGAAAAGGAACACTCCACTAAGTTTGGCTGGAGAGCCTAAAACTTATGCCATGAAATGGGAAATTAGAGTCTCCTATTTGAATTTATGACAGGGAGAGAAGGGAGGGGAAACCAAGATCGGGCTTAGAATCTAGTGTATATAGAGAAAAAATGGAAAAAGATGGGGGAGGGTGAAGGGCTGTGGAGGTGAAGCAGTATAAAAAGGACTGAGACTTTGACTGGGCAGGAAGGGGGCCTTGGAAATAGACTACATGCTCCCCTAAGCTTGGTGGTCTCTCTAGCTGTACTTTTCCCAGCAGAATCTGGCCTGGGGAAGAGGATGTTAACCTCTTAATTGCCATGATCCAGAGGCCAGATGAAGCAGCTAGTGAAGCATGAGGGGAATTGTGATCTGTGCTCCGTCCACCTGGCTCCAACTGAGAAAAGGGGGAGAGGGAGAGAAGGTTCCATTGAACTAGGTTTCCACCTCCAGGCTTCTTGCAGATCAGAATCTCAAGTCTCCATTCGACCTTCTTCAGGCCCCTCCTGACCCCCAAATCTGGGAATTACCTGAACAACTCTCTCCTCTGTTCCCTCCCCACCTCTGATCCCCTCCGTCCCTCAACATACACCAGAGACTTTCCTATACCAAAAGAAATGCTCTGCTTCTTCTCCCTCCCTCCCAGTTTGACGTGCTAAGAATGGAACACCGAATGGCTTTCTCCAAGTATAAGCATTTTCCAAGCCTTAATCCCCTTAAATGGGTCTACTGCAACCACATTAGGGGTGGTGGGGGTGGGGATGGAGTGGAGGGGGTACTGTAATGCTGATTCTCTGGACATCTATCATCCTAAAACCTAAGTGACAATATACTGTGTTAACAATGATTCTTGAAGTCAGCTGGGGTATTTTATTCTCCTGGAACTCAGAAGACAAAGGAAAAGAGTATTGGATTTGGAGTAGGGAGACCTGGGTTCAGATCCTGATTCTAGAGCTAGCTGTGTGAACTTAGGCTCTCTGAGCCTCACTTTACTCTTCTTTAAAATCGAGATAATAATTCTGCCTACTTCACAGACTTATTGCAAGCAGAGATGAATTGTAAACCTTAAATATAAATATGTGTGAGTTATAATGTGAGTTATATAAATGTGAGTTGTAACTGAGTAATAACTACCTCCATCAGTATCCCCAGCCTCTCCCAGGTCAGGGCCAGAGAACAAGAGATCAACCTCTTGCCTTGTCCTGCCCGAGGACCCCTACTTTCCCCTTGCTAGATCTTATTTCTTCTCTTTCAGCCTGATAATAAGGGGCCCAGACAACCCTCTACAACTCCCACCCCGATAAGTTCCAACGCCACCCTTCGCTCCCCCTAGTCTAGGAATGACAGCTCTGGGCTTCCTGGTGCCCTGGCAATAGTTGCCATAGAAACTAGGATGTGGGGAGGGTCAAGGGGGAGCAACCTCCAGCAATGTTCTTCCCTCTGCTTCAGTCTCCTCCCTACTAGCCTAAACCAGACTGATTCCTAAGCGTCTCTAACATCATCCCCTTATGATTAGTGCCAGAAATACAGACACTAGAGGCTTATCCTGTCCAGTTAGTAGGAATTGGACTGGAGAATCGGAGAAACTATGACAAGTGTAGCATCAGCTGTAGTGCTGATGGGAGCCTAAGACAAAGCTGGCCAAGAGGCTGGGGGTGGGGGTGGGGGAGGGGAAGAGGCCTTGTTCTATGGGACTTGTATCTGAATAAATCGCCTACCCTACAACTTCTCACTTAGGAATCAAGGCAGCTACTCTGCCTCCTGCTGTAGGGGCTATCTGGGTGTACCCCACTTCACACATCTTTGTGCTCCTGCGTAGACTCCTTAATGACCTAGATGGAGAGAGATAGGACATGTTTGGTGGAAAGGAAAGACAAGGCGCAGTTAGCCCAAGGACCTTTTCCCTGACTTAGGAGACTACAGCCCATCTCTCCAGACTCCCCTTTCCTACGCATCCAAATGTGGGAAGGGGACATGCTTATAATTCCTTTACTCTTAACTGGGATCATTTATCTAATAACCTGTATTCCCCTGGGTTCTTTCAGATTCTAGTTCTAACATTAGCTGTGTGACCTTGGGCAAATTATGTAGGCACTTCGAGTCTCAGTTTACTCTTCTTTATAATAGGGATATTTCTGCCTATAGGTTACAGATACAGTCTTGGAGCCAAATTGGGAAGAAGAGGAAGAGTGGATAGTGGCTTGGGTTTCTGTCTTCTGATTGCTTTCGCTTCCACATTATCCCTCCCCATGAGACACAGATTACTGCTCCTCCCTCTACCCTGGACCTTTGGGAAACCCCTAGATAATGAATTCTTATAGTACTGGGCTGGTGGGAAGGGTTCCTTCCAGACTTCCAGTCAGTTACCTCTCCATCACGCATCTCGACAGTCTTCACTACAATGCTTCTCTTGAGATGCCCCTCTGACACAGACTTGGTGTCCAAGCTGGTCTCTGTGGACAAGAAAAGGCCATTTTCTTAAGGGCAGGCACTCTAGGCACCAGGGCCCCCATCTATGTTACTCTACCACCCACCCCCAGTCATACAAGCTGAGCCCCAAGATAATATTCCATTCTTCTGCCACCCCCAAGAAAAAATACTTCCTACCACAGAAGTGGAGAGCAAAGGTCACCCAACTCACAGAAAGAATGAGTCAGGGATCACATTGAAGAAGTTAAAGCAACTTCATTTCTTTGTTTCTCCTCCTCTTGGGAGAAAGAGAGATTAAATACTCCACTTGCCTGTTTTTAAAATTAAGAACAGGGAATATAAAGCTTTACTCAATACAAGAGAAGCTCTTGGGGACATAATTCTCTGTGCTACCCACAGTACAATATAACCAGAGGGATAAGAAAACCAAGCCTTGGGCTGAATTGAGGGGAGATTCTCAAAACAAACCAATAGTGGTCAAGGGGGAAAAATGGAGGAAAACTCTGTGTGTAGTGGAAAAACAAACAACCCTGGACTGGGCAATGAAAGACCTTGGTTTGACCAAGTCCTGGGCGTACTGCTACCTCTCTGTGTGACCTCGGACACAGTTTGACCCTGTTGACCTCAGTTGCATCCTAATTGTAAACTGAGGGATTTGTTCTTGATGATTCCTAAGGTCCTTTCCAGCTTTGACATTCTGTGACTATGGAAATGAATCTTGGTTGAGTCCTTGGACATTCAAGGACTAGCACATAGGTTTTCTTTGCATGTGTACTGGAGAAAGCCTTGAACTTGGAATCACAATACTTAGGTTCAAGGCTTGGCTCTGTCACTTAATAAATGCACGGTGTTGGTGAAGTCAATTGACTTTACATCCTCATCGGTAAAATGAAAGGAGCAGACTAAATATACTTTTAAGATCCCTTCCAGCTTAGAGACTCTGCAGCTGGAAAGGACCTTAGGGGTCATGAAACCCTCCTTGGATATTATGGGCTGGCCACCCATTACTATTCCTATGGCTAACAATTCCCACTACCTGTTTCTTCCCTTATTCCTGTATTACTCAATCATTGGTCACCAAGGAGCAAACTATCTTCAACTTACTCTTCCATACCCATGTTCCATTCCAAATATTCCCACCCTTTCAGTGTGCCCTCTGGAATTCCCATTTCATGGTGAATAATTATCCCTCCATCATGGATCTCTTTTTCTCATGCTGCTTCCATCTACTTGTCCTCATTGAGACCTGGCTTCCTCTCAGAAAACTCTGGTTATCATCTCCAGCATTGGCTAACCCTTCCCTCATACACATATCCATCCTGACTCCCTACCCAAACAGTTACTACCTTAGATCAAATCCTCATCAACAGATTATTGCAATAACCTTCTAATTGGACTCAAGCCTTAAGTCTCTTTTCCCCCCAGCCCATCTTTTACACCAGTAGCATCAAACCCAAAGAGAAGGGGTGGGGGGGGGGAGTCATCCATATATAAGGATCCCAGATGACCACATATTGACCTCGTTTTAAAATCAAATGTTATCTATGTATTTACCACCTCTATTCTATACAATCTCCAAAGATTGTATTTTCCTTAAGCATAGATCTGACCGAGTCACTCCCTTACTTAATAAACTTCAGTGGCTCACTATTGTCTCTAGGATAAAATGTAAACTATGTTTAGCTTTTACAGTCTTCCAAAACCTAGCCTGGTTCTAACCTATCTTTCCAACTCCATTATACATTATTTCTCTTCTTGTACTTATAATGTAGTCAAACTGAATTTTTTCTGTTCTTCACTGCATTCCCCACCTCCATGCTTTTACACTGGCCATCTCCCATGCCTGGAATGCACTCCCTCCTCACCTCAGCCTCATAGAATCCCTCTCTTACTTCAAGCACCACCTTCCACATGGAGCCTTTCCTGATCTTTCAATTGCTAGTACCCTCCAACTACCTTGCATTTATTTGTATTTGTTTCCTTCATATTTATTCTGTGTGTTCAGAACATATGTCTTTGCATTTGTATATATGTATCAAACATGTGCTGGTTATCACTTAAATATGAACTTGTTAACTCAATCAAAGGTAAGCTCCTTAAGATTAGAGATTGTTTCATTCTTTGTTTTTGTATCCCCAGTGCCTGACACACAGTAGGTGCTTTATAAGTGCCGGTTGATTGACTGATTAACTGATCAAGTGATGGAATCCAACCCTTCCATTTTTACAAGTAGAGCCAGGGAGCCAAGAGAAATTAGGCCTAATCTCTATTTACATTATATTGAATATCAATGATAACTATTATTTTGAGACTTCATGGAAATTAGTAACTTCCTTCACCACCACCACCACCCCTGTGTAAATTTTTATCCCTTGACTTTTTCCTTGTAATTAATAAGATTTCCTCAGAGTGAAGAAAGCCCTGCTGTTTGAATGGAGAGCTCTCTCCACCAAGGCAAATCCCAACTTGTCTTTGATTTAATAGATAAATCCCAGGGAAGCTGCTAGAGTGACTAGTCCATGGGTCACACAGTAAGTGACAGAGGTAGGATTTGAACCCAAATCTTCTTCGTCTCTGCCTCTGGGAATCTCTAGCTCCCTTGAAGGCCCAGTTCTAGTTTTGATTACCTCAGTGGTTAGTACTTTCCTTCACCCTTCCAGCCGCATGTTGAAACGATTGTGTATGTATGTTATATTTCTTATCTGTGAACATGTATACTCCCGGTAGAATGTAAACTCCTTGAGGGCAAGACCTATCTTGCCCTTTTATTTGTATCCCAAGCACGTAGAACATGTGGCACCTGGCACATAGTAGGTGATTAAAAAATATTTGTTGATTGTTCCCAGACTCCAAGCCCAGAATTTTACTGGCTATGTTCCATTGCCTCTTCTTCCCTGGAGTTATTGGAGGGACCCCTCCCCTAGAAAATCCTCAGAGGATTATGTGAGATATGGGGTGGAGAATGGTGAGGGAAGTTGAGAGACTGTTTTCTGTTCCCCTCTGAGGCCCCCAAAGAATGAGCCTGAGGTGGGAGAACAGGTGGTAAGAGCTGAGGTCTATTGAAGAAAGGGCTAGAGGGTTATCTGGGAACTGCCTTGGGACACCCAGGGAATCCTCAGAGAGTGTATATTAACAAGAAACCCTGGTGCTCACAATAGCCCTTTAAGGTGGAGACCCTCTTTACTTCATAGACGCTAGAACAGATAGATGGCACTCTGCTACTCCAACAGATGCATGGGACAAAGCAATGGGAACTTTCCCATCAGGGTCCTCAAGGGTCTCCTCCCTCCCCAGGCCTTCACACCCCACCCCACTCCCTCACTCCAGCCATCCCCACTGACCTCTGATCTGCAGATTGGAGAATGTCTGTACTGGAATGGTGATGCTAAAAGGGAGCAGAAAATGAGCAGGATGAACAGAAGTGGAAGGGTCTGGGGGTGAGGGAGACCCGCAACTTACTTTGTTCCCTAGGAAAGTCAGGGCAGAAAATGAGGGTCAAAACAACCTTGGGTGCCTTTATCTATCCCAGTCACAAATAGCCCTTTCCAGACCTAGTGGCTGAGAGATGGGAGATCTGTGTGATTTTTCTCCAAGGTCATGGGAATTTGTGTGCGCTGGTTTCCATGGGCTCCTGCCCATCCTCCTGGCCTCCCAGACAGATAATATCAGACATGTCTTGGTGAGGAATTGAGGGATTTTTAAGTAACAAATAGGTGCTGTAAGTATACTTTCTTTCTCCGAGTCTGAGAAGACTCCCTAAAGAGACGGACCCAGAAAGAAGGGAGAGAGATGACTTTGATGATATAGAGTGAGGTTAGAAGTTTGGGGGGAGGGCATGGAAAAATCCTAAGGTAGGAGGAGAAAGAGGATGAGTAATTCTCAGCAGTTGAATTTTGAAACAGTTATGGGTGGAGAGAAGTAGCAGGTAATGGGAGAGAAGGTAGGGAATGACGGGAATGGGGACAGGAAGTGATGACAGGGAGGGAGAAGGATGACTGGGGAAGGTAAGGATAGGGAGGAGTTTGAATAGGACACCAAAGGCCACATAAAGAGGGTGGGCATTGTTTATGCTAACAAGCAGGTTCTGGCATTGATGGACAAGGAGAGAAGCATCAGGAGCCTGATGGGTCAAAGAGTCATGGGAATAAAGTCAAGGGGTCAATAAGTTGGGTTGAGAATAGAGTGCGTAGGTCAGAACTGGGCAGAGCCATAACTAGGGCAGGGTGAATGGAGCTTTGCCCTAGGGTACCAAAATTTAGATGTGATGACAGTATTGCATATCTTTGCAGGATAGAAACAACTGAGCTTAACAAGAAATATCAGTTAAAATAGAAAGCTATGAGAGAGTATACTTGTGGTCATATGAGAGATGACCTTTTCCCTGACCCATCCCCATGGTAGCCTCCCCAGCTATCTTTGAGGGTATATTGAGTGTCACTTGCTAAGGGGAATTTTGTGCTGCTTGCCCTGGCTACTAAAATGGCTAGTTAGGGTTCTGAGGATGGGACCTCTTAGTAAGGGTCCAGAGTGTGGAATCAGCACCAGCAGCTAAAGCTTACCGGCTTTCCTCTCCTTCCAGCAGTTTCCTGTAGGTGGCAATTTCAATGTCGAGGGCCAGCTTGACGTTGAGCAGCTCCTGGTACTCCTGCAGGTGCCGGGCCATCTCATCCTTGAGGCTCTGTCCATCTTCCTCCAGCCTCACCAATGCTTCCTGGTAGCCAGCTGCCTCCCTGGCATGCCTTTCCTCCAGCTCCCGCATCTGCCTCTCCAGGGACTCGTTCTTCCCAAACAAACCCCATAGCTCGTGTCTATATGGGATCCATCCTGGGACACCACCCTTGGGTACCACCCCTGGGCACCATACCCTAAGCACCCTCAGCCCAGTCCCTCAGGGGGTGAGCACAGGGGGTACATTGTTTTGGTCCGTGCCCGTGTGGGCAATAGTGGGATCTTTGCCCCCCTCTCTTGCTCACAGTGCCACGAAGGGACTCCAGGTCACAGGTGAGTGACTGCAGCTGTCGACGGTACTCATTGGCCTCATGCTTGGCCTGGCGTAGCAGCTCCACATTCCGGGCTGCGGCATCTGTCAAGTCTGCAAACTGGAGAGGGTAGAGGAAAGAAAATCAGTGGGCTTGGGTAGGTGTGGTGGGGTAAACTCAGGCTGGCATTGGGGGGGAGTGGGGGAGGGAAAAGATGCAGGCCCAGGGAGGAGTATGGGTCTAGTGGGGGTGGGGGGCAGACCTTGATACCTTCCTCAGTGCCCTCCCAAAATTCCATTAACCCTAGACACCCTAGAGTGTATCTACCCTCCCATGCCGACCAAAGTCCACATTCTCTTTCCTCCCTCCCCTGCCACACCCTTCCTTTCTCAGAGGAGCAAACAGATACTGTGAAGGGAAGTGATAGATGTTAAGTGTGAAAAGAACAAGGTATCTTACAAAGGTAGAATCAGAACAAACTGGTATTTCTGTTGGGGAGGAGAGGAAGGGAAATGTACCCACAGGGCAGGGCTAGGACACCTGGGACTCAGAAGGAAGGGTTTGAGAGGAGAGGCCTACCTTGGACCGGTACCACTCCTCAGTCTCCTGCATGTTACTGGAGGCCAAAGCCTCGTACTGGGTTCGGATCTCACGGAGGGCAGCAGTGAGGTCTGGTTTGGCCACGTCGAGTTCTACATGTACCTGATGCTGGGCCAGTTGCTCCTGTAGCTCTCGAAGCTCCTGGATGGGGAAGGGGAGAGCTTGGAGGACTGGGTATCTCCCAGGTACTAGATCTGACCAACCTTCCTTTGCCTTCCACCTCACTGATCCCTCCTCTTCCCTTTCCAGAGACCGAGGGTTGGAGATGATAAGCAATGGGGCCCGAGTACAAGTTAGGGAAATAGGAACAAGAAGTAATCATGGCCCTAGCCAGGGTAGGAAGGAATCTAAGCATCCTGAGTATATAGATCCATGGAATGCCTCCTCTCTTGTCCTTCTCTCTTCTGCCTGGGGGTAGGGACTCTGGAGCATAGAGCAAGGCTAGCACCACGATGGAAAGCTAGCTGCCAGGGGAGGTGAAGGGTGAAGGTTGAAGGTTCAGGAGGTGATTGTGTACATGGATGAAATTCTGTGTGTATGTGAGAGACAGACAGACAGACAGAGAGACAGAGACAGAGAGACCCAGAGAGAAAGATACAGAGAGATAGTGCATGTACATGAGAGACAGATGGAGGGAGGGGAGCAGAGAAGAGAGACACAGGGACAGAAACAAAGAAGGAGATACAGAGATAAAGAGAGATTGTGTGTGTGTATGTTAGTGAAAGACAGAGATGAGAGAGATTGTAAGAGACAGAAAAATCGAAGAGAGGAGAAAGAAGCAGATTGTTTATGGCTGTAGCTGTAATGAGCATTGGGGATTTGTGTGCATGTAACTGTCCAGCATGTGCCTTTATGTTTTGGGGGCCAAGGGAATACAAGCAGAAGGGAAATCCTGGTACATCCTGGTTTTCTCACTTCTTCGTGAATCTTCCTGAGAAAGCGGATCTCTTCCTGCAGAGACTCGACCTTCCGTTCCAGATCCAGGCGGGCCAGAGCAGCTTCATCAGCCTCCTGCAGCAAGGAGAGGAGTAGGATGAGCTTTGACCCCAGGACATCATCCCCTTCCCCACTGCCCCACCCCATATACATACACACACTCTCCTTATCCCTCAGCTCTCACCCAGCCTCTGTTCTCCAGGGACAGGGCTCTTCACTGGGACAAGGGAGTAGGACAGAGAATGAGCAGAACAGGGACAAAGACAGGGCTGGAGACAAGCCAGGCACAGGGAAAGAAGGCAGAGCTTAAGGATGATGGAATAGGGAGAGACAGAGGCAGAAACAGGGGATGGGACAGAGACAAGGGACAGGGAGAGGCTGAGCTTAGGAGATGCTGCCACCTTACCCTGGTTCCCTCCAGCCCCTCCAAATTCCCTGACCTGTCTATAAGCTGTTAGGTTGTTCTCTGCCTCCAGCCGAAGGTTGGTTTCATCCTGGAGCCTGCAGGGAAGGGAATAAGCACCTAGTATGTGCCAGGTGCTTTTTACAAATATGATCTCATTTAATCTTCATGAAAACCCCTGTGAAGTGAGTGCTATTATTATGATCCTTAGAGGAAACTGAGGCAAATAGAGGTTAAGTGACTCACCCAGGGTCACATAGCTAGGAAGTGTCTGAGGTTGGATTTGAACTCAGGTCTTCATGACTCCAGGCCCAGCGCTCTACCCTCTATGCTACATGGCCTAAAATGGCCCATGAGACAATTGAGGGCTACAGAGAGAAGGACCACAACAGTCCTCTGGGGTAAAGGGGAAGTTAAGGGGAGGATAAAACCTTTGACCCCAACACTGGACACCTTTTCCCACCAACACACATTGGATAGAATCCTAGTCATAAATTCTTGGGGCCTAAAGGGCCCTCAGGCATCACCTGGTTCCCGTTCCCTTATTTAAGAGATGAGAAAACAGAGGTCCAGAGTCGGGGGAGTGACCCATCCAAAGTCATGCGTTAATGGATCATATACATGTGTTATTCCACCAACCCATGTACTTCTCTCTAGTCAATGATATGCACACATATAAAATACTCCCTCCCCTCCTCTTTCCTTCCGGCCCCCTCCAATGGCCCAGAAGTTTCTCTGTGGGGTTTCTTTCTATTGCCCATTCAACCCTGGGCACCACAGGCTATCTGAGAACATGCCTATTAAGAGCATGTGAGCAGATTGTCCACATGGCCCTGGAGTGAGGAATACATCTCTGAATCTGGATGTCAGCCTGGCCCTACCATACTGCTCAGACTCCTGCCTGGCAAATCAAGGGCTCTTTAGACTGGCTCCTTATCCTAACTCATTCTCTGGACTTCCCAGCTTCTATTTTCCAATCTATATCCAGGCAGTGCCTGGTGATGCGTGTATCTCCCTGCCATGCTGTGGGCTCTGCCCACAGGGGATAGTTGGTCTATGGTATGAATAAATTGATTAATTGAATAACTAAAGGACCACCAAATTCTTAGAGGTGGCCATGAAGAATAATGTTAACAGTGGTCTCACACCCCTCCTGGCATCCCACTCTATACTCACTCTTTAGCTCTCCCCTCTCCTTCCTCCCCAGCCCTGTTCAAGACTCCTCTTCATCTCCAGGATGCCTTCCTTAATTCTTCCCACCTGACTTCCTGACTTCCTTGCATTCCCCATGCATTCCCCATGCATTCCCCTGGCACTGATGCCCACAGGTCTACCCAAGAGTCCATTCTTGTTTCTATTTTGGACGCTTCTCTTATGTGCCTGGTCAGATTGGTAGCTCCCCTGTAGGGGTGTGTGTATCTCCCCGTGGGCTCAGCACAGGACTCTGCTCACAGGGGTGAGCCGGCTCACAGGCCGTGGGATGAGCAGACTGATAAACTGAGTGACTAATAGACTCCCAAAACCAGAGTCTGCAGAGCAAGAACCACAGTTTCATATACACCCATAATCTGACTTTCTCTTTCCATCTGACACTCACATCCCTTTCTCTCCCCTTGATTTCTACAAAGTCCTGAGTCCCAGAGAGGTCAAGCAAGATGCCCAGAGTAACCCAGTCAGGCAAAAGTTGCCAGAGTCCAGGCAGCCCAGCACCTGTCCCATACTCCTCCTCCAGAATGAGCTACTGCTCCAAGAATCAGACACATTTTCCCAGGGGGAGAAAACTGAGAATGAGAGTCTTTGGTGGCTTCCAGATTTCACCCTGAGGGTCTACTCTCCCTGCCTTTTCTAGCTTCATCTCTTCTTGGTTTTTGCAGCCTCATGGCAGACCCAGGAAGCAGGGACCACTCTTATTAAGTTGGGGGAAACAGACCATAACATCATAGACTTAAACTGAGAAGGGACCTCCAACCTCTTCATTTTTCCGATCAGGAAATTGAAGCCCAGAGAGGTCCTAACTCACCCCAGGTTACCCAGCACCTTGCTCCAGAGAAGACAACCAACCTATTCAAAGTCACACTGCACCCTCTCCTCTCCCTTTTCCTTTAGGACAACCACCTACTCACTTCTGTCTCAGGGTGGCCAGATCTTCAGCCAGGTTATCCCTCTCTATCTCTAGCCGGGCACTGCTTGCAGTCAGCTGGTCCAGCTGAAACCGAAGCCGATGCAGCTCAGCCTGGTAGACATCAGCAAGCTTGGTAGGCTCTTTGCCCCGAAGCTGGTTGAGCTCCCCTGCCAGGACCTTGTTCTGTTGCTCCAGAAAACGGACCTTTTCAATGTAGCTGGCAAAGCGGTCATTGAGCTCCATCATCTCGGCCCGTTCGCTGGACCGTGTTTCTTTGAAGCTGGCATTGAGTGCCTCAGCGATTGAGAAGTCAACCCGAGTGGGAGCTGGAGGTGGCATTCTGCTCGGGGAGAACCGGGCAACTGGAGCCACACGGCGGGCGCCCGGGAAGCGTACCACAACCTCAGAGGCATAGGATCGGCGGGCAGAGGAGGCGATGCGCCGTCTGTCCATCTTGGCCCTGGTTCTGGCTGGATCAGAGGGCCCCAAGGGGGCTTTATAGAAAGGCACACCCAGCTCCACTACCCTGAGCTGTTGGTGCTTGGCACTGCCCATGTTTACTTTGGCACTGTTCCTTGGAAAGGAATGAGGCACTGACCAAAGGCCCCCCTGGGGGGGAGCCCTCTTTTCCCCCTCCCCTCTCCCCATCTCATTATTCTCCTGAAGGGAGGGGGAGAGAGAGAAAGAAGGTCTCCCTGCATTTTTGCTGGCCTTTGTATTCTCCAGGGAATTGGAATAAATTGTTCTACTGTGATATACCTCATAGTCCTTCCCACTCCACACACAGGACTTCTTGAGGACATTCCCTTTTCTGAACATAGGCCAGGATACTGCCATTCCCCAAGACTCTCCATCTACCCATTTCCCTCTACACTAAGAGCTTTGGACCTGAAGCTTAGCTAGGACCTATCAGTCTGGAAACCTGGCTCCTAAAATCTCAAAACAGGAAGGGACCATTAAGACCTTTTAATTCAATTCTCTCATCCTGGTGAAGAGCAAACTGAGGTCTAGACCTCAGTTATGTCCAAGTTCATTCAGGTAGCTAGTGACAAAAATAGGGCCAGAACTCGGACCCTCTTGACTTCTTTCTGGCACTCTTCCCATTATCTCATGATCCTAGCACCTCTTGACAGAAGAGAGGAATCACTTTGGGGGTGGTGGTGGAGGTTGGGGAGGTTGGTCAAGGATGAGTCAGAGGAAGGCATGGGAGTCCTCTGGCCTTCCCAACCACGTCACCCTGCATTGGTTCATAAGCCTCCTCTGACTGGGCCGTCAGAGCCCAGGACTGGACAGCTCCACAAAGCCATTACAGATGGCCCTGGAGGCTGTGCTGTGCGGAGCTGTCTCCCAGGGAGAGTTCCCAGGGTCCCTTCCCCAACACTCCACCTCTCCCTTCCCCCACAATATCTCACTGAAGATTTATAGCCCCTGAGTTCCCACACATCAGATCCTTTAGTTCTCAGGCAGAGGAGCTAGGGATTGGTACTCTGGGAAATAGGGAGATGGGGAGGAGAACTTTGGGAACAACAAGTTACCCTTTAAGGTAAACCTTGGACCGGGAGTTCTGGTGTCTGGGACCCCTGGTTCCTGTCCTGTCTCCAGACCTTAGTGTTCTTGCTTCGATAACATAGAGTTCCAGCTCCAGTCCCAGACTCCCTGGGCTTCTGTGAGATAGGCATCCTCCCCCCGACACCTCCCGCCCCTGCCTCAATTATTCTCAGGCTGCTGATTTCTACTTGCCTGGGCACTTGCTGAAAGGATTTTTGTTCTGAGGGGTTTGGGAGGAGAAAAATGTCAACCCCCCAGGAGGTGAAGCTGCTTTTATTCCAGGGATGCAAGACTGCCAATCCAGGGTGCTGCCCAAGCTCTGGGCTCAATGGGCTTCTCGGAAAGAAGTGGAGTAGGGCTGATGAGCAGTAGGCAGTGGGCTCCATGCCCACCCTGGTGCCATTGTGTCTGTGCCAAGGTGAGTCATGCAGTGAGCAGAAGAGGCTGGGTAAGGGGAGCAGAGGTGGGGGAGGGGGGAGAGGGAGACCAAAAGCTAAAAGAGAAATCATCTCCAGAGAGAGGCCCCAGCCCTAGTTTGTAGCAACTGCCCCCTCCCCAATTTTTTTTACAAAGCCATCTTGTCCCTCCCCACCACAGTTTCTCTGGGAAACTCAGAGGAACCTTGAGTCTGAATCACAAAGCATTGTCTCCAATTAAAGCTTGTTCTACAGTTGGCCAATAAGTGGCGCCAGCCTGGGCTGGGGTCAGATCTGGGCATTACCCCTGAGCCCCCATAGGAGGAAGAGCAAGATGAGGTCTGTGGTCCCAGAGCTTACACTACCCAAAGGCCTTTAGGTCTGGAGCACTTGTAGAACCCTGGAGGCAGGGTTCAGGAAAGGCTTGGGATCCTCCCAAGTAGAAAAGGGCTGACTGAAAGGAATAAGGGAGTGGGCAAGACTGAGGGGCTGGAATTTTTCATCTTCATTTTTCAGAGAGACACTGAGGACATTTCCAGTGGGATTCAGCAGGTTTATGTACTCCTCCCACCAACATCCTGCCATTCACATCCAAGACAAAGTAAAGCTCCAGCTATCAAGCCTAGTTAAAAGCATTTATTAAGTGCCTACTACATACAGTGCCAGGCACTGTGCTAAGTATTGGGGTTACAAAGAATGCCAAAAGATAGTCCTGTCCTCAAGGAGTTCATATTCTAATGGGGAAGACAACATGCAAACACGTACAAACTATATCTAGATTAGATAGATAGATAGATAGATAGATAGATAGATAGATAGATAGGTGGATGGATAGATGGTTGGATGGGTAGATAGGTAGATAGATAGATGATAAATCAGAGGGAAGGCACTAACATTAAGGGGGTCTGGGAAAGGCTTCTTGGAGAAGCAGGATTCTAGCTGACTTTAAGGAATCCAGGAAAGCCAGGAGGAGGCTATCACAACACAGAAGACATCCAGTAAAAATTTACAGAGCTGGGCAATGGAGTGTCATATTGAGAAACAGCAAGGAAGGCCAGTGGATGGGGAATAATAAATCACAAAAGTAAGCTAGGTAGCCCTTCTTTGCTTTTCTAATGATCATGATGGACTAGTGACATATAAGAGCCTTGAGAAATCTCCTTCTCTGCTACTTGCTGTCTTTCTGAATCACTGCCCATCTGCAAGTGACCTGCCCCATCACCATACCCAGGGGATAGCTGTGAGAGCATCCCCACTCCTAATTCCTTGCCTCATCTCCCTCCCTAACCCTCCCTGAAGCCCTGCTCCTGTTCCTGCCTCCAACCCTATAGCCCGTTACCATCCCCTACCCAGACAATCACAAAGACAGACTTGATTCTGAGATACACCCAGCAGGACAGATGCACCCCAAACTACAGCTGGAGGCCCTCGGCTTCATCTGACCACTCTCCCTGCCTTCCAACTTGGGTCTTTTCCTGATGATATTCTCCCTTCACTTACCCACTCCCTCTACGGTCCAGAACTCCAGCATCAAGAACATCAGGCCAGCAGAGGGTAGGATCACGGAGGAAGGCAGAGGTTAGCTGAGGAGTCAGTCAGCTAGCCAAGGTCTGGACCCTTGGTCATATTTTTTAAATTAAATTATTCATTTCTTAGTTTTCAACATTCACTTCCATAAAATTTTGAGTTCTAAATTTTCTCCCCCTCTCTCCTCCCTGAGAAAGCGTGCAATCTGACATAGGCTGTACATCTACATTCATATTAAACATAGTGTCACATTAGTCATGTTGTAAAGAAGAATTAGAACCAATGGGAGGAACCATGAGAAAGAAGAAACAAAAGAACAAAAAAGAACAAACAAATGTTTTGATCTGCATTCAGACTCCATGGTTCTTTTCCTGTATGTGGATAGTGTTTCCCATCATGAATCTTTTGGAGTTGTCCTTGATCCTTGGTTATATATTTTTAAAGAATGTTAGAACTAGAAGGCACCTTAGAGATCATTTAGCTCAGGCACGCACCTAATAAATGTTTGTTGATTTATCAACTTATCTTGTTGAACCCTCTCATTTAAAAAAATAAAAAATAAAAAAAACAACTGAGACTTAGGAATATTGTCATAGCACATTGGAAAGATCCCTGATTCTGGAGTCCAGGGACCTAGGTTCAAATCCTGCCTATGAAATATATTAATTTGTGACTGTGGGTGAGTCACAACCTCCCTGGCTCAAAGTTATCTCTTCTATAAAATAAGGGTATTGGACTAGACGGCCCCCGAGGGTCCTCTCAGCTCTAGACCTATGATCCAAGTGAGTTATCCCCTTGGAGAAGCAGAGAACTCAACAGAGCATGGACTAAAAAGGGTCCAGAGATCCTGGTTGGGAGGAGAATAAGTAGGGAAGTGCAGAAGCTGTCAGCCCCTTCAGAGGCTGACCCTAGGGCCAATGTCCTGGCAGATACTGAGTGAGAGTGAAGTGTCTAGCTGGCAGCTAGGTGGCAGTGCCCAGCTGCCCAGGCCAGAGCTCCAGTTTAAATAGAGAGAATGTCCTTTAACAAAACCCATTTTATCCTTTATACTAACCGTTCAGTTTTTGACTCCAAAGGGGATTATTCCCTTGCTTCATCACCAAATATAGCTCAACCTGATGTCTTCCTGTTTTCAAAACTCCAGTCTACCCTCAGATTTGCCACCACTGAGCATATTGGAAAAAAAGTATACTTGGAGTTAGGAAAACCTAGGTTGGAGTTTTTTTCTCTGACACATGGCTGTGTGACTCTAAGCAAGTCACTTAACTTCTCAGTGACCTAGGCAATGAAGACATGAGGTTGCAAATATTGATTGGTAGAAGAGGTTTTGCCAGGAATTCCCTATACCTATGAAATCAGCGATCTGGATTTTATTTCATTTTATTGTTTTAAATGATCATTATTCATTTTTAACATTTTTTCTTTCTAAATTTAGAGTTCCAAATTCTCTCCTTCACTCCTACCTACCCTCTCACCCACTGAGAAGGCAAACAATAGGATATCGATTTTACATGTGAAATCATGGAAACATATTTCCACATTAGCAATCCTGTAAAAAAAAAAGGCAAGAAAAAATTTTAAAGTGATAAAATTATACTTCGGTTTACACTCAGAGTTCATCACTTCTCTCTCTGGAGGTGGATAGCATTTTTGCATCATGAGTCCCTTGAAATTTTCTTGGATCATTGTATCAATTAGAATAACCAAGTCTTTCACAGCTGATCACCCTTACAACATTTCTGTTACTGTACACAACCACCTTCCAGTTTTTTCACTTTACTTTGCATCAGTTCATATAGTTCTTACCATGTTTTTCTGAAACCACCCCCCTTATCATTTACAGAACAATAGTATGCCATTACATTCATATACTACAACTTGTTCAGCCACTCCTCGATTGATGGGCATCCTCAATTTCCAATTCTTTGCCATCACAAAAAGAGTTGCTATAAATCTTTTTGTACATATAGGTCCTTTTCCTTCTCCTTTGCTCTCTTTGGGATACAGACCTAGTAGTGGCACTGTTTAGTCAAAGGGTACACGTAATTTTATTGCCCCTTGGGCACAGCTCTAAATTGTTCTCCAGAATGGTTGGAACAGTTCACAATTGTACCAACAGCGCTGTAGTGTACCTATTTTCCCCATCCCCTCCAGCACTGATCATTTCTGGCATGTGTGAGGTTTTCATTTAATCAACAATGATTTAGAGCATTTTTATATGAGTATAGATAGCTTTGATTTCTTCTTCTGAAAACTGCCTGTTCACATCCTTTGACCATTTATCAATTCAGGAATGGCTCTTATTTTTATAACTTTGACTCAGATCTCTATATATTTGAGAAATGAGGCCTTTATTAGAGAAACTTGCTGTAAACATTTTTTATATTACTTCATTGTCTGTGCTACCTTTTTAGCGAAATGTAGTTGCCCTGATTATCTCTTTTATTTAGGTCTATTTTTTGCTTTTGCTTTGTCTGAGATTGTGATTGCTATCCCTGCCTTTTTTCTTCAGCTGAAGCATATTAGATTCTGCTCCATTCCTTTATTTTAACTATGTGTGTGTCTTTCTGTTTTGAATGTATCTCTTGGAAACAACATATTATAGGTTTCTAATTTCTAATTCATTTTGCAATCTGCTTCTGTTTTATGAAGAAGCTCATTCCACTCACATTCACAGTTATGATTACTATGTATTTTCTCCGTTCCATTTTCTTCTATTTCTTTTTCTCCCTCTCTTTTTATCTTGTCCCTCCTCAAAAGTCTATTTTGCTTCTGACTACTGCCTCCCTTAATCCACCCTCCCTTTTATCATCACTCCCTCTTTCTCTTATTCCCTTCCTCCCTATTTCTATATACAACTGAGTGTGTATATGTATGTATATATGTATGTGCATGTATGTATATATGTGTGTGTATACATATATGTGTGTATACATATGTGTGTGTATAAATTCTTCCCTCTTTGTGTGTGTGTGTGTGTGTGTGTGTGTGTGTATAAATTCTTCCCTCTTTGAATGAATTCCAATGAGAGTAAGGTTCAAGCACTGCTCACTTCCCCATTTCCTCCTTCAATGTAAATGTTTTTCCTTGCAACACCTCTTTTACGTGAGAAACATTTTTGGATTCTGCCTTGCCCAGTACATCCCTCTTTCTTACCTCTTCATTTTTTTTTGAGATCATTCCAACATAATCAATACACACCCATTGTCCTCTGTGTATGTAAATTCCTTTTAACTGCCCTAATAATGATAAAGGTCTGTATCAATAATTAAGGTGGGATCCTCTCTTAAGTGCCTTTAATGATTCTGGCCTTGGTTTGAATGGGGCAGATAAAGTAGGATCTTGTCTTGGAATGTTTCTCTGCACTAAGACAATCAGGAGTCATTGACTTGTATATGGTGGTACTAGGGATTAACTTTCCCACACCCTAAATGGGATTTTTCACTGTTCTTTGTTTGAGTGCTTCTCAGCACTGAGGTAATCAAGTGCCCCCAGGGCCTTGAGATGGTATATAAGATCCAAGGTTGGTGTTTGACTTTTGGGGCTCTCAGTCACTGCAAGAGTGGCATGTGACTTGAAGAGACTCTGGGCAGCCGTTGTTAAGAGCCCCCCAGCTTGTAAACCCAGATGTTGATGCTTTCCTGGTAACTATGAATTGAGATTTGAATCAGACAAGGTCTGTCTGTTGATGTTTGCAATTTGTTTGTATTTGTTTTGAAGTTCAGGGTGCTGGCTTTTCCTCCTGAACTAAGTGAATGATATTTGTATGTTTAATTAAGGTGAGATTATTAACCCCTTAAAGTTGCTTTCCTTAGTAAAGCAGATTAAAGAACCTGTGCTAGCAGCTCTTGCTGCTAGTCTTGTTGGGTCTTACACCCCATAAGAGCTGCTAGCCAAATTGTTGCTACAAGTTCTTAAAAGTTATATGTATCATCTTCTCATACAGGAATGTAAACAGTTTAACTTTATTGAGTCCCTTAGGATTACTCTTTCATGTTTACCTTTTTATGCTTTCTTTGAGTCTTGTGTTTGAATGCCAAATTTCTATTTAGCTCTGGTCTTTTCATCAGGAATGCTTGAAAGTCCTCTACTTCATTAAATATCCATTTTCTCCTGAAAGGATTACACTTGGTTTTTCTGGGTAGATTGTTCTTAGTTTTAATTCCGGCCCCTTTGCCTTCCAGAATATCACATCCCAAGTTCTTTTCTCCTTAAACTTGGAAGCTGCTAAATCTTGTGTGATCCTGTCTGTGGCTCCACAATATTTGATTTGTTTCTTTCTGGCTACTTGAAGTATTTTCCTTTTGACCTGAGAGCTCTAGAATTTGGCTATAATATTCCCAGAAGTTTTCATTTTGGGATCTCTTTCAGGAGGTGATTGGTGGAGTCTCTCAATTTTTATTTTACTCTCTAGTTCTAAGATATTGGGGCAGTTTTCCTTGACAATTTCTTGGAGTATGATGTCTAGGCTCTTTCTTTGATCATGGCTTCGGGTAGTCCAATAATTCTTAAATTATCTCTCCTGGATCTATTTTCCAGGTCAGTTGTTTTTCTAACTTAATATATCACATTTTCTTCTATTTTTTCATTCTTTTGATTTTATATTATTGTTTCTTGATGTCTCGTGGAGTTATTAATTTCCAGATAACCAATTATAATTTTTAAGGAATTATTTTCTTCAGTGAGATTTTGTACCTCTTTTTCCACTTGGTTAATTTTGCTTTTTTAAGGAATTCTATTCTTCAGTGAATTTTTGTACCTCTTTTTCCACTTGGTCAGTTTTGCTTTTTTAAGGAGTTCTTTTCTTCAGTGACTTTTTGTACTTCTTTTACCATTTGGCCAATTCCATTTTTTAAGGTGTTATTTTCTTCATTTTTTTCTTGAGCCTCTTTTTACCAAATTGTTAGCTCTCTTTTCATAATTTTCTTGTATCATTTCCCCAATTTTCCCTCTACCATTCTTATTTATTCTTTTAACTTTTTCAGGAATTCTTTTTGAGTTTGGGTCCAATTAGCATTTTTGAGGGGTTTTGGTAGCTGTTTTCACACTCTTGTCTTCTTCTGAGTTTATGTGTTGGTTTTCCATGCCACTTTAGTAGCTTTTTATGGTCAATTTTCTTTGTTTGCTCATTTTTCCATCCTGTTTCTTGACTTTGAACTTTTGGATCTCTGCTTACCTAGGAGTGGGAAGGCACTGTGCCAAGCTTCAGGCTTTTTTGTGTTGCTGTTTTCAGAGCTAGTTCTGGGGGTCTGCAAGTTTTTGGTGCTCCCAAGTGCTATGATTCTAGGATCCGTATGGTCACTGCTCTCTTGGTCTGTGTTCTGGTCTTTATGCAGGAAGGGTTCCTGATCCCCTGCACCTGAAAGCTCTAGCACTCTTCTTTGCTCTGGAACTGTGACCAGGATGCCTCCTCCCTTGTGAACAACCACCAGTGCTCCTCTCTTCCCTGGAAATTTGAACCAGAATGTCTCTGGACTGAGAGCCCCTGAAGCTGCTGCTGCTGTTGCATCACTACACATGTGGGCTCTAAATAGGCCTCCACCCCTGTACCACAGACTTCTAGTGCTGACC
Organism: Trichosurus vulpecula; assembly: GCF_011100635.1. Taxonomy (NCBI): domain Eukaryota; kingdom Metazoa; phylum Chordata; class Mammalia; order Diprotodontia; family Phalangeridae; genus Trichosurus; species Trichosurus vulpecula. Next base: position 191,794,986 of record NC_050576.1, read on the forward strand.
TCTTAAATTTTGTTAGGCTGGAAAAATGTGTCACCTCAATCTTTTGTTGGCTCTGCCACTCTAAAATTTGATTTGAAGTATTATTTTAAAAGTTGTTTAGAGGGGAATGTTGGGACAGTTCAGTTGGGTGGCTGCCATGATCTACTATCTTGGCTCTGCCAGTCCCCTGAGATACTTTCAGGAGGTATGTGAGGTCAAAACTACTTTTATGATATTAAGGCATTTTAGTTTCTAATTTATAAATATTGATAGATATAACCTGCATAAACAGGGATCCTAAACAATTTTTCAGCATGTGAAGGGCTCTTGAGATCAAAAAGTGTGAGAACTGTTATATAGGCAAATACCCATTTTTGATAATTATGTTCAGAATAGAAATTTTTAAAAATATTAATAGGTAGCATTTATTATAAGGGACTCAATAAGGTCAAATTGTTTACTTGCATATGTGAAAATATTAGCAATATTCTTATGATCGTCATCATTATTTGGGTAGTTTGAAAAAAGGCATGGATTGAGCTGAGCATGGTGGGATGATTCTATAAAAATAAAACTGTGTAAGAAGAGATAAAAAAGAGTAATTATTTCATACAAATAAGACATAAAAGGAAAAAATTGATATAGAGGAAGCTGGGGGGGGCAAGTAGTGCTGGAACCTTACTCTCATTGGGAATAGGTTAAAGAGGGATATATGTATTATATATATATATATATATGTATATATATATATATATATATATATATATATATATATACACACATACATACATACACATACACACACATATATTATATATATTATATATTTAGGAGGGCATAAAAGTCTTCTAAATTCAGAAAGAAATAAGAGGGCAGGTCAATAGGGTGGGGGAGAAGATAAGGGAGGGACTTTTAGAGGGGTCCTTAGGTTAAGGAATGGGAGGGCAAGGTAGCTGGTAGAAGTAAAGTAAAATAGAGAAGAGAGGTAGAGTAAAGGTGAGAAGATGAAAACAGGAAAATATACAAAAAATAATTGAAGCCTAGAATGTGAATGAAATGAATTTACCCATAAAACTGAAACTGATAGCAGATTAAAAATCTGAATTCAACAAGATGTTGCTTTCAGGAAACATTATAAAAATGAGAGATATAAGCAAAGATAAAACAAAGGGAAGGAGTAGAATTTAGTATATAAAAAAGCAGGGATAGTAATCATGATCTCAGATAAAGCTGAAGTTAAAATAGATTTAATCAAAAGTGAAAAATAGAAACTATACTATGAGTCAGCAATATTATTCAATATTGTTTTAGACCATTTAAAATATCTAGACAATATAAAATACCTGAGTGTATAGCTGCCAAAACAGACACAGGAACTATATGAACATAAACGTAAAACACCTTCTATACGAATGAACTCAGATCTAAACAATTGAATTGTTCACGGGTAGGCAAAGCCAATATAATTTTTAAAATGACAATTATACCTAACTAATCTATCTATTCTATTTAATCTAATCTATTTATTCAATGTCATCCCAATTAAATTACTAAAAATTATTTTACTGAGTTAGAAAAAATAGTAACAAAGTTATTCAGAAGAGCAAAAGGTCAGGAACTTCAAAGAAACCAGGAAAAAAGATGGAAAGGGAGTAGATTCAGCAGTATCAGACCTTAAACTATATTATAAGATGAGAGCATTGTTGAAGTGTAAAAAGGATAATTCTGATTATTTTAAATTAAAATTTTCTTGCATAAACAAAACCTATGGAGCCAAGAATAGAAGGAATGTAGAAAATCGGGGAAAAAACTTTCATAGACAATCTCTCAGATAGAAGGTGATTGGGTTGGAATATTGCTGTGGTGTAGAAAATGATGAGTTGGTTTATTTAGAAAACTATGGAAAGACTTGGACTTATGAAGGAAGACGCTATCGACCTTCAGAGAAACAGATGATAGGAGGAAATAAGCATAGTGCGGTCTTACATATATGTGTATGTGTAGTTATGTATATGTTTATAGATATCTATGTGTATGTATATGTACATATATAAATGCTTAATTGTAGTCTTCTTTAGGATGGTGGGGGGAGGGAGAAAAAAATAAAGTAAAAAGTGCACAGCAGAGAATAAAACAAAGCCATCAAGGAAGCAAAGAAAAGCTGGGCAGCTTTGCAAATAATGTATAGTATTTATTATATAGGTTTTCTTGAAATGGAAATTTATTGTTTTATATTGAATCTTCTCTTATGGTCTGCTGTGTTCATGGCAATGGTTTTGTTTTTTCTTTTCTCATTTTGTATTTAAGTTTGAAATAAAAAAAATTACCAAATAAATAGGTAGTATTTATATTGTACTTTAAAGTTTACAAAGTGCTTTATAAATATTATCTCATTTGATTCTCACCACAACACTGGGAAGTAGGTGTTATATTGCTCCTAATTTTACAGATGAAGTAACTGAGGCAAACAGCAGTTAAATGATTTGCCTGGGTCACAGAACTGGTAAGCGTCTATGGCTGATTTTGAACTCTGCTCTTCTTGACTTCAGGTCCACTGCTCCAGCCATTGCACCATCTGATTATCTCATGAATGTGAAATGTTATTTTGTCATGACTCCCCCCAACCCTATACTTGTGCAGTTGACCAAACCTATGTGGGGCTTTACATTTATACTTAAATTTATTCCTGTTGAATTTCATTTTATTAGAATTGAACCATTGTTTTAGTTTGTTAAGATCTTGGATCTCCATTCTGTCGTCTCGTGGCTCTGCTATTGCTTCTAGTTTTGCTTCTTTTCACAGTCTTTACATCTTGAGCCCATGGAAACCCCACTCTTTTTAGGAGACATTGCATGACTGGCCACCCTATGCAGTTCTGGTTACTCTTTTTATCCCCCATGTCCTCTAACACATATTAGGTCTTGAGAAATAAAAAGTATCTAAATGCCAATTCTAGACTTTTCTTCTGCCACCATCAGTCCTCCCTTGAGGTTCACTCCATCTGGCTATATAATATGTTCCAGATTGCTGTTGCTATGATCCATTGCCCTCCAGGGCCTTCTTCTCACTCCTTGTTCAAGGAATTTAGTGCCTGGTGCACAGTTTTTCTCTCTAATTCAATCCCTGTCCAAATACTTGGGTGTTTTTGTTGTCCTCTCAACCTCCTAGCTTCCCATTTCATCGGTCTCATTGGTTCCAATGACCTTTACCTTCCCTTTACCTCAGTATCTCCCAGGGATGGTCATAGCTTAGATCTCAAGTCCCAATGTTATATCATCCCCACCCTCATAAGATGCCCTGCTTTACTGAAAAAACTGAGGCCATTTGCCATGAGTTCCCTCTTTCTTCCTATTCTATCCTCAAAACTGTTTACCAGTCCTTTCCTATTTAAGCCCCATCTCTGAGGAATAATTGACCTTTCTCCTTGCCAAGGACAACCCTATGCTTTTAAGTCCATCTCTCTATTGACTCTTTGGTCTCTCATGGCTTCTATCTCCCCAGTCTTTCTTCACTACCAACAAACATGTTTAGGTCTACCCCATCCTTTAAAAAAAAAAGAAATCACTTGACTCTGCTTCTTCCCTTTATTTGCCAAAACTCTAGAAAAAAAGTCTACATTTCCTACCTGTGGGGCCATCTCCAGTCATCCTGATCTATATCTTGCCACTGGACCCAGATGGCTCTGGAGGAAAGAGTGAGGCTAGTGCCTTTGCATGGCCCTCCATCACTTAAATCCAATTCACTTGCAAGTCTTGACATAACCTTCCTGATGTCATTCGTCCTCTTTGAGAAGAAAGGACAAACAATATTTCCTACCTCCATCCTCTTTGTCATCACTCACTCTATTCTCAGTCATTTACATTGGTTTCCAAATCCATGACAACTGAAATTGCTCTCTCTCCAAGGTTAGCATTGATTTCTTAACTGCTAGAGCCAAAGATCTTTTCCTTGATTTCATCCTTCTTGACCTTTCTACAGTTTTTGAAGCTGCTGACCACCTGCTCCTCCTGGATATTCTTTCCTCCCTTTGGCTTCTATAACATTCTCCTGTTTCTCTTCCTACTGTCTGACCCTTTCTTCTCAGCCTCATTTATGGGATCATCATTCATCTCCTGTCTTCTTCGTGTGGGGGCTCTTTCCTGAACCTTCTTAGCTTCTCTCTCTATATCCCTTTGAAGATCTAATCATTTTCCATGGGTTTCAGGATCATCTCTAATGAAAATGACTTCTAAATCAATAGATTCAGCTCTAATCTCTCTCCTCAATTGCAGTCATTATCAATGGCCTGTATGTGTCGCCTCCTAGATGTGTCAGACATTTCAAATTCTACATGTCCACTTAAACCTGTTCCTCCTATGACCTGTTTCAGTGTCCAGAGAGAACACTCATATGATTCCAACCTTTCTTCAGGGCCATGAAGGGAGGAAGACTCTGGGAAGAAGCTTACATAGAGAACTTAGATCATCTCCTTATTCTTAGTTTGCTACACAAGAGACCTTGGGGAATTTCCCCATTGGGTGAGATTTGGGACCCTTTCTCTTGGTTGAATTGAATAATTTTACTCTCAATGGGAGAGCTCCTTCAATTTGTATTGTCTGGTATATATTTTCATATGTATACTATCCCTTATTTCTGTTTTGCTATTGGCTTGGATAAATGGGTTTCTTTGTTATTTGCCATGCGTGTTCATTGTAGTATTGGCATTTGATGAGAAAGGAGTCAAGCCTTAGATATAAAGCTTGGAGTCCTCCTTTCCCATTGAGAAATAACAATCAAGAGTTTTGCTTGAACTTTAAATTTAAATCCCCTGGATTGATAATATTAAAGGAGGTAGGTAGATATAATTTTAGCCTGGTACTTCCCTCTCTAGGGAGAGCAGAGTGGTTAACCTCTACCCTCCGACCTCTGGCTTCCCCTCCTGGTAGGAATTAAAGTCTCCTTTGCAGAAGTGGAGGGGTGAGGAGGAAGAAATGTTAGAGATGTTATCTTTCCTGGCCTCTCTGTGAGCTACACACTGGAGATAGCTCCTTATTTTAAACTCCAAACCTCCTTATTTCTCTCACCTTCCCAGTCATACAGGTTTGTAACTTCAGAATCATCCTGGACTTTTATGATTAGATTATGAGCTCCTGGGGGACAGGGTCTGTTTTGCTTTTCTTTCGTGCAGTGACTGACACATAGTAGGTGCTTCAGAAATGCTTTTTGTTGATTGATGGATTCCTTCTCAGACTGATTTCAGTTGCCAACTCTTGTCAATTCTTCCCCCATAACATCTCCAAATCCACAACCTTCTCTCAACTCAGATAGGCACCACACTCATTCAGCCCTGATTCTTCCTTTTCCCTGGACTATTACAACAGCCTCCTAATTGGTTTTCCTTCTTCAAGTCTCTCCCCTCTCCAATTCATCCTCTCCACAACTGCCAAACTGATGGATCCTTAAAGCTCAGGTCTGACCAGTCAATGCTTGTTGGCTGATTGATACATTTGGCCTCTTGCTCAAAAACCTCACTGAATTGCCTCTGCCTGTGGGATAAAATATGCCTTAACCCAGCATTTAAGGCCCTCTACAGTCTGATTCCCCCTACCCCCACCTTTCCAACCTTATTTTATACTACTCTCCCTCACATATTCTTTATTCAAGCCAGACAGGACTACCAGCTGTTCCCTAAACTTCCATTCCGCGTCCATCTCTAGTTTCCATTTATTTGCACAAGCCATCCCTCGAATGCAGCATCTCCTCAACTCTGCTTCTGAGGATCCTCATCTTCCTTTGAAGGCTCAGCTCAGATGCCACCTTGAATGTGAAGCCTTCCCCAATCTCCCCAGTAGTTAGCATTCTCTCCCGTATTAAGTTTTTCTTGTACAAGATTGACTTACATACAGGATGCATTTCCCCCCACCCCTGTAGAATGTAAGCTTCTACCTGCATGGTGGCACACTTTTGTGCCATACAAATAAATATTTCTGAAGTACCTACTATGTGCCAGGCACTGTGCTAAGTGCTGAGAAAAAGAAAGCCAGTCTCCTGCCCTCAAGGAGCTTACAATCTAATGGGAGAAGACAACACATAAAAGGAAGCTGAAAAGATGGGTGGAGGGTAGAGAGAAAATAACTCTGTGGAGGCCAGATGATGGTAGAGTTGAAACCAAGCAGTACAACTGGTACAAAATGAAGAGTTGGCTGGTTTCTTTAAATGGAAGCTTTGGGAGGAGTTTTTTGCTTCTCCCTGCAAGACTCTAATCAGAAGGACAGAGGCAACTGAGGGCCTGCAATCCCAGTTACTGGTGAGCTTGAGGCTTGAGGATCTCTTGATCTGGAGAGTTCTGAGATCAAATCAAACCAAGTTTGGCATGAATATGATGAGCCTCTGGGGAACAGGCTTGCTAGGTTACCTAAGGAGGGTCACAACCCAGATTTGAAATGGAGCAGGTCAAAATTCCAGTGCTGATCAAAGTATATCACACATTATATACATACATACGTGTGTATGTGTGTATGTATATATATACATATATATATATATAATATACTGTAATAGCTAGCATTTCTTCAATGCCTATGTGCCAGGCACAAATGCTTTACAAATATTACCTCATTCCCTACACCAACCCTGGGAGGTAGGTGCTATTGTTATCCCTACCCTTGTTTTACAGTTGAGGAAACTGAGGGAAATAGAGATTGTCATTTATCCAAAATCACGTCACAGTTAATAAGTATCTGAGGCTGGACCTGAACTCAGGTCTTCCTGAATCTCGGCTGCATGCTCTACTGTATACACATATATTTTTAAGGATCATAACTCCTTGAGGGAAAGGATTAATACACGTGTGGAATAGAATTGTGTCATTTACAAATTGGATGAGCATGCCACCTATGTCTTCACACAAGTCCGTAAAAAAAATGTTGAATAGCAGTCCAGGCCATCATCAATCAACCGTTCATCACCCAAGTCCTATTGTTCAACCAGTTCTAAAATCCCCTAATTGTGTTATCATCTGGCCCACATTCCTCCATCTTGTCCACAGATACCCTGGGAGATTCAGCCAAATGCCTTTCTGAAATCTATGTAGATTTGGTCGGGTGGCATCCTTCTGGTCCCATATTGTCCTTTCCCTCTTTCCAGCTCCACACTTCTTGTCTTGGAGCCTTTCCCCTCACCTGGCTTGCTTTTCCCATCCATCACCCAAGTCCTGATGTCTAAGAGTCTCATGAGCCCAGGGCAGTATGGGTTGATGTTCTCAAGTGCATGGTCAATTAGATTGAGATCTCCCTGAGGTAAGAGATTCGCTAAATTTGGAGGCTTCCTGATGGGAGAGGTGGAGTCTCTCCCATATACTGGAGACTCTCCGACAGCTATTGGGAGCTCCCCAAAGGAATCATCATACCGGCAGCTCCCTGAGAGCAGGTACTGGGTTTCTCAAACCACAAGGCTTGTCAGTAATGGGACCAGGTCTTTTCCCTTCTTTGAATCTCCATCCCTTCCTCCCAGTACTCAGCACAAGGTTGTTTTGCTTTCAGAGGCTCGCCCCGAACTTCCCACAGAGCTGACAGGGTCGAAGGAAAGATGTGAACAGGACTTCTTTCTCATCCTTTCTCTCCGAGCTCGTTAAAGACATAAGCCCACTCACCTTCGCAGCCTCACAGGGGCTGCAGAGGGGTACTTGACTTTGGGGAGCTGGGCTGGGGGGCGGCGCGGGCTCCATCGGGAGGTTAATAAGCTCAGCAACTTTTCTCCACCACCACCTCCTATCCTCTCCACCAAAGCCTTTGACCCTGCGCTCAGTTTTTTAATTGCTTCTCTTCCCCTTCTGCCTTTCACAGCCCACTGGCCCCCTCCCTTCCTCCACCAGAAAGGGGGAGAGGTGCGGGGGGCAGATGTGCGACGGGCGGCAGATGTGCGACGGGCGGGAGGAGAACAGCGGTAGCGGCAGCCGCAGCAGCCTCCCGTGTTATTTCCAACCCAGCAGCTCTCCAAATTAACAGGAAGGAGAGAGCGGGGAAGTTAGTGCCAGGGGGTGAGCAAGGGAGGGAGGTCTCCGAGGTGAACTGGAAAAAAGCTGCTGTGCATCTTCCCAGCGACACTCCCTGGGAGTCTCGCTCACGCACCCCAGCCGCCCTAGGGATAAACTTCGCTTCCCAGAAGGCGGGTCACCGAAGCCCTGACACACAAGCCTGATTCTTCCTCCCCCTTCCCTCCCCTTGCCCCCACGCTCAGCCTTGCCTCTTCCCCAGCAGGTGGAGAGGAAGATGTAAAGATTCTTTAGCATCCACCCACTAGCAGCTTCAGAGCACAACAGAAAGGGGAGCGGAATCATACTGAGAATTCCTTGAGGAATGGGATGCCCTGCATGAAGGGGGGAGGGGCGGGGACTGGGAATCAGGACTCCTGAGCTGATGTCAATCATAATCTCCTCCGTGCCCCTTCAGTGAGAGATGAGCTCCATGCTGGGTAGAATAATAGGATTTTAGAGCTAGAAGGGATTTTAGGAGCACCTAATTCAGTCCTCTCAGTTTATAGAAGAGGAAGCTGAGACCCAGAGAAAAGAAGTGCCCTGCTCAAAGTTGAATAGCAGAACAGGGGAATAAGACCCAAGGTCTGCTGATTTCCGATCTAGGGCTTTTTTTCCACCACCGATGGCTCCTGGAAGGCATCATAATAGAGATCATTCATTTGACAAGCTTAATTGCCTACTATCTAGGCTTGTAGGTAGGTGGTGCAGTGGATAGACCGTTGGGCTTGGAATCAGGAAGACTCATCTTCATGAGCAGCCTTAGACACTGTGACCCTGAGCAAGTCATTTAACCCTGTTTGCCTCAGTTTCTTCATCTGCAAAATGAGCTGGAGAAGGAAATGGCAAACTAGTACCTCTGCTAAGAACATCCCAAGATGGGGTCAGGAAGAATCAGAAATGACTGAACAAAGTACTAGGCATTCTGCTGGGACCTGAAAGGCCCAAAATGAGGCTGTCCCTGCCCTCAAGGAGCTTCCATTAGAGGTCCACAACAGGAGGATACAACACGAACACAGAAAAGCAGATACAAAGCACCTTCCCCCATGAAGGGGAAGAGGAGACACTAGCTCTCCCAGAGGCAATTTATTGGAATAGGAATTTATTGAGTAGGGCAGTGACAGGTAGGTCAGATCCTTGGTATGAGAATGTCAACCTGTCAGCTATGTGGAGGCTGAGCTGGAAAGGGGAAAGACTGAAGACAGACAGAACAATTAGAAAGATACTAAAACAGTCCAGGCAAGAGGTGATAAGGGGCTGCCCTAGAACAGGGTCTCTTTGAGGGGACAGATGCAAGATATGTTGTGGGGTGGCATGAGGCCAAGGACAACCCCTGGCAACTGACTGGATGTGGGAAATAAAGAAAAGAGAAGAATCTTGGGTTGTTAACTTGGCTGCCTGGAAGGACAGTGGTGCCCTCCGCAGAAAGGAAGGATGGATTTAGGGAACTGTATCCAGAAAAGAAGACAGAGCTAGTCAGAAGAGGGAGTGATTATGCTGTGATACAGGCAATGATTTCTACAAAAGCTCCAAGGTGGGAGACAGCAAGATTAGATGAGGCCATGGGATGAGACAGGGCAAGTTTGCCCAACTGGGGCACCTAGTGAATGGAGTGAGGCATCGATCAACAGATCTCACAGATGACTCTTTTTATGTGAGAACAATCCAATCTTGGAGCCCTCGAGCCACCCACAGATGTCACTTCGAGAACACTGCTGTCAACACAATGCCTGCTTTGCACTCGCTCCCCTTGGCCCCTTGCTAGCTTTCTGGGAGGCTTTTCAAACAGCCAGACTTCGTGGCACCAACTCGTGCCCCTCATCCAGTACATTGGAAGGCAGGGCACTGTGGAAAAAGCCCTAGCATTGAAGTCAAAACACAAAAAAAAGTCCGTTTGTAAAGAATCTTAACACTTTTTGATTACCAAGAGCAAAACTGTACCACAGAGCTGCTCCTTCAGGATTCTAACATCCTCCACTCCAGCCAAGCCAACTTGCATCCCGTCTCCCACCTCACCCCACCGATTCCACCCCACTCTATTCCATTGGTGCTAATCTCTCACCAGATGTTCTGCTATTCTCCCACTGGTGAACAATTCTATACAATAAAGCCTCATTAAGACTAATGGGGTAAGGGAAGAGGAAAAGCACTGGCCTTTTTTTAAAGAAATGCAATTTTATTACTTTCAAGTGCAAACAGTAACTGGAACTAATGGCTAACAAAAAGCTGCCAAGTGGAGGAGAGCCCAAATAAATAACTCATTTGAAATAGCATTATTTGCATACTAACAATGTTCTGAAAAATCTTTGAAGTTTTATTAAATAGGTTAAATATACCTCCTGGAATCTTATTTGTACCATGAATTTGCTAAACAAACCCTTTCTCCATGAAAGAACAAAGGTGAGCTTCATTCCAGGCCACAAAATCTCAATCGGCTCTGTGTGAATTAATGAGATTTTTAACTAAACTGAATTAGTCTGCACTCCCCCCCTCCCCTCCCCGCCACAGCCCCCCAGGTCTGCTTTCTGGTAGGAGACCCTGCTACTAAGTATAAGAATCCTAGCAAACACAGCCCTGAGGGTCACTGCAACCTGGAGTAGGCAGGCACTCAATAATTGCTTATTAAGTATAGGAACAAAGAAGGGTGTTTAATAAAAGCCTTGGAGTCTGATGAGCAGGGCTGAGCTAGTTGTGTGTCCTGCTTTTTAACGCAGTCTTTTTGCCCAGTACTGTATTCTTCAATGGAGGTAAATTCCAAGTCCACACAAACAGCTTTCCCTCCAGTCTCACAAAAGGTTCAGCATAGTACCAAAGGGGCATCAATCTAGAATAAAAGGACAGAAAAGCAATCGGGGAGAAGAGTATAAAGCATCGTGGAAGGGACTCAGACAGAGAGGACTGTGAAGGCAAATATTTCTTAAACCCAAAAATTCTGGCAGAGTTAGAAGGGCTGGAAGAGGCCCTGAAAACTTTCTTTGACTCTAATCACTTCATTTTACAGATGAGGGAAAAGGCCTAGGGAGGGAAACAAGTTTACCTTGCTTTTAAGTGGCAAATGAATGATTTTTTTATTGATTTTTTTTTGTTTTAATGTTACTTAATTTTCCCCATATAACTTCATTTTTGAAGAGGACCAATGAAATCACAAGGTGATGTCTTGACTAGTGCATGAATCCAAGTGAGGCAGAGTTGCACAAAGTTGTCAGCCCCACTCTCTTCCAGAGTTATCTGGAAGTCCAGCGGCAGGAAAGAAGTCAAGACAACTCACTTTGGCCCAGGATGCAGTAGATGACCTTGATGTCTTGCTAAGCTAAGTTCTAAGTGCTCCATAGCACCTGCTCCTTCCTGGAGTCTCCTTCATGGCCCTTGGAACAAATTGTTCTCATCTACCCAGGAAAGTCTTCACCTGTTTGGAGTATGCATCCCCCTGACTCACCTGTGGGTCTGAGGCCTGTTGATTATCATCCTCGACTTAGTTGAGTTTGTCTGCTGAGACAGTTTTACCATGGTGTGGCTACTGCCCATGCTACAGCTTCTTGGAGCCACAGATGAGTGCCAGGTGGACACCAAAGGTGGATGAGCAGCCCTGAAAAGGGCTCAGCAAGCCCTCACACCTGAGGTGCTAATCCTTCCTGAATATCCCATATAACCCTTTAATTGGCAAGACATTGGGGCTGAAACTTCCTATAGCCCATGTAGATCTGCAGCTGTTCTCTGTGACTCACAGGTTAAGTTACCCTGAAGCACTGAGCTCAAGTGATTTTCCCATGGTCATGTGGCAGAGGCAGGATTGGAGCCCAAGGTTTTTGGATTCTAAAGTACCAGGCTTCTAGCCATGATGCTTTTTTTTGGTCAAATATTTATCTAATACCTCTTACATGCAAATTTGCTGGAAATGAAATAACCCATCCTTCCTCTCAATGTGCTCATAATCTAGTCTGTTTTCAAGTTGACCCTTCTCTGTTATTCTATCACTTACTGAGAACAGCTGGTCTGTCTGTAGTGCCCTATGCTGGGTAGGGATGTGGGGAGAGGTGTTTAAAAATGAACTGTCTACTAAATATTGATAATAGCTTTTTGCGGTGGCCAAGAATTGGAAATTGAAGGAATGCCCACCAGCTGGGGAATGGCTAAACAAGTTGTGGTCTACGATGGTGACGGAACACTATTGTGCTATAAGAAATGACAAGCAGGGTGGTTTCAGAAAAACCTGAGAAGTCTTATATGAACTGATGCAAAGTGAAGTCAGCAGGTATTGTAAGGATGATCAACTGTGAAAGATGACTCTGATGAAGATAATTACAAAAGACCCATGATGAAAAATGCTGTTCACTTCCAGAGAGAACTGAGGAACTGAAGGCAGACTGAAGCATACCTTTTCTTGTCTGTGTTTCCAACATAGCTAATATGGCAATGTTGTGTATGACTTCACAGGTATGATTGATATCAAATTGCTTGCCTTCTCAAGGACGGGAGAGGAGCTGGAGGGAGGGAAAGAATTTGGAACTCAAAATTTTTAGAAATCAATGTTAAAAATATTTTTATATGGAGAAATATTTAACAAGATAAAACTCTGTTGGACAAAAAAGTTTACGGTCTATTTAAGGAGGGAGAACATACATACATAGGAAAGAACACTTTGATACATGTATGTGAATGTAAGTACAAGCTGATTACAGCAAGAGCATGGGAGAGGAAGAGAAGGCAGGGTCAAGTAATCAGATGGAGTTAATTAGGAAGGTGTGCTAGATGAGGAGTTGAATTGTCAGTTGATAAAGAAGTAGAGAACACCAAGACAAACACGGGGCAGATGGAGCCAAGGTGATAAGCACAGAAGACGAATGCCACTCTCAGGACCCCTTGATGATGGCTTTGCCGGTGCTGGGCCGGACACCAGTGTGTGGGGCTGCTCCAAAGCCCGGCACCGTGTCCTTCCTGTTCCTCTGGCTGCCCATCCATCGGGGGCTGGAGGAGGGCTCTGGGGAGGAAAGAAGACAATTACAGAGGGCCTCTGTTCCAGGTCTTCCACCTCCATTTTTATTTATCAGCTCTCTTCTTACGGTCCTTTTAAGTACTTGGAGATTTTCATTTATGGAACTTCGAGATGAAGGACAGGGCTTTCACTGACTTTTTCCACCCTTCATCTGGTACTTACTGACCTTAGTTAAACCTCCCTACCCTCTCTCCCACCAGTTACCTGGGATAGCAAGGAAACCCCCTGGCTTTTTCATGCTGCTGGTGTGAAGTCTGGCGATTCGACTCCGGCCCTGGGGGGCAGCCAGTGTACAGGAGGCTGAGGACCTGATGAAAAAAGGAAACGCAAAGGTCAGAGATGTCACTCTTTCTCCACTAAAATGAGGACTGAAAATCCCCACAAGACATTAGCCCAGCTTAACACTGAGTCCTGGGAAGGTGGGGGGGGGGGAGGGGGAGGATAACTAGCTACTACTAGAAACTTCACAGAATCAGTGAAGGAGTGATGCTGTCCAGTCATTGGATTCAGTCAGTTATGATTCAGATGGAATGTCCTAGCCATAAAGAGAGTGACTAATCAGCCAGAAGAATATTGATGCTCAGCAACCCGACCTTGTTTGAACATCAAATAGTGGGGAAAAGCCTGAACAAGGAATGGACACACATAACTGGCCCTGAGAATCCCATATGCATACAGGAGCTTGGCTGTCTGCCAAACAAGGTGCTCCAGGGGTAGAGTTCAGTAAGAATTTAGTTCAGATATCAGAGCCGGCAGGGCACATTGTTCCTGGGACCCCAGTTCTAACTCCTCCTTACCTCAAAGCGTGTCTCCTCTTGAGGGCAGAGCCACCATGAAGGGAAGCTGCTGGCTTGGAACCCTTCGTGGTGAATACTGGCATGGGCCCCCTGAAGGAAAAAGGAAGGCCAAGATCCTCAGATCAGAAAGGAGAATAAAGGGCTGAGCAGTTTCTTCCTTCTTGTCCATGCCCCTGCCCTAGTGCTCCCTGGGTGGGAGAGGGGACTAGATGACCTCTAAGGTCCCTTTCAACTAAGATGCTCTGATTCCCTTCTCTGCCTTCACTCTTTGCTGACAGCTGAGTGGCAGACCCATTCTGGGAGAACATCCAGATGTCAGCTTCTGACACGTCCTGGGAACTGCAGCTCAGAAAACCTTTGCGCTTGCCCATCTCCAAGGTTAGCTTCTGATGCAGTTAGTGCTAGAGCTGGGGGTTGGGGTGCTGAGGCAGGATAAATGTTGTCACTGTTTGAGGGCCCCAAATTATCCCGTCACTTCCTACTAGACTGAACAATCTTGGGATGCCTCAAAAACCAATCTGATCTGGGTGCTGCTCACTGGCTGAGCAGACGCCCCATTGTCTGGGTGTTGGGGGAGAGGGGAATGTCCCTTGCATTCCCACTGAAAAAAATCAGCTGAATAACTTTTGCTGGAGAGTGTGAAATTCCCCTCACCCTGCCTGTATATGGGGGGATGGAATTGGAAAAGGAAAATGGCAGTTGTGGCAGGGGTCATGAGAGAAAGAGTATGGTATATCGGGAAGAGCACCTGAAGGTCTGAATTCAAGTCCTGACAACAGTACTTCCTAGCTGCATGACCCCAGAGAAGATGCTTACCCTCACCAAATGTCAGTTCCCTTATCAGTAAAAGATGGGTGATTAGGGTTGTCCCATTGATCTCACAGAGTAGTAAGGAGAGCACCTCAGGGTGACACAGAAATGTGAACTATTGCTGGCAAGAGTAAAAACAGGAAAGGCCTGGTGGAAGGTGCTGGCCGGGTTCCAAAGGTTTCAAAGAAGTCTGCTAAAAGGGCCAGGTTGGTTTCCCGAGTTCTCCTTCCAGATTTCTGTTTCAGCTCCACACTGCCTGTCCCCACCCTCCCCTTCCCCGTCCTAAGTCGGGGCTCCATAAGTCACCCAAGGGAATAATTAGAAACTTGTTCTTGGCCAAGGGCTTTGAGACTCTGGCAGCAATGGTCTTGCTGCTTGAAAGAAAAGAAGCTGCTAGGGAGACTGATCCCTCTAGCACACCCTGGTGTCCCGAGCCTGGGGAACAGAACAAACTATGATGAAAGGGAAACCTGGCAGCAAGTTTCCAAGATGAGCCTGCTCCTTACTTCCGGTTGTAGAATCACAGGATCTCAGAGTCGGACATAACCCTAGATGCCATCTAGTCCTGTGTGTTGCTGAACAAGACTTTATCACACACCTGCCAAGCTGGTGGCCTCTCCTTTGCAGAAGGACCTCAAATGGGATCTTCCCAAGGAAACCCAGTTCATTTTTTGGATAGTTCCGATTATTAGAGGAAGGTTTTCTTTACATCAAACAGAAATCTGCCTCCCTGCAATTCCCACTTACTGCTCCTAAGTTTGTACTTTCAGACTAGGGACAGCAGAACAAGTGGAACGCCTTTCACACAACAGCCCCTCTACATGCTTAAGCAGAATGATCACACCTGTTCTAAATGTTCTATTTTCCAGGCTAAATGGCTCCATCAAATGCTCCAGGTAACAGGATCACATAAGGCTACCACCCATCTGGCCCCCTCTCTCCTCCAGATGCTCTCCAGCTTCTTCAGGCCTTTCCTACGATAGGACACCCAGAACTGAACAGAACACTCTGGCTGCAGCTTTCTCAGGGCTGAGGACAGCTCTGCTGTCACCTTGTTAGTCCTGATGCTAGTCTTCCGCTTCTCTGAACGCAGTCCAGAATCACAGCAGTTTTTCTGCGTGTCTTAGCACAATGTTGACTCCTACTGAGCTTGCAATACCCTCAGATCTTTTCCCAGTGAATTCCAATCTGGCCCTATACTGTGAAGCTGATTTTTTGAAACCAAGCATTTAATATTTTATACTTAAGTCTTATATTAAATTTCACCTTAGTGGCTTTGGCCCAATGTTCTACCCTGTGAAGATCTTTTTGGATCCTGACTCTAATCCAGTGTTAGCTATCCCTCCGAGGTTGGTGTCATCTGCAAATTTAATAAGCACGCCACCTCTATCTTCATCCAGGCCATGGACAACTATGTTAAATGGCACCAGGCCAAGTGGAGATCCTTGGAGCACTCTAGTAGATACCTCCCTCCCAGTTAACATCAAAGCATTAATGACTACTCTGTGGTTACAGCCATTTAATCAGTTCTAAACACTCCCAACTGTACTATTTCGTAACCCTAAACCATACTGACAGAATTCCTCGATCTACCAACGTAGAATGCTTGTTCAAAATGGAAATGAGAGTAGTCTGGCATGACCTGTTCTTGATGGAGCCTCCTTATGATCACTGATTCCTCCTCTAGACATTGACTAACCATTCCTTTAATTAAGCCTTCTAGAATTTTGCTAAGAATTGAAATCAAGTTGGCTGGCCTGGACACAGTTTGTAGACTTGTTTTCAAAAATTACATTTGTTCTCTATAGTCTTGTAAAACCTTCTTCCTCTGTCCTCCATAAGCTCTCAAAAATCACTCAACAAACACATCTGCCAGGTTTTTCAGTGCCATAGGATGAAGCTCTTCTGGGCCTGGTACCTTCAGCTCAAACCTTTCCTTTTCTACCCACTGAACATCCCTAACCCTTGTGCTTTTGGCACAGGTGGACAGAAGGGACAGGAAGAAAAGAGGCCTACCTGGGGATGAAGGGTTTATCCATCCTGTTCAAGGCAGCAGGGGCATTCTCCCAGCTGAGAAATTCAGAGGCAGTGGACTTCAAGGGCGGCCCCTCAGACAGGTCAAAGGTGGCATTGAGGTCTCGGGTAGGTAGACTGAGAGGAGTAGAGCAGTTCTGCAGAGTGGATGGGCCCAGGGGCACCCGGCTTTTGACAACAGTAGCTGAACAAAGGTGGGGAAAGGGGCTAGTGGAGGCAACCTCCATCTTAGGGGTGCTGAGTCCTGGGGAAGGCCCTGCCTGGGGCAGAGAATCTTTCCCTGCATGGGGCAATGACTTCCTTTGCCGTTTGGCCTCCAGTTTAGAGGAAGAGTGGCTGTTCAGTTCAGGTGAGCTTGACTCCTCTGATCCCCTCCTCCTCTTCCTCCTTGGAGCCTGAGAGCTTTGGGGTGAGAGAGCTGAAAAAGGTGGGAGTCCCAGCATGGGCAAAAGCCCACTCAGACGTCTTGCCATGGTTCGTGTTGTTGGGCCAGAATATGTTGGAGGTGCTAGACATAGGGAAGAGAGAAGTTCAGAGTTGGAGCAGAACTTGAGCTCAAGCAGGGCAAGGAAGAGTCTGGAGGACAAGGGGAGGAACACAACAAGGACCAAAGAGCGATGCATGTCTAAATATCTCCCCTCCCCAGCCCTGAGATCCTTCTAGGCCCAGGCAGGGGATGTTTTTAAATGCTTTTATTTGACTACAGCTAAACCCATGACCACATTTTTAATTTCCCCCAACTCAGGGCTCAGCTTTCCTCCCTAGTGCTTCACTTGCTGCTCCGGCCACACGCGAAGGCACCCAGTCCTTCTTTACAGACAAGGTGAGGCAGAGGCCTGGGCTTCTGAGATGATACTCACTTGATTCTGGAGATAGCTCCTGGGACAAAGGTATCCCTCTAGCGGGGCTGGGAGCATCAGCTACCTCCCCCCGTGACGTCTTCTCATCTTGAACCAGCCGTTGCACTGCCTCAAACTCCAAGACCATGTCTGGTGTCAGGAGATTAGCTTCTCTGAGAAGAGCATATTGCCTCTGGGCCACATGCAGCACCATCAGGGCTAGCCTGGTGGTGAAAGGAAGGGTTATATCATTCCCCCTAACCCTAGCCTGGGTTATTGATGAGAAAGGAAACCTCAGACCTGTCCCATTCAACTGCTTTCTACTTGCCAGCCAAGAATTTCCAAGTGAGGCCAAGAAAACGACACGTCTTGGTCTCCTAGACTGACCACTAATTTGCTTTGCTATAGACCTCAGCTCCTTCCTTACCATGCCTCACCTTTTCCTTTGGCCAAGCCTATGAACTCAGTGAGGACGAAGTAACTCCTACTGCTCATTATGAGGCACTGCACGTAGCAAGGATTTTACATGACAAAGATACAGGTGTGCCTCGCTTTATGAAACAGGTAACAGGTATGGCCCTGTACAAGCGGGTTTGCAGTAAATCCTACTTTAAATACATTAAAGGGTTTGGTTGTTTAAGGGAAATCATGAGAATGGGTGGATTATTAATTTTTTAAAGTTATACTGTTAGCTGCCAAACTTCCTTAAAGTGATGCACAGCCATAATGGTACTATGCATGACTTCTCAGTTAGCTGGATGGGGTTTTATCCATGGCAAATATTTTTTCTAGAGATGATTTCCACATATTACACTATACTCTTCTGAGACACCACCTTTGACATCAAATAGTTCAGGGACAGCCTGAGCAACATATCACTTTGAAGGTAAAACTGCTTTGAAACACGAACACATACGAGTATGTGCTTGGGACGGACTATATATGTCTAGTATCTAAGGACCAGGCTAGCTGAGTTTGGAGAGGCTCATCCTTAGGGTGGCCACTCGGGACTGAGTTTTGGGGGGGCAGAGCAGAGTATTTGGAATAAATTAGTTTGGAATGTGGTACAGTGGGAAGGGCATGGGGAAAGGATAACAATCTCAGCCTTGACACTAACTGACTGTGTGACCCTGAGAAAGTCTTGTTTTGTCTCTGAATCTTAATTTCTACATCTGTAAGTTAGGGGGATTAAATTAGATGGCCTTTTGAGGTCTTCTCCATCTCTGAAATGTCATAATTTTATATTCTTAAAAACAAAATGACTAAAAAGTTAAACTTATTCAGGTTCCCTCTCTCTCTTCTGATTTATATACATCATCTTCTCCATTAGAATGGAGAACTAACTGCTTGGTGATTAGTTGACTGAAAAACTAGAACAATCCCTTCCCCTTATCTACAATTTTTACTTTCTATGGGCTTTTGTGCCTCTCATTTCATTTTGTCCTCTTATTAGCTCTGGGAGGTAGCTATGACGGGGATTATTCTCTCCCCACTACAGATGAAGAAACTGAAACATACTCGGAAGGACCTAAAGACAGGATGTGACTTGTCTACAGTTCTCTCGGCAGCTTAGTTGCAGAGACAGAATTAGAACCCAAGGCTGTCTCTACTAGAGTACACCAATCAGGTAAAGTATCCTATTGGCAAGTACTTGGAATTCTCTGTGTAGTGTGGAGGGCTGGGGGGCTCAGAGAAAGAAGGCTGAGGGAGGCATCCTGCCAATTCGTCCCTCCCTCTCCTGAGACCCTGCAGAGCTGACAGCAGGAGACAGATAATGAGCCACTGATTATTCAGACTGCAGTGCTTTTTGCTGACTTGGGAACAGACACTCCCCAATAAGAAATAAAATTAAACAGGCCCTTCTGTCCAGAAGCTTTAAATACACGGCCGAGCATGAAGCATGTTGGGAGGGGTTGGCAGCAGGGAAGCCAAGTGGCACAGGATTGACGCACAGGAGGCCAGCCACATAGCCATGATCCTCACAAAAGGGAATCGTGGCACACATAATTCAAACCTGCTTTGATTTGGGACTGTTTTGTATTTACGCTTAAACAAAAAACTCTAGATATCTGAGGAATCCAAAGCCAATCCAAGCCCAGTCATGAAGCCACAGGGTGAACACCTCAATCAGGAGGAACTAAAAAGTTGTCCATCTCTGCTCCACGTTGAAAACGGATGCCAACACTTCCCAGCCCTCAAAGCCAAGTGCCCGGAGTGAGGAGGACCTGAGTTCAAATCCCGTCTCAGACACTTACTAGCTGTGCGACCCTGGGCTTAACCCCAACGGCCACCTCTCCCCAATAAAAACCAAAACCAAAACCAAACCGAGTACTAGCCTAAGCAGAACTGTCCTTGATCTAAACCTGCTATCTTTCTGGTTCATACCTTCCCAGGAGACAGAGAGAAAATGCAGTGTTTAGATTACGGAAGCCCTCTCCTTTTAGCACAGGAGACATCTCCTGCTGGCTGCAGGATCCGTGGAAGAGTGAACACAAATAAAGATGGTGAGATGTAAACAGAGTAGGTGACAATATCAACATGAAATAGAGTACGACCTGCCTCAGATAACTAACAACGTGGATAATCCAGAGTTACGTGAATGGGATCCTGCCAAGTCTTCCCTTTGCCTGTACCATCCCTTCCATTTTAAATCCTAGGGTAGATTTAAAGAGAGACCTACCTCTTGGCCTTGCCTTTCTCCACCTCTGGGGGTGCAATGCTACCCGATCCTGGCACAGGCTCTAGGGATGGGACAGGAGGCTGCGGCACCTGATGTAAGACAAGGAGTTACAAACACACAGGGAGCCTATGATACCTTTCCCCTTCAAGCTGTCTCTTACCCATTAATCAAGCGACTCCTGAAACTCCACCCCTAGCCTCCCTAGACTGATCAGAGCCCAATCTAGATACTGAGCAAGATTATTTTGCAAACTCCCTCAGTTACTCATTCTACTCTCTACCCATTAGATATTTACTCTTGAGCTATAGACAACGTAAATATAGCAGCCTGGCTTTGTTGTATGTTGGCCCTTTGTATAGGACTGTACTAGTGTCTCCTTAGACTGTAAGACTCTGAAGGGCAGTCTTACATCTCTGAAGCCTCTTTTCTTTCCTTTTTTTTAATTAAATTTTTTCAATTAAAAAAAAATCTATTTTCTCTCCCTTCCACCATTAAAAACAAAACAATGACAAACCCTAAAACTCTTACAAGAAATTTGCTTAGTCAAGCAGAACAAATTCCTACATTGGCCATGTCCCAAAAGTTCTGGCTCCAATCTGTACCTTGAGTTCTATGTAATCTCTTAATATAAGTCAGCCCAGGACCATACACCAATAGGCCCCCAGGGGAGCTTTTGTGAGGATGCTGACATTGACTTGTCCTGGGATAGAAAGAATGGCACGTCAAACCTTGCCTTGTTCCTATACCCTCTGTCAAGAGGCCCAGATGTCCTTAAATAACCCAAGCTTGCTCTAAAGTAATCTCGTTAAGGGGACTTTAGACCTGAGGGATCCTCTCAGCACCTGGGAAAAAGAGGATGGAGGAATCTCTCCCAATGTCACAGAAGCTCTTGCCAATTGACCCGCCACTCAATTCTCTCAGCTGAGCTTCAGAAATACCTTTTTCATTGTGCTTTCATCCCTCTCTTTCTTGGGTTCCTGTGCTTGAGAACTGAGAAGGGGCTTCATCACCTCTTTATTCTCCACTTGGGTCTCCATTTTCTCCTCTTGGGGAGTTCCAGGGTTTGAGTAGAGCTCAGGAGAGCAGGACTGATGAGGCTGATGACTCAGTGAGAGTGAGTCAGGAAGGCTGAGGCTGAGAGGGAAACAAAGGCTAAAATGAGAAGCAAGGAAGATGGAGAATGGAGAAGGAGATAAAGCTAAGCTCCCTGGCACCAGGGTAGCATCCAATGACCACTGATGGGCCTTGCTTAACCAACGGGCACTAGCCATGGTTCTGTAGAAGGAAGATGACTATTTTCTTATTCAAGGGACACTGAAATCCTACGATCTGAAGTTCAGTATGTGCCAAAAACCTGAGGACCGGGCTGCACCCTTAGCCATGAATAGAATCCTAGTTGCACAGATACTAGGGAAAAGGGTGAGAAGGACTTGAAAAATGTCTCAGCTTTCCCTCTTCCCACCTCAGACAAGGACTGGAGAGGGAGGATGCTTACCTTGGCTGCAGAGGGCTAGTGCAGAGAGATGGCTTGGGCAGCCCCAAGAGCTCCTGGGGGGTGGTCCTTGCTCCTGCTTCATAGACCTGGAGCTTTTCCCGCAGGGCGGCCACCTAGAACACAAGCACCCCTTCGGCTCTGTAAGGATTCCCCTCCCTCCCACCAGACCCAGGCGCCCTGAAGCCCCCAGACCTTTACCTCGGCCTGAAGCTGCTGGCAGATGGTGGCATATTGGCTGATGTGACAGTTCAAGCTAATTACGTTGCTCTTGAGCTGGGCAGAGGGAAGCTTGGGTTACATACACGAGAGCAGTCACCCCCTCCTCCCCCTCCCCCCACCCCCAGCTACCTCACAGTTTGGTTATTTGCTCTTGGGTTTCTGTCACCACGTCTTGGGTACAAACCCTCTCTACTTCCCGACACACTGGGATTTCCATAAGGCAGAAGACTCTATGTTCTTAATGAGTCTTGAAGCTCTACTCATCCTTCCCTCGCCTGTCTCAAACTAACACTCTTAATCTGGGGCCCTCACTGCACAGTATCTCTGCGCTCCATACCCCTCTATCGACAATGACCTCTGCCTGCCCCCGTCTGCTGGGCAGGTACCCACCGAGAGCTTGATCTCCTTTGCCCGGTCAGCATACTTGAGGGTGTTGTAGGTGTCCTCGTAGGCCAGGGCTGAGGGACTGACAGCAGCTATCATCACCGTTCGGCAGTTCCCTCCTATCGAGTCCTTTAGCAAACGGGTCAGCTTGCTGTCTCGGTATGGCACATGGGACTTCCGGCCCTTTGAGGAAGCAGGAGGAGACATGTGTGTACATACGTGACACAGGGTGGCCAAGCCAAATGAACTCTCTGGTTCTGAGCAAGAAGCAGCATCTGAGAAAGATCAGTGCTCAGGCCTAGACTATAGGAGACCTGCAGCTTCTCCCCTTGCCCGTCTAAGCCCCAAACTCAGCAAAAGAGCAGCCAGGGAAGGCAAGTATGCTTGTCAGGGTCAGATGCCAGCTCTCCCACCCTCCACCTAAACCACCCCAGCACTCCCACGTTCAGTTCTCACATCCATTCACCTTATGAAGACAGGGCACCTGGGGGTTACCTTTGCATCTGCCAAAGCATTGAGAACATTGATGAGTGCCAGCAGTGAACGGTTGATGTTGGCACCCTCCCGAAGCCGCTCTCCAGTGGCATGGGTGTTTGATGCCCTCTCTGAGCCTGCCAGATCAATTAGGCTCATCTTGGCAACCTGTAGGGTCTGGGTCAGTCCTGGCACACAGTCCTGCTGCTTCACATAGATCTAGAGGAGTCAACAAAACAAAAGGTGGGTGGAATGACCAGGGTGGCAGGGAAGCAAAGGAAGCCAGATCCCTGCCCAAAACCCCAAGCCTCTCACCTGAAAGACTGCATGTGAGCGAGAGGAAGTGGCATTGGCATCGGTGGGGTGCTGCTTACGATTCTGGTTCCCTCTAGTCAACATCTCCAGAAGCTGTTCAGCTGAAGTTGGCTAAGGAAATAGTACTCAGAAAGGGTTTGCAATATTGGCACAACCAGGTCCCTGGTCTCTACCTGAATACCTGACTAGCTCACTAGCCCCAGGACTCCTCCTGACCAGCATGGGGATGTTCCTTGGGCCCATTCCCCTTTTTGAAACCTGTGGTATCCCCAGATAGTCTTCTAACTAGTCCTTAGCAGGAAAAAATTGAAAGGGGAAGGCAAGAGTTAGGATTTCCCAAGAGAGATGGGACTGATTTTTCCCATCTGCGCCCTAATATCAAACCTGATGGAAGGAGAGTCCCTGAACCACAACACCCTTGTCCGGATCCTCTCGGATAGCTAGAGCGCCCTTGGGATCTAGGAGATCATAGATCTGCTCATTGTACACCTGAAAAGAAAAAAAGACCAAGTGGATGGGGAATCAGGGGTCATAGTACGTATGTATGAATGCAACCAAGTAGGTAGGACGGCGTGGGGGGTGTTTCTGCCTGAGTTGTTAGAAAGAGTGAGGATTAAGAATGAGCTAAAAAAGATCACTTTAACCAGCTCTGGATAGGGTGCTTTATAGATATTAAGAGAAGTTAACCCTTTCATAGTTTTGCATCTTATAGAAATAGGATAGGGGAGAATGGAGGGCAATAGATGAACTTATGTTACCAGTAGACAGTGAGGAAAACGGAGGTTGGGGTCCAAAGAAGGAAGAGGAACTTGGCTCTGGTCCTCTAGAAAGTCAGTGACAGATATGGAACCTGAATTCAGGTTTTCTGCCTCCTACATGTGGCCTCCTTGTGATTAGAAGAGAGGGGAAATGTCTACCTCCTTGTTCAGAGGCATCAGCATTTATCTTGGTACTCAGACTGCCTCATTTCCCAAGAAAATAGAAAGGGCAGTGGAAGTGATTAGGAGAAGTGGAACTGGATAAATGTCTACAATGCCAGATGAGACTTTAAGTGTTAAAGCATGCTTGTACTTATCAGTGAGTCTTTCCCACACGGCTCCCTCCACCTGCCTTTGAGCCCCTCAGCCCCAACCACTGTCCACTACTCCCACTGCCTACCCATTCAAGCCATCTACCGAGTCAGTTGTGAGGCAGGATGGCTTGGCCAACAGGGATGGGGAAGGCCTGATTTAGGAAGGGTAGAAAGAAGTCTAGTTAGGACTCTAGTTTTCTTCTTAAGTTTGGGGGTAATAGGGAGGGGCTACCGTACCTCCTGGTAGCTGATGAGAACCTCATAGCGTTTCTCCTGCCGGCGGGCTTCTAGACGCCGATAAAGCTCCATCATGGTCAGGTACATGATGCCAGGGTCGGCCTCTCCTCCCAGCATGGTGTGTGTCTTCCCTGCTCCTGTGGCTCCATAGGCGAACACTGCAGGGAACAATGAGAGAGGCCAGCAGAGTAAGGGCCAGTCCTCCCCCGTTCTCTGTACAGGAAAAGGTACAATGTTCTGAGCCTTTCCATAAGCCAGTCTCCTTGCTCAGAAGTCTTCCTTCCACTACGATGGAACAGAACCATAAACAAAGTCCCTATGCAGGGAAAGCTCTGTGTTGGGAACTAGGAAGAGAAACAAAAAATGCAAAGCTTCTGCTTTCAGACTCCCTGTCAAACGGATGAAACTGAACATGGTCTGTGGCAGTGGTCTCCAAATTTGAGCAGGCACTTCCAATATGTGTGGATGGACTTATTTATACCTAGTAATTCTGTACAGATAATTATGTGCAATATAAAACTTACACAAATAGAAACGTAGAAAGAACAAGATAAAGATAAAACAATATTTAGTCCTAGAGTTAACAGGGAGCCGTTCGAGTTTGAGTAGCAGAGTGATACAGTGAGAAAAATCACTTTAGCAGCTGTGTAGAAGATGGACTGGAGGGGTAGGACTTGAGACAAGGAAACCTGAAATAGGAGGCTACTTCAATAGTCCCTGTGAGAGGTGATGAGGGCCTGAACAAGGGTGGTGGCTTTGGGAGCAGAGAAAAGGGGACAGACACAAGAGGTATTGTGGAGGTATAAATTACAAGATTTGGTAACTGACTGGACATATGGAGTGGGTGAGAGGAGTTGAGAATGACACCAAGGCTTCATATCAATAAAGTTCAGTGGAAAGTGTGCTGGATATGAAGTCAGAGGTCCAAGGTTTGAAACCTGGGTCTGCCATTTCCTAGCTTCGTGACTTTGGGCAAGTCTATGGGACTCTGTTTCTTAATCTATAAAATGACAGGCTTGGACGAGATGGCCCTCTAACATCTCTTCCAACTCCACATCTATGATCCAATCAACCTGGGAACCTGGAAGAATGAGGGTACCTCTACAGTAACAAGAAAGCTCAGAAGAGTAGATTTGGAAGAAATATAATGTAATGAGATCTATGATGCTTATCAATCAATAAACATTAGGCACCTACTATGTGCCAGGCATTGTGCTAAGTGCTTTGCCAGCTTATCCTGTCTGACTCACTCTTTCCCACGAAAAATTAAAATGGATGGAGGCAGGGCCTCCATACTGACCACTGCCCTGGCTTGCAAAGTACTGCCTGATGAGAAACAGCTGCTCTTCATGGATTACCTGGATCACCACGAGGAGATTTGGGGGAAGAGTGTGGGGATATCAGTAAGGGGAGAAGAGGCATGGTCCACAGAGAATTTTGCTTGCACAGCTGGTATGGGTGCCAGGGTTGCAGTCAAGTTGCGACCTTGGATGCCTGGTTACAGCCATCGGAGGTCAGCAGCAGGGAGGGATGGAGCAGGGGAGTGTTCAGTGATCGTAGGTGAAGAGGATAGGATAGTGTTGGAGACAAGCCCAACATTGGCTATCATAGGGAGAGTGGGATGCGAACCATTTTCTTTCCTATTGGTTAATCATACACTCTTCCCTTGGGGCCATGCCACAGCCCCCACTCTAAAGACTACTCCTGTAATAGACAGAAACAATCCCTTTTTCTCTCAAGAAATGGATAAACAAATATAATTAATATAGTAAAAACTGTGTACACTTTCACTATATCTCTCCCCACCCCCAGACCTACTATCAGGCTCTATACACAATATTGCCTGGTTGACTCCTCACCTGAGCAGTTATAACCCTGAAGAACCCCATCCAGGATACTGTGGGTGGTGTGCTGGAACACCTCCTGTTGGGTGGCTGTCTCGGCAAAAACTCGGTCAAAGACAAACTTCAAATCTTTGCCCTTTTTCTTGGGACCATCCTGGACGCTTCCTCCCCACTTCAGGCCCAGGAAACCACCATCTGGCTCCTCAGGGTCAAACACCAGCACTTTCCCATCCACCACCTGAACCACAGGCCTTCGATGGCTCTCCAATTCCTTTGGAGTAGGGGGCCTCACTCGGACCACTACCTTCACTGTGCTGTCCTCCTCTGCCATTACCATGACAGTCCCTAGAAAGGAACAGGATAAAGATGAAGATTAGGTCCCTTCCAGCTCCAAATCTAAAATTCTGCGATCAAATTACATCTCCAGGTATGAACCAGGAAAACGCTCTGCTCCCTCCCCCTTCCAAACAGCTTACCACTCAGGGACCCCCCATGATTCTCCCAAGTGTTTGTTGACTTACTCAGTTCTGACTCTTCGATACCTCAATCTGGCCTTTTGGCCCTGGCCTGGTCGATGTGTTTGTAATTCTCCACACATAGCTTGTTTATTTCCCCCCCATGCCTCTAGCTGGATTGCCCTTTCCCTCATCATGATGAACCCTTCTCTCTTCAGAATCTGGCTTCAAACTCGCCTCCTCAAGGAAAAATTCTTTGACTAATTCAACCCCACGTGGATCAATCATTTACCCTGAGGCTGTGGTGCACTCAATACCCACTTTGTACTATATGATTTTACACTTGTTGGTATGTTGGCTTGAGCTATTCTTAAATAATTTTGTATATGTGCCGTCTGGGTCACACAGTCAGCGGCTGCTGGGCTGAGACTACAACCCTGACTTCTTTGCACTATGCTTTGTCTTCATTATCTTCTTTATCTGCCTCACCGTCGTCATTAGCAGTTTGTGTGGCTCAGGAACAGATTCCTGGAAGAATTCCTGCCTCTGCCACCCCACCACCCACCTGCCTCCAGTTCCCTGAGTAAGGCACAGCTAGACTGTAAGCAATTTGGGGTACAAGAAATAGGCTTTCTATTTTTCTTCCATTGCCACCCCCATACCATCTAGTAAACATCTCTACAGACAGCACTAAAGAAAACAGTCTCAAATATTCCATTCACTTCAAAAAGCATTTAAATGGCGCTACATGCAAAGCACTGTGCTAGACCTAGAGATACAGAAACAAAACGGAAAACGGTCCCTCCCATTTCTGAGGGATCACACAATTGAGTGTGACTATAAGTCCCTTGAGAACTTATACTTCTGTTTCTCCATATTCTCTCCCCTGGAGAGCATAGATGACAACAGGAAAGCATCAAGGGGCTTAACTCAAAGAATATAGCATTGACTGGGGTATGAGTAGGGGTAGTGGGTGGAGGAGAGAATAGGGAGATGTTCCAGGGGTCTATGCCTGAGTGAAATCATTATAAGGCAATAAAGCAGTACTGTATAGTGGAAAGTATATGCAACTTGGGAGTGGTGAGAGTTCTAGTCTCAACTCTGCTGCTAAAAAGTTGTGTGATTTTGAGCAAGTTACTTAACTTCTCTGGGCCTCAATTGTCTCATCTTTAAAATGAGGAGGTCAGATTCAAAAAAATCTATTTGGCTCTAAGGTGTTATGATGATTTTTCTTATTGTGTAGATAGATAGGAGGGGCACTGACACTGTGGATAGAGTGCTGGGCCCTGGAGTCAGGAAGACAAGTCTTCCTGGGCTGAAATCCAAACTCAGAGACACTCACTAGCTGTGTGATCCTGGGCAAGTCACTTAACCCTGTTTGCCTCAGTCCTCATCTGTAAAGTGATCTAGAGAAGGAAATGGCAAACCA
This sequence comes from Trichosurus vulpecula, assembly GCF_011100635.1. NCBI lineage: Eukaryota > Metazoa > Chordata > Mammalia > Diprotodontia > Phalangeridae > Trichosurus > Trichosurus vulpecula. The sequence goes on from NC_050576.1 coordinate 191,823,053, forward strand.
CCCCAGTATCTTTGCCAAGAAAACCCCAAATGGGGTCAGAATTGGACACAACTGAAAAACAAAAAGAGATAGGAAGTCTGAGTTACAGAGAGAAGAACTTGGTCAACCAAGTTTGCTCAGGTCACAAAGTGAGACTCGGACCCAGGCTTCTGCCTACATTTTCATTCTAACCCCTAGAGTTCATCTGTTAAAGTGTAGAGAATAGAAGATCATTAAGTTGGAAGGGGCTTCTGAGACTACCAAGAATCCCTTCTACAACAGTCCTAACAAAGGTGGACCAGTATCTGCTTCTATACTCCTAATTAGGGGGCCCTCACTACCTCCCGAGATAACAGCCCAGCATTCAATATGGACAGCTCAATCGTTCTTTACTTTGAAGTAAGTGTGCATCTCTGCAGCTTCTACCCGCTGCTCCTGGTTTTACCCTCTGGGTCAAACAGAATAAATCCAACTCCTCATCTACTTCATATATTTGAACAGAGCTTCTAAGTCTTCTCTTTTCCAAGCTAAACATGCTCAGTTCCTTCAACCAATCTTCACATGTTTTCCAGTCCTCTTATCACCTGGTTGCCCTCCTCTGCACATGCTCCAGCCTCTTTCCTAATATTCACTACCCAGAACTGAACACAGCATTCCAGACACATCCTGACCAAAGTCATGTTTTTCTTCATTGCTTATTTTATGTGGTTATGAGAGCAGGTAGATCATGATTTTAAACATCTCCTCCCCCAAATGAAGGTGGCAACACCCAATAACAGCAACCCTTTTGTATAGTTCAGTTCCCTACCTAGCAGATAGGCTATAGTATGCTAAACATTACACCCTTGACATACCACATTCCCAACACATATCCTAATTAACAATGTTCTTTCATTCCTATAATTCCATTCCTTTCCTGTCACATGATATACTAGAAAAGACACGTCTGGCTCAAATGGGTTAAGAACCACTGAGGCTATGTCCACTTGGGATAGGATGGGCTGTGCCTATTTCAGCTATCCACATGTCATATCACAGCTAAAAAGGTGCCACACTGCTACCAAATTACACGCTCAAGGAATTAAAATGGACATAGTAACTGAGCGTCAGTAACCTTTATGATCCCTGTCCACCTCTTTACTGCTTCCCAAGGGGCTAGGAAATAGTCTGCTTGCCTAATGAGATATTTTTCCTCTCCCTGGGACAGAGCTGTGGATATGACAATTTGTGTTGCTGTAGACAAGCCTAGGTCTTCATCCTTAATCTATATCTAACTGGGGGGTGGGGGTGTCCTGACAAGCCACCTCACTAAGGGACATCAGTTTTCCTCTCCCCGAGGCAGGGAGGACAGCTCCTATTCCCTCTTTCCCCAGGGGGACTGTAAAGATTAATGAGAGCATGTTTGCCAAGACTGCTTTCATCTGAAACTGGAAAGAATATCTGAGCCCAAAGCGCCGGGAAGATGCTACAGTCATGTCTCATTTCTACCCCGGAGCAGCTCATTAAAACCTGGAGGCCAGCAAGCTGCAGAGACAGGAAAGGAAAGCCAGAGACACAGGTCATTTTCAGGATCATGATCTCTTCCAAGCCTCCAATTGATCCAAAATGTATTCCTTTTCTTGACAGTCTTGGCAGTGGGAAAAGCACTGGATTTGGAGTCAGACAACCTAGATTTGAATCCTGGCTCTGCCACTTACTACCTCTATGATCTTGGACAAATCACTTCCCCTCTTCTGAAAAATGAAGGGTTTGGACTAGATGGTCTCTGAGGTGCCATCCCCTTACAAATTCTATGATTCCATGAACCTTCACTGTTCTATGGGAAACTGACAACCATTCTTGCTCAACTTGAGGTCACGAAAGCACTCTTTTCCTGTTTATAAAGATACTATGAAAGGAAAGGGAAGACAAAGGGGACAAGGGAAGGGAGATCAGTCACAAAGAAGGATGAAGCACTTTGCCCCCAGAACCTTCAAAGTTAGGAAGAAAAAGATGTACAGACTTTCCCCAGGACCTACTTTATAGGAGCTCTTTAAAAGGTTTCTTTATGTACATTATCTCATCGATCCCTTTCCTCATCCAGTCTAGTCAAACTTCTAGTCATCCAGGTAGGAAACCTCAAAGTTATCCTTAACTCCTCATTCCAAATATCCAATCAATCGCCAAGTCTTGTAGAATCCACCTCCACATCAGCTCTTGGAACCATCCCCAGTTACCCTCATCACGTTTTACCTGGCTACTGCAATAGCCCCCAAACTGTTGCCTTTGTGTACCCCTCCGCCCATCTTTACAAACCCTCCCCTTCCTAATCCATCCGCTACACAGTGGCCAAACTGATATTCCTAAATGAGCACAAGTCTATGTCACTTCCCTACTCAACAAACTCCAGTGGCTCCTAATTGCTTCTAGGATCAAGTACAAACTCCTTTGGCATTTAAAGTCCTTTACAACCTGGTCCCAAACTACTTTCAAAGCTTCATTAAATATCACTCCACTTCATGCACCTGACAGACTAGCCAAATGCCCTTGTCACTGTCCTTTATGTATTACATTGTCTCCCTTCTCTATATCTTTGTACTGGCTGCTCTCCCAAGGAGTATTCCCTCCTCGCCTCCTCTTAGAATTCCTTCAAAGTTCAGCTTAAGCCCCACCTTCTATATGAAGCCTTTCTTGATTCCCCCCAACTGCTAATATTCTCCCTCCTACCTTTTCTTTAATTACTTCATATATATATTTATATTTATCCTGTATATATTTATATCCACACATACGGTCTCCTCTATTAGCACATAAGCTCCTTGGGAGTAGTTTCATTTTTCAAATTTGTATTCCCAGCATCTGTGTGGCTGACACATAGTGGGTGCTTAATAAATGCTTGTTGATTGATTCTTCCTCCCCCAATTTAGGGCTCTCCCCATTACTAAATCAATAAAAATTTACTAAGAGCCTACTACGCATCAGGCACTGTGTTAAGAGCTGCGGATACAAAGAAAGGCAAAAGACAGTCCCAGGCCCCGAAGTAGCTCACTGTCTAAAGGAGGAGACGACAAGCAAACAACTATGCAGAAACATACTTATAAGTGTGATAAATTGGAAATAATCAACACAGTGAAGACAGTAGCATTAAGCAGATCAGGAGAGGCTTCCAGAGGGAGGCAGGATTTTATTTTGTATATACTTTTAAAAGTTCTTGTTCTCTCTCCCAACAAAATGCAAACTCCCTGAGGTAGGGATTGTTTCTTGTCCCCTCAAAGCCTGGCATACATTAGGTGTTTAATAAATAAAATGCTAGCTGATTTGGGAATCACATCCCTCCCCAACCAGATGTGACCTTATTCCAATGCTTCCTCTGGGCAGTGTCAGTTTCACTTATACCTTGTAGATTACAGTAGGAAGATGTAGTTTCAACCACTCTCATGCAGATCGTGGTTGATCATAGACTAAGGGCTGGGAGCGTCCTCAGAGGCCAACTAGTCATCCCCTTACAGATGAAGAAACTGAGGCCCAGAGAGGATACAGTGACAACCTCCAGGACACACAGCAAGATTTGAACCCAGATGTTCCGATTCCAGAACCATGGCGGGGAGGGCGGAGAGAAATGCTCCCTCATCCAGATGTGCCCAGAGGACCTGCTCCTCCCTCCACCTCTCCGTCCCCCCGAAGTGTCAGGGTGGGGGAGGGGAACGGCCGGACCTGTCAGCTCTCCAGACTGTATCTCGAGCCACAGAGACTCGGGAGCCGGTCTGGGGCCCGCGGGGCGGCTCGGGGTCTTCTTACCCTTGGTCGGTCCCACGCCGCGGTGGCCTCCGCTGCCCTGGTCCTGTTCAGATTCGAACATATACCTCCCCCACTTCCCCTCCCCGCCCCCCACCACCCCTACCGCTCGCGCTCAAGGTCTAACTTCCTCCCCCTATCCCCACCCGGCCACTGGCGCCAACCGCCACTTCCGCCCTCGGCCAGCCCTTTCAAACAAGCCGGGCTCCGTGCTATCGCTCTTCTCATTGGTTACTTCTCAAGACTCTGATTGGGTCACTTCGGACCAATAGAAACAGACTCCTTAAAGCCGCAGGCGCTTCGTTTTCCCCCTCTCCCCCAAGTCCTAGTCCTCCTCTACACATGCGCAAAACTTGTGTTTTCTTTTAGGCTTGCTGGAAGTTGTAGTCTCTGAAAGACGACCAAGGCGAGCGTACAACTCAAAGGAGGGTGATGCAAAATTTTCTAAATTGTGAGGGAAGTTCCTTGGGGGCGCAGAGCAATGGCCAAAAATGTTGGATGGTCTCCAGGGCAGCTCCTGCATAAATACAGCCATTTAAAAAAAATGAAAACAAAGTTCAAATCAAAGTCACCAAAAGCGAGACTCGCGGGTTAAATTGTCCTCAAGTGACCGTGAATGCCGCGCAGCAATCATTTAACCCGGCATGCACAAACGAGGTCAGCTCTGAGTTCAGATTGGAGCCTGGGTAGAATGTCAATGCCCACCTCGATGCAGGGGAGTCGAGCCACCGTCCCTGGCATTTCAGGTAGACTGAGGACACAGAAGAATGATGAACTGCTAGCTGCATTGGAATACCGAGGATGTAAACTTGAAGTTAGACCTTGGTGTGGAAGGTGAAAAATACCATAATATCCCTGGATTTCTCAATGACGTTAATTTTGAAAGCCTTGTAGTATTTTTTGCATGACTCTTCTAATTGGTGAAGAAAATGAGAATAACTCGATTCTGGGTGCCTGGGTGAGGGGAAGGGTTGAAGAAGAGAGACATTCAGTTCTGTTTCAGAGCGGGCACTTGTGGTTCCATACTGTCTTCAGGAGCAACTCCAGGAAGGAGAGTGAAGGCAGCCCTGTAGGCAAAGCTATTGTTCAGTCGTGTCTGACTTCCTGACCCCACACCAGCCCTTCTATCCCCCACTCTCTCTCAAAGTCTGCCCAAATTCATATTTGTTGCTTCCATGACATCATCTATCCATCTCATCCTCCACCATTCCCTTTTCCTTTTGCATTCAATCTTTCCCAACATCAGGGTCTTTTCTAGTGAGTCCTGTCTTCTTATTACGTGGCCCAAGTATTTAAGCTTCAGCTTCACTATTTGACCTTCCAATGAATAGTCTAAATTAATTTCTCTAAGTATTGATTGGTTTGATTTCCTTGACATCCAAGGGACTCTCAAAAGGCTTCTCCAGCACCACAATTTGAAAGCGTTGATTCCATGGCACTCACCTTTCCTTATATAGTCCAACTCTCGGCTATACATTGCTACTGGAAAAAATCATAGCTCTGAATGTCTGGACTTTTTTTTCTGAAAGGTGATACCCCTGATCTTTAGTATGCTGTCCAGATTTGCCGTAGCTTTCCTTCTAAGGAGCAAGGGTCTTTTAATTTCGTGACTGCAGTCTCTGTCAGCACTGATCTTTTGAGTCCAGAACATAAAATCGGTCACTGCTTCTGTTTTTTTCTCCCTCTGTTTGCCAGGAAGTGATGGGACCAGTTGTCAAGATTTTAGGTTTTTTATGTTAAACTTCAAGCCAGCTTTTGTATTCTCTTCTTTCATCCTCAAGAAGTTTCTTAATTCTTCTTCACTTTCTGCCTCAGAGTGGTATCATCAGCATATCTGAGACTTGATATTTCTCCTGGCAATCTTAATTCTGTCTTTTGATTTGTCCAGCCTGGCATTTCACATGATGTACTCTGCTTATAAGTTAAATAAATAAGGTGATAATATATGGCCTTATCCAATCTTAAACCAATCAGTTGTTCCATGTTCATTTCTAACTGTTGCTTCTTGACCCACATACAGGTTCCTAAGGAGACACATAAGATCATCTAGTTCTCCTGTCACCTTGAGGACTTGTCACATGTTGTTGTGATCGAAGGCTTTAGTGTAGTCAATGAAACAAAAGTAGATGTTTTTTCTGGAACTCCCTTGCTTTCACCACAATCCATCAAATGTTGGCAATTTGGTCTCTAGTTCCTCAGCCTCTTCAAAAACCAGCCTGCTCTTTTGTTAATTCTTAGGTCACATATTGCTGAAGCCTAGCTGGCAGAATCTTTTTATTTTTATCATCATCATTATTATTGTTATTGATTTTGAATTTAAATACATAAAGACAAAAAAGAGAACGTTTCCATGTACACAGCACAACATGAGAAGAAGATTCAACACAAAACCATGCATTTCTATTTCACACTGTGTACTTATTTTGAAAAATTATATAAGTACTACACATCGTTTTCAAAGCTACCCTGCCTTTCTGTGCTTCCTTCTAAGTTTATTTTTGTTCTCTGTTGTGCACTTAAAAAAATTTTTTTCTGCCTCCGTCCCCACCCCACCTTAGAGAGGGCTACCATTAGACACAAATATGTAAGTATAGCTTGCAAAATCTTTAAACATAACCTTGTTGGCATGTGAAATGAGTGCGACTGATAATTTGCACATTCCTTGGCATTGGCCTTCTTTAGGATTGGGATATAAACTGATATTTTCCAATCCAGTTGCCACTGTTGAGTTTTCCAAATTTGCTGGCATATTGAATTCAGCACTTTAACAGTATCTCCTTTTAGGATTTTAAATGGCTCGGCTGGAATTTCATCACTGCCACTAGCCTTATTGTTAGCAATGCTTCCTAAGGTTCACTTGACTTCATTCTCCAGGACCTCTGGCTCTAGATCAGTAACCACACTATTGTGGTTATTGGTGATGTTAAGATCTTTCTTGTATAGTTCTTTTGTGTATTCTTGCCACCTCTTCTTAATCTCTTCTGCTTCTGTTTAGTCCCTATGATTTTTGTGTTTTGTCATGCCAATTTTTGCACGACCCTTTGAGAGCTCAAATTTTCTAAAAGATATTTCTTATCTTTCCCATCCTATTGTTTTCTTTTACTACTTTGCATTGGTCATTTAAGAAAACTTTCTTATATTTCCTTGCTATTTATTCTTTGGAATTCTGCATTCAGTTGGGTATATCTTTCCCTTTCTCCTTTACCTTTTGCTTTCCTTCTTTCCTCAGCTATTCGTAAAGCCTTATCAGACAGCTATTTTGCTTTCTTGCTCTTCTTTTTCTTTGAGATGTTTTTGTTGCTGCCTCCTGCACAATATTACAAACCTCTGTCCATAGTTCTTCAGACACTCTATCTACCAGATCTAATTCCTTAAATCTATTCTTCACTTCCACTTCATATTCATAGGGCATGTTATTTAGGTCATACCTATACAGTCTGATGGTTTTCCCCTGCTTTCTTCAATTGAAGTCCAAATTTTGCAATAAGAAACTCATGATCTGAGCAACAGTTAGCTCTAGGTCTTGTTCTAACTGGAGCTTCTCTACCTTTTGGCTGCAAAGTATAAAATCAATCTGATTTCTATATTGACCATCTGGTGATGAAGAGATAATGGGCAAGAAAGTAGCTTTTTAAACCTAAATGGACCCTAGACCAACAGTGTTAAGAGGAGTGAAAAGATATCATTCTAGTTTGGTACCTCTCTCAGAGAATAGAGAGGCCAACTGGCCTCATGGCCTCTTTCCTGTTCCCAAGGCAGGAATTACAGTTTTCCTTGGAGAGAGGTAAGGAAGATACCAGAGATAACTCAAGCCACCTGTCTATACAATTAGACATCCCATGTTACTATATACATATCTTAGATGAGTGACACGCCCCCCAATTAGATTTTTTAAATTGTCTCTAATTTTAGAAAATAAAATATTGTCCATTCACAATGGATAAATATATAACCTGTTTAAATAGAAAAATCTCCATTAGATTTTTGGAACTAATATACACAAGGATATTAGAAATATTAGTCTAAATAGCAGAAATATAGTACATGAAGTATGCATGCGGAATACATTAACTGCACAAGAGACTTTATGGAGGGAATGAGATACTAAGCAAAACCAATTTTTTTTTCAAAACCATACTCGTGGCATCAAAAGGATTGTTTGCATGACATAAGGCTATTTACAGAATTGTTAAGTATAAAAGTCTCATTTGATAGAAGAAACAGTGGTATGCCCTGTAGCTATCAATATGGTCTAAACAATGCTTGATGAATCATATGAAAAGGAGTTTGATTGGCTCCACATTTAAATAATATGGTGTGAAGCAGAATTGATCATATATCTAAAGATCTTTGCCATCAATTATGTGAAAAACTAAAACCTATTTTGGGTTGAAGCAGATGAAGCAATGATTCTAGTTAGTTATAATTACATATGAGATCTATTGTTGAAACTAACGCTAGCAGAGATTGATGACTCTGCAAACCTATTGATGATACTCCCACGACAATATAAATTTTCAGCTGAATTGAATTTTAGTGAAAATTTTATGACATAGGAGAATTGTACTGAACTGTACAATGTCAGGACAAAACACAGGTCTACAAGCACAAATTTCAGATGCAGCCTTTATGCAATTTGAACCTATCATGTGCTTCACAGGCAATCACTTGCGCTGAGAAATGTGAAGGAAGAGAGTACATACAGTTTTTCAAGTTGTTACAAGAGAAGTCAACTTTATAAAAACAGTTCATTTAAGGGAAGGCTCTTTGAACAATTGCATGATGATATGGGGACAAAGTATAGAAAACTTCTAGATGATTAAGAATTCAATGATTGAGAATTCTCATGTTAGCATACATCAGAGGGTTTAAAACTAAAAGAAGAAATTGCCATTTTTATTAATGGGATGACAATAAAGAGAAAGCAAATCAATTTTATAATAAACATTTCCTTCAGAAACTTGTGTCTTTGCTATATGGTTTAGAAAAAGTAGATAGTCCAAGTAAATAAATGCAAGATCCCCAAATTTATACTCTATCCAGAAAGATAAAGTGATTGAATTTGTGGGAGAAAGTTAAGACTATGGATAATAAATATACCAAATAATATTTTTAATGTTTTCAGTTTTTAAAAAATGTCCCTTAAATAAAATAAAGACTTGCTTATTAATCGTTTGAATGGTACAGAAAAACAGTTCTCATTTTATTTAAAAAGCCTATACATTTCTAAGTATAAGGAATCATTTGACAAATAGGATGCATTTGTCCCTACTCCAGCTGAAGAATGGTTAATATACTCATCTTGTGACAATGCATTTAAACAAGCATTTGAACCTGCAAATCTTACTGAGAACATCCAGGGAGCATGTACGGGCAGGGACCCCAGTTCAGCTGATCACGTGGACTCCCCTGATTATCCTCATTACAAGTAAATAAATAAATTTCTGATTTATCAAACAAAGCAATGTATTTTTCTATTATTCATAAGATCTTGTGTGAATGAAATAGGTTTTTTCTCCTATAGCTTCTGTATTAATCAAAGGCTGAAAAAGGATTACAAGTAGAAATAACCATCAATGATACCACACTTTGAAGAGCTTTGTGCTCCCAAACAAGCTCACCCATCACATTACCAGTATGATTGTTGTGGTTTTTACTTGTGTAAGTTGTAAAAATGAAAATTGTAAAGGATCTTATCGATACATGTTATGTAACTTTACAATACTTTTAAGATTTATGGATTGTTATAGAAATTATAATAAATTCTTAATTTTATTGGGGTAAATAAGAAATTTGCACATATTGGTTTATGAAAAAGGGAGATGAAGCAATTTTTTTAAAAAGGAAACATTTTATATAGTTTGGAAATCACTGGAAGAACAGAGACTAAGCAGGGGTGAGGAATCTGTGGCCTTGAAGCCATATGTGGCCCTCTAGGTCCTCAAGTACCACCCTTTGACTGAATCCAAACTTCACAGAACAAATCCTTTTATGGATTTGTTTATTATGGATTTTTTTATTATGGATTTGTCCTGTGAGGATTTGTTTATTATGGATTTGTTTTTTATTATGGATTTGTTCTATGAAGTTTGATATAGTCTATGAAGTTTGGATCCATTCAAAGGGCCACACTTGAGGACCTAGAGGGCCACATGTGTCCTTGAGGCCACAAATTTCCCACCCCTGGCTAGAGTAAGGAAATTGCTCCTTGACTACTAATTTATGGGTTCAACTCTTTGTCAGAAGCAATTAGGGCCTGCCAATAGATTTCCTGAAGTGATTCTAAGAGGCCAAGACTGTTTTGGTTTATCTGTGAGTGGATTATCCCAAAGTTGTAGAATTTAGATTCTAGGCCAATTTAGATTCTAGACACTCCCAATTTCTCTGTCTAGGCCTGGACTCCCACCAAGCAAGAGGTTCATCTGAAGAGGAAAGAAGTAAAGCATAAGTAAAGAGATAGTTGACAATGTCCATGTGTCTTTTGTTGCAATCCCCCAAATTCCCTGCCCACAAATATCCTATCCACTGGCTTGCCATGCTGCTATTTTCTCAGTCTTATGCTTGGTCTAGAATTGTTATTATTAGAGACAACCAAAGTAGGAAAAATTGTCTCTAAAAGTCTGCTACTAAAATCACTGGCTTGGGAGACTCCTGTTGTAGCCACAGCCTTTCCTATACACCCCTCTCTCAGCCTGCTACTGACTCATTTCCCAGTACAACACTCCTTCCTTGCTCTGATAACTTATATCAAAGTATCTATAATTCTCTTTATCTTTTTTAGCTCTAAGACCCCAGTAGAGACAGTGCTTCTGGCAAAACACCCGTGTTAGATCTCTTTCTCTCTCTTCTGTGGAGATATTCTCCTTTCAATAGCCTCCTCAATAAATACAACCAGACTAGCAAATGCCAGTGGTTAACATTATTTATATAGACAAAGTAAACATTTAAAACAATGAAAAGGAAACAGGTATCCAGTAGAAAATGCTTCATATTCCTATGAAGGAGCCTAAAGAAATATGAGTGATGCAGAATGAAAAATATAGAATGAAATTTCTCTTTTGGGATCTGTAGTGGCGGCAGGGGCTGGGGTGGGGGAGGGTGTAGTTTAGTAACAGCATCTATTTGGACATTCCTCCTGCCCGAATGGAGCAGTCTTGCTCCCAAATTCCAGGCCTTATTCTCTGTGGTGGCCACCTCTCCCTGAATTTCTAGTCTCCCAACTCTACCTACTATTCTCATCAGAAGCCAGGACCCCTTGCAGACTGATTTCTACCTGGACTGAATTTTAAAGGTCAACTGGAAATGAGTGGTCTATTACCATTCATCTTATTGGTTACTCCCTTTCCAGTTTACCCAAGGAACCTGTTGGAATCTCATAAAGGGATCATCTTTATAGTTAGTTTGATATCTCACTGTTGTCTCCTTATCTATGATTAGGTCCTTGATTTTCAAGGACCACTGTCTTTGTTTTGTTGTTTCTTGTCCTTTGTTTTTGAAAAGGACCAATGATATCATGGAGCGATGCCTTGACTGGTGCGTGAATTGGATTTAAGTGAGGCAGAAGTATACAAAGTCATCAGCTTCACTCTCCCTTCCAGAGACATCTGGAAGAAGTCTGGTGGCAAGACAAAAGTCAGGAGGATTGGTGATGGCCAGGGATGCAGTGGATTAACCTCTGTGTCTTCAGCATCTTGCCAAACTCTAAGCACTCCCCAGCATCTGCTTCATCCGCTTTCATGGCCGTTGGAATGGTGTTCTCATCTGCCCATTTTGCCAGGGGAAGTTTTCATATGCTTGGGGTAGACATCCCTTTAACTCACCAAGGAGTTTGAGACCCGTTGGGTTACCCTCAGCCTTGTTTAGTCCGTCTGCTGAGATGGTTTTATTGGAGTGTGGCCACTTCTTGTGCTCCAGCTTCTTGGAGCCACAGATGAGAGTTGGGTGCCAGGTAAAGACCAAAGGCAGATGAGCAGCCCTGAAAAGGGTTCAGCAAGCCCTCACACCGGTGGTGCTAGTCCTCCTTGAACACTCCACACACCCCTGAGGAACCACTACGTTACAAAAGGCTATAGAGCTAGAAAGGAACCTTAGAGATGTAGCCTGACTACTTTATAGATGAGGAAACTGAGGCCAGAGAGGAGAAGTGACTTGCCACATAGGAGGGAAAGACATGAGCATTTGTTAAGGACCTACCAGAGCAGCTAGGTGGTGCAGTGGATGGAGCACCAGACCTAGAGTCAAGGAGACTCATTTTGTGAGTTCAAATCCAGGCCTAGATACTTACTGGTGATGTGACGCTGCACAAGTCACTTAATCCTATTTGCCGCAGTTCCTCATCTGTAAAATGGAGAAGGAAGTGGCAAGCCTCTCTTAGCATCTTTGCTAAGAAAGCCCCAAATGGTATCACAAAGAATCAGACACAACTGAAAAAAAACTACTGAACAACAAAGATGTGTCAGGCACTCTGTGCTAAGTGTTTTACAAATATTATCTCATCTGATCTTCATGGCAGCCTTGGGGGGTAGGTGGTTATTATCTCCACTTTACAGTTGAGGAAACTGAGACAAAGAGAGGTCAAGTGACTTGCCTAGGGTCACCCAGCTAGTAAGTGACTAAGGCTGTATTTGAACTCAGGGCTTCCTGACTCCAGGCTCAGCTGTCCATCCAATGTACCTCCTAACAGGCACTAGACATAGCTAGTAAATAACAGCTAAAGTTCAAACTTGGGTCCTTTGACTCCAAATTCAATTCTCTTTCTATTGTATACCATGCCAAAGGGGTGAGGACTTCTCCCCTTGGCTCATTAGCACAGCCATAAGTTATAAAATTTTAGAGGTGGTGCTCTAGCAATCATCTTATTTTACAGACGAGGAAACTCAGGTCCAATCAATCAATAAGCATTTTATTCAATTTGGCCTCAGACACTTACTAGCTGTGTGACCCTGGGCAAGTCACTTAACCCTGTTGGCCTCAGTTTCCTCATCTGTAAAATGAGCTGGAGAAGGAATTGACAAACTGCTCCAGTATCTTTGCCAAGAAAACCCCAAATGGGGTCACCAAGAGTCAGACATGACTAAAACAAGTGAACAATAAACATGTGCTAGAATTTGGTGATATGCATACAAAGAATGAAATAATTCCTCCTTTCAAGATCATATAATAGCTTCGTGACCAGATCCTAGATTTCCTGACCCTTTTAGATTCCTAGTCCAGACCTCCTTTACTAGGCTATCCATTCCTTATCCCGTGTGTTATAGGACAATATTAAAATGCAAAGAAATATTGAGTCTGAAAAGGTCAATTTTGGGATCAGCAGCCTCTTCTACTTGCATTATATATGAAGTCTCTCTTTGGCCTATACCAGGCATCTGTCCTTATAAGACTGGCTCCTAGACTCAAGGAGAACTTTAGTTATTACTGATATAAGCAGGCAGAAAGCCCCTTGCAGACTTGAGCCACATCTGTACAGGAAGGGCCAGGAATGTGATTAGGTTGGTAGCAGAAACAATGATTTTGCCTGTCTCTGGCAAAGCTTAGCTCATTTCTGCACCTGTTCAGTCAGTCGATTAAAAAACATTTTTTAAGCACCTACTATATGCCAGATAGTGTGTGTTACCTATTACTGGGTAATCAAAGAAAGGCAAAAGATAGTCCCTGTCCTCCGGGAGTTTATAATCTAATGGGAAAGACAACATGCAAACCACTACGTACTAGCAAGCAATACACAGGATAAATTGAAAGTAATCAACAGGGGGCAGGTATTAGAATTAAGAGGGATTGGGAAAGGCCTGCTGTAGAAGGTGGGCTTTAAGTTGAGACTTGAAGGATGTTGGGGAAGCCAGGAGGTGAAGATGTGGAGGAAGAACGTTCCAGGCTTTTGGTACAGCCAGTGAAAAATGCCTGGAGTGGAAAGATGAAGTCTCTTGTTTGAGTCACAGCAAAGAGGCCATTGTCACTGGATGGCACAGTATGGGGTGGGGCGGGGGGGAGAAGAGGTAAGGGGAGATAAGAAGACTCTACTTGGAAAATAGAAAAGGTCTAGATTTTTAAAACTGAGGAACACTAAACCCTAGAGTTGTTTGGTAGTGGTTAAACAAATAACCATCACCTGGCTTAAAATCTTCAGAGATTGAAAATTGGGAAGTCAATGAAATACTCACCATAAGGTAGGATAAGGTCTTTGACAGAGGGTCCTAAGCCTTTGCACCAGGAATAGGGAGTCCAAAGAAAAGATTAACATGAAGAGCATTACTTTGATGGGAGCAACCCTACTTTTTGTTCTAAAGAGGTTGGCACCTGGGGCCGAGAATCTTTTCCTGGGAAACAAGAGGCTTTAATAGGAAGCCTATGGCTTTAAGCTGACAGATCCTGGCACAGCTGTTACTTCCTTGAGGAAGTCAAGGATTTCAGCTGAGCCAGAAACTGGAGTCAGTGAAGAAACCAGCAGAGCAGACCATTGTCTGCTAGAAACTCCATGTCCAATGGAGCAGCAGAAATTCCATGTCCATGCATGGGTTCCTTTTGTTTGACTATGGTTATTTGTTACAGAGGGTTTTTTCCCCCTCTTTCTTTCTCTTGGTTTTTAATTAGGTTTGAGGTGTGTGGGGTGTTTAAGGAGGACTAGTACCTCTGGTGTGAGGGCTCGCTGAGCCCTTTTCAGGGCTGCTTGTCCACTTTTGGTGTCCACCTGATTCACCCAACTCTCACCTGTGGCTCCAAGAAGCCGTAGCACAAGAAGCAGGTACATCCCAGTAAAATCATCTTGGCAGACCAGGTTGAGGGTAACCTGACAGGCCTCAGACCCCTTGGTGAGTTGAAGGGATTTCCACCCCAAGCATATGAAGATTACTCTTGGTGGAATGAGCAGATGAGATCCCAGGGCTATCACCTATCATCTCAACTTTTGTCTTGCCACTGGAATTTGATAATTGTGGAAGAGAGAATGAGGCTGATGACTTTTTGCAACACTGCCTCACTTCAATCCAATTCACATACAAATCATCACCCTATAATGTCATTGGTCCTCTTCAAAAACAACTGGAGTTGGGGGAGACAGAGAAAAGGAGGTTAGCAATAATGATAGCAAAAAAGAGGGGGATATTGTGATTATTTTTTAAAATGTACAGAAGAGAACAGAAGGAAGTTTGGAAGGAAATATAAACAAGCAAAACAATTTTTTAAAATGTGTAGAATTTATTATTATATTTTTAAAAAATAAGCAAGTTATATGAAATAGTGATCCATGGTTTAATCAAGGATCTTCTTTTAGTGTTCTTCTGTGAGCGTGTAAATGATCTTTTTTTATGCTTATGTTCAAAATAAAACTTTTTTTTCAGAAAAAAAAAACTACATCCAACAGAGTAGAGGAGATTCCACGTGCAGCTGATACTATAAGACCACAGGGAAATGGGCCTGTGTGAGGGATGCCATCCCTAGAAGTCATCAGTGGTTCTATATAGTACCAGAAAGCATCAATAGCCATGCAGAAATTTGAGTTGTCTCATGTATGTACTCTATTCACAAATGTTTCCTACATGGGTACCTCTGCATGTGTTTTCCCTAAGTGTGTCCATTCTTCTCATTTATGCTGTATGTATTTGTAGGAGATCTTGGTCTAGGATTATGGGGAAAAATATTTTATTTCTAATTTTCCTACTATGCCATTCTATGAAATATCTTTGCTTTGAACTAATTGTGTACTCTGGCTAACTAGTAAAGCTAGATTCATTGGTGGGGGCTCCAGAACTATGAATTATGGGGATATGGACTGAGCTTTGTAAACTTTATGGTAGCTGTTGCCTGGGGCTAACTACTCCCTGGAGTTTTGAGGAATTATACTCAGAATAAACAATCCTATTTATTATGACTGTTCCATCCATCCCAGGCTGTTCCATCCACTGTACTTGTGGCTTAGCCCTATGCATTGCTCAAATTAGAATCAGTGATTTCTTTTTTAAAAAATATTTTATTTTTTCTCCAATTATATGCAGTAACAATCTTTAACATTAGTTTAATTTAAAATTTGAGTTCTAAATTCTTTCCTTCTCTCTCCTCATTGAGAAGGCAAGCAATTTCACATAGGTTACCCATGTGCAGTCATGCAAAATATATTTCCATATTAGTCGTGTTGTGAAAGAAAATACAGAAAAAAACCTCAAGAATAAGAAAGGAAGTTTTAAAAAGTATGCTTCAATCTGCATTCAGACTCCACCAGTTCTTTCTCTGGAGGTGGATAGCAATTTTCATCATAAGTTCCTTGGAACTGTCTTGGATCATTGTATCGCTGAGAATAACTAAGCCATTCACAGTTGATCATCATACAATATTGCTGTTACTGTATACAATGGTATCCTGGTTCTGCTCATTTCACTTTTATCAGTTCATATAAGTCTTTCCAGGTTTTTCTGAGAACATCCTCCTCTTCATTTCTTATAGCACAATAGTATACCGTCATAGTCATATACCACAAGTTGTTCAACCATTTCTTAATTCAGGCCTGTACAACATACTGCCCGAGAGCCACAAGCAACCTGCCAAGGATTTGGGGTGACGAATGAAAAATGTAGGCTTGCCACTGTATGTTCTCTCCTGTCTGTCACATGACCCAGAGCAACCATCATCGGTCTGTCACTAGTCTAATCTATCCATGGCCCAAAGAAGTTTAGCCTATTTTAATTTTGGCCCATACCTACAGCCAAGTTCTGCAGGTCTTCCCTAATTGATGGGAATTCCTTCAATTTCCATTTCTTTGCCACCACAAAAAGAGCTGCTATAAAGATTTTTGTACATATAGATCCTTTACCTTTTTAAAAAAAACAAAACTCTTGGGCATACATACCTAGTAGCAATAGCTGCGTCAAAGGTAGGTGTGGTTTTATAGTCCTTTGGGCATAGTTCCAAATTTTTCTCCCGGAATGGTTGAATCAGTTCACAACTTCACCAACAGTGTGCCAGTGTCTCAATTTTCCCACATTCCCAACATTTGATGTTTTCCTTTTCTGCCATATTAACCAACCTGATAGGTGTGGGTTGGTGCCTGAGAGTTGTTTTGATTCGCATTTCTCTAATCAATAGTGATTTTTTCATATTATTATAGATAGCTTTGATTGCTTCATCTGAAAACTGCCTATTCATATCCTTTGACCATTTCTCAATCGGAGAATGACTTGTATTCTTATAAATTTGGCTCAGTTCTTTACATATTTGAGAAATGAGGTGTTTATCAGAGAAACTTGCTGTAAAAAGTTTTCCACAGCTATGATTACTGTGTATTTCCCTCCCTCCTCTTCTTCCCCTGTTTATCCTTCTAGAATCAGCAACCTAAAGCATTTCTGCTTTTCTGCTGACAATGACCACATTGGTTTGCCAAACGCCAACAGCTGGAGCATCCAGAAGCTACCTATCCTTTGCAAATGCTCAGTCCACCGTTTTATGCTGTGATTATCCACAGAACCAGATTGCTGGAGCTGGTAGAGAAGGACCTTTGGGATCATCTCATCCGACCATTTAGGGAACAGAAAAGTGAAGTCCAGAGTGG
The DNA here is from genome assembly GCF_011100635.1 of Trichosurus vulpecula. NCBI lineage: Eukaryota > Metazoa > Chordata > Mammalia > Diprotodontia > Phalangeridae > Trichosurus > Trichosurus vulpecula. The sequence goes on from NC_050576.1 coordinate 191,840,343, forward strand.
AAGTTAGTCACAGAGCTGGGATTCGAACCCAGGTCCTCTTGACTCCGAATCTAGTGTTCTTTTTGTTCCACCATACTGCCTTTAATCCTCCATATGACCTGCCCCTTCCCCAATTCATCAGAAATGAAGATCACAGAATGTCAAAGCTGGAAAGCACTAATTTTTAAATTTAATACTATTTTATTTTTTCCAATTACATGTAAAGATAATTTTCAACATTTGTTTTTTGAAATATTTTGAGTTGCAAAATTTTCTCACTCCCTCATCTCTTCCCAAGATGGCAAGTAATCTGATATAGGTTATATATGTGCAATCATACAAAACACATTTCTACATTAGTCATGTTGTGAAAGAAGAAATAGAACAAATGGGAAAAAACCCAGAACTCCCAAAAGTGAAAATAGTCTGCTTCGATCTGCATTCAGACTCCATAGTTCTTTCTCTGGATGTGGATAGCATTTTAATCACAAGTCTTTTGGAATTGTCTTGGATCATTGTATTGCTGAGAAGAGTTAAGTCTATCAAAGTTGGGTCATCATACAATGTTACTGTTACTATATACAATGTTCCCCTGGTTCTTACTTCACTCAGCATCTGTTCATGTAAGTTTTTTCAGGTTTTCTGAAATCCACCTGCTCATCATTTCTCAATCATAGTATTCCATTACAATCATACACCACAACATGTTCAGCTATTCCCCAGTTGATGGGCACCCCCCAATTTCCAATTCTTTGCCACCACAAAAGGAGCTGCTATAAATATTTTTGTACATATGGATTATTTCCGCTTTGTTATGATCTCTTTGGGATACAGCCCTAGAAGTGGTACTGTTGGGTCAAAGGGTATGCACAGTTTTATAGCCCTTTGGGCACAGCTCCAAATTGTTCTCCAGAATGGCTGGACCAGTTCTTTGTTGTTGTTTTTGCTGTTACTACTTTTATGACTGTAAGTGCAACCCCCATTTTGGGATACTCCTTTCCCAAATGGAAAAAAACGTATTTAGCATAGCTTATTGTAATCCTTTTTACTTGCATGTTAAGAATTTTAAAATTGATTTTACTGATATTCTTTTGTCTTTGCATTGCCTGGCTTTCCCCTTCTGTATCCTGTTTCCTCCCCTCTTCTAGAGGAACTTCCCTTATGCCAAAGAATTTTTGGAAACAAAGGAAGAAAAAAAATTTTTTTAGCAAAACTGATCAATATGTAGAAAAATCTGAAGTCCTAATTTGCATGTTATTAAGAGCCGGGAGTTTGCTTTGAGGGTGCCAAGTGGCATAGTGGATCGAGTGCTGGGTCTAGAATCAGGAAGACTCGTCTTACTGAGTTCAAATGTGGCCTCAGACACCTTCTAGCTGTGTGACCCTGGGTAAGTCACTTCACCCTGTTTACTTCAGTTTCCTCATCTGTAAAATGACTTGGAGAAGGAAATGGCAAACCACTCCAGTATCTTTGCCACGTAAATGGGGTCACAGTCAGACACGACTAAAAAATGATTAAATAATAGTTTTCTTTGAAATTTGCTGCTTATCGTCCTATAAATGTGCTTTTCAAAAGTGTAAGGTTTTTTTCTTCCTTTTTTAACTTCTGTGAAAGGTTTTGCCTTCCTCATTCTAAAATAGCAGCTCTTGTCTGTTATTCTCTGGATATTTATTAGTATCTATGCTGAACAGATTGCCTATCTTGAGGTAAGTTCACTTATCATATGACATATCTCATCCTTAGGTTAATTATGGGACCCACCTTCATCTTACATTTCCATCCAGACAACAGGCTATTGCAGGTCTGTGACCAATCATGAGTATGGAGTGGATTGTCTACAAATGAGGCTTGCACATTTTGACCAATGTGCTCTCAGAAAAGACTTGTCCAGTGGGTTCAGGCATGCACCAGGTGGTACAATCTCTGGGCTAATGCACGTTGTTCAATAAATTTCACCTGAAAACAGGGTGTCCCAAAAGACTTAGTGCAATATTGAGCTATTAAAGCTTAAAATTGTACTATTATTAAGCTATTAAAGCTCAAACTGTACTGAGACTTCTGGGACACACCATATATGAGATCTGTAAGAATACCGAGTAGCCTAGGGGTAAAGTTGACCACCTAATTATTCATTTAGAGATCAATAGCTGCTAAATGCTGCAGAATGGTCAGCAGAACTGAATCCCTTCTCTGACCCTTGGAATTGGCCCAATGAATCTAGAACATAATCTTTAGGGATCATAGGGGGTGTTGATGCAAATGCTTAAGAATTCAGCTGAGAGCTGTGTGGAAGGTCTCATTATCTCAGCTACAATAGGCTCCTAGTTATAGAAGAAGGGAAGGGCCTTAAAAATGGCCTGGTAGCAGAGACAGAGTGCTGGGTCTGGAGTCAGAAGGATCTGGGTTCAAATCTTGCCCTGATACTCAGTAGCTTTGTGACAATGGGCAAATCTTGGTTTCCACATCTGCAAAAAATGGATGACAATAACCATCATAGTAACTACCTGTTGCTATGGGGCTCAGACCGACACGTAAAGGCCCATTACATATATATATATATGTGTGTGTGTGTGTGTGTGTGTATGTATATATTTGTATATCTAGATGTGTATCTAGATGAACATGCACACCCACACACACATACATATATATATATATATATATTCCACCTCCTTCATTTTGCAGATGATAAAACTGAGATTAAGTAACATGCAGGGATTCGCAGATAGCACATAACAGTAAAAGGTGAATCCAGATCCTCTCATTCTAATTTCATTGCTCTTTCTCTTTGTGTCAAATAAACATATTGCTGGTTTATCTTGAGATTTTTCATTCGATCTGGGACTTAGCAACATATCGGTTCCACAATCTGTTTACCAGCCTCCTCTGCTCTATTCTATTTGTCATTCCATTAGAGGCAGCTAGATGGCGCTGGGCTTGGAGTGAGCCTCAGACACTTGGCCAGCTGCGCAATCCTGGACGAGCCACTTAACGGCTACCTGCCTCAGTTTTCTGAACTGTAAAGTGGGGATAACGATAACTCCTATCGGCCATACCCATTGAGAGGATCGAGTGAGATAATATCTGTAAAGCTCCTAGTGTAGGGTCTGGCACATGTTACACACTTAATGAATCCTTCCTTCCTCCTCCTTTCAATTCCTCTCTTCCTCCCTTTCTCCCTCTCTCCCTCCCTTCTTTTCCTCCCTCCTTCCCTTCCTTCCCAGTCAGCTCAGCATTCCATTGGCCGATGTGTGTTGCCCAATTCTCACAATTTTCAGTTCAATGTTACCTGTGAAAACCTCAGACTGAGCAGTTTCTCTGTAAGATGGCCCGATACAGAGCCCCAGTCTTCCTATAGCTTTTTGCTACAGTCTCCCAGGACCAATTGCTGGCTGTCTTGCACACTTCAAGGATAGAGTCATCTGCATATAGTCGTGCCTGACTCTCCATGACCCCATTTGGGGTTTTCTTGGCAAAGATACTGGAGTGGTTTGCCATTTCCTTCTCCAGCTCATTTTACAGATGAGGAAACTGAGGCAAACAGGGTTAAGTGACTTGCCCAGGGTCACCCAGCTAGTAAAGTGTCTGAGGCCAGATTTGAACTCAGGAAAAGGAGTCTTCCTGATCTAAGCCCAGCTGCTCCATCCACTTCACCACCTAGCTGCCCTCACATTTGCCGTTGATAGTATTAATTGCAGATGCAATAAAGATTCCCTCACGGAGTAGCTCCTTAAAGGTGACCTCGAGATGACCTGTCTTAACATGGAGCCACTCTATGATATATTCGTAATGAGCGCTCAGGGTGTATTAGGGATGTAGTGTGCATTATGCATCATTGCAGTAAATTTATATTAATAAAATGCCGGAGTCAGAACGGGCCTTAGGGATATTCTGGTCTGACCCTCTCATTTTACAGGGGTAGGAAACTGAGATCTGGGGATTCGAAAGAACATGTCCAAGGTTACACAATGAGGGGGGAGTGACAGACTTTGCTTCAAGGTCTGGTTTCATAACAATGATGTCATCATTAAGACGTTGCTTCCTGGACCCCTGAGAGCACCCATGACTGCTTTCTCGTTTGGAAGAAGGGAGAGACAGTGTTAGTGATTACAAGCCAGCGCTTGGAGGAAGCCACAGTTGCTGATATTTCCAGTCCCAGGGGACCTAGTCATTTTTCTCCAAGTTTCAGCATCATTATCCAAGAGTACATTGAAAGCTACCGTGACAATCAGCTTATTGGAGGATGGCCTGGCAGACATGAGTCTTTGTATCCTAGGAAAATCTTTTTTTTTCCTTTTTCTTTCCTAATCATGGTGAGTGCCTGCACACCAATGATAGGGACTTTGCCCTTCTCCTAAAAGGGGGTGGGTGGGTGGGGAATGGCACACAGTGCGATACAGGAGACGCAGCAGTGGACTTGGGTATTAGACCTGAGTTCAAATCCTGGTTTGTTACTTGAGAGGGAGTGTGGTGTAATGGGAGGAAGACTAGCTTGGGAGGAAGAAGCTGGGTTCAAAACCCCAGGTCTGCTATTTAAGACTGTTCCCTTCTCTCCACTCACTCGTCTATCCTGCTCCAGATTATTCCAGATTATTGCATTAGGCTACACATTGTTCTTCTTACTTCTAGTCTTCCCCCTTTCAAATTCCTGTCTTCCACATAACTGCCGAATTCAGGTTTCTTTCTTTCTTTTTTTCGGAGGTGGGAAGGCAAGGCAATTGAGGTTAAGTGACTTGCCCAAGGTCACATAGCTAGTAAGTGTGTCAAGTGTCTAAGGTCAGATTTGAACTCAGGTCCTCCTGACTTTAGGGCCGATGAGAGCACTCACTGTGCCACCTAGCTGCCCCGCAAATTCAGGTTTCTAATACACAGATTTGGTCACTTCGTTGGTAGTTCCCTACTGCCTCTAGGATAAAATACAAAAATCTTTATCTTGCTTTTTAGGCCACTGTAGTTTGGCTCTCATTTGCCTTCTGAGGCAACTGGGTGGCCCAGTGGATAGCTCGCTAGGCTTAGAGTCAAGAAGATCCAAGCTCAAATCCAGCCTCAGAAATGTACTAGCTGTGTACCCTGGGCAAGTCATCTAACTGCTGCTGGGCTCAGTTTCCCCATCTGTAAAATAGGGATAATAATAGCACCTGACTCCCAAGGGTTGTTGTGAGGAACAAAGGAGATATTCGTAAAGTGCTTTGTAAGCCTTATATCCTTATATAAATGCTAACGATTATTTCACAATTAACTGAAAGATGTAGAGACTATAAGATGCCATTGTACCTTTTATTTTGTTGCTTAAAAAGCATTTATTCAGGAGAGCAGAACGCTGACTTTTAGGCTCCTTTACAATGAGGTGTCTCCTTTCCATAGATCAAGATCACTCAAGATTCCTTGGAAGGTAAACAACACATATAACCCACTTCACACAAGGCCTAAAACGGGGAGATGTGTGCTCATCAAAGGTGTTTGCTACTACGATGAAAGATTTAGCCCAGAATCCAGGTTGAAGAAATATTGCTTGTGGACAATGAAGTCCTCTGGTTATTGCTACTTACGCATGACATTGCATTATTTGCATCAAGCCCCAGGACATTGTAGAGCCTCCTGAAAAAGATCTGTAATCTCACAAAGGAGATTGCCTTTAGACAGGGCACAGGACAAACTAAGTGGATGAAAAATGTGTAATGCTCAGTTTTCAATATGCATTTGGATGGACACTTATAGAAGCCTTTCTACAGTATATGTATGTGGGATGAGCAGGTTGGGCCCAGAGTTACAAAGGTGTTGGAGAAAAGACTGGATTACTTTCAGGAAATTACAAATCTCAACAAAACCCAAGTTTCTCATGAAAGCAAAGGCCCATCTTTTCAATATTAACATTTTACCAGTGTTGCCATACGGCAACAAAACAAAGAACTCCACCACCTCCAATTCACTAAAAATGATTGTCACATAGAGGGTTATGGAGAAGCACATTGGGGGAGGTGGGGTGATGAGGCTATAACATACAACCAAGTAGAGGCTTGGAAAAATAGGAGTGAAGGATGTTATCAAGGAATTGTATGATAGGAGGAGAAGGTGCCCTGGTCATGTGGAAAGAATGATGCACGGCAGGCGGAAAGCTAGAGTGCCCCTCTGCTACCCTTGTGATATCGGGAGAAAGAGAAAAAGACCTCCAGTATGTTGGGTGGATCTCTTATGGAGAACTTTTGGGAGAACATGGACAAGACCTACACAGGATGGTTAGGTGTGGATGAGTGCAGTGGTTAGATTCAAATAAATTAACAACTGGTTTTCCATGGAATTGAGCTGAGGCACCACCCCCACCCCTGATGTGGCAAGTGCAGACCTTGCCCCCACTAACAACCAGTTTGCTGAACTCAACCTAAAATTAGGCACTGGTTCTGTGAATCGGCTGAATCCCACCACTGGATGAGTGGCAATCTGTACCCTTGGAGGGAACCCTGAAATTTATGAGATAGCAGATTAATTTAAATTTTTGAGTACATGCCAGGTATTTTGCCAGGATCTAGGGATGTAAGTACAAAAATGAGGCAGTCATTGCCTTTATTGGGGAGATATAAGATATTCACAAGTAGGTATATTTAGGAAATATAAAAAATAAATATAATACTGTGGTGGGGAGGGAACAGGCAGAGAGTGTAACAACCAGGGGGAATCCAGAAAGGCGTCTTGAAGGAAGTGACCCTTAAGCTGAGCCTTCAAGCTAGCCAGGGTTCCAAAGGTGAATGTGAGAAGGAAGAACACCCCAGGCATGAGGGACAGCTTGTAAGAAGGTGCAGAATAGGGAGATAGAAGGTCATGTACCGAGAACAGCCGGTAACAGAGTCTGGCTGGAGCTTAGTGAGGGAAATGATGTGCAATTAGCCTGGAAATTTAAGCTGGAGACAGATTGCAAAGGGCTTTAAATGCCAAATAGAGGAGTTTGTATGTCGTCCAAAAGACAAAAGGTAAACCCTTAACTTATAGTCTTGGAGAGGAGCCTGTGTTATTGAGAGGGTAGATAACTGCCCCATGGTTACCCAGCTAATCTGCATCAGGGGTATGACTTGGATCCAGGTCTTCCTGTCTCTAAAACCAATCCTCTATCCACTATGCTAGGCTCCTCTTTTGCCTTGCATATAAGAGCTTAACAAATGTTTTTAAATTAAATTAAATTGTGTGGAGTAGGTTGTAACTTTAATCTCTCCATGCCTCAGTTTCCTCATATGTAAGATAAGAGGGTTGGCCTGGATGAACTCCACAGCCCCTTCCAGCTCTAGTTCCAATGATCTCTCTGTGCCTCATCTGTATAAGGAGGATAACATGTGATCTATCAACTTCTCCGATGCTTCTGTGAGGCTGAAATGAGTAAGTCATGTGAAAAGGCTTTCAGAAGTGAAAGGCCTGTCCACATGCAAAATATCCTTAGCAGGACAATCACTGATACTTCAGGGCAGGGCTGAGAGTCTGAAGCTAGGGAGCGGTGCATAGGGCGAATCATACTATGTCTCATCCAAATCATTAGAGGAGAAATGGGGTCACAAGAGTCAGACACAACTGAAATGACTGAACAAAAATGTACAGTGGGTTAGGAGTCCTGGGTTCAACCCCTGGCTCTGTTTGTAACTAGTTGTGTGACCCCGAGCGAGTCACCTCATCTTTTAATGCTTCAGTTTCCTCGTCTGTAACATGGGGATAATAATATTTGTAATATTATAGGGTTATTATGGGGAAATCACTTTGTAAACATGCAAGCACTGCATCAATCAGTCAGTCAACCAGCATTTTTTTGCCCTTAGTATGTGTCAGGCAGTGTGCTAAGCACCGGGAATCCCAAGAAGGAGTGGGGAAAGAACAGTCTCTGCTCTCATGGAACTCACAGTGTAATGAGGAGATCACAGTCTGATCATTTATCATTATATTAATTATGTTAACAACATAATTAATAATGTAATAATTATATTAATATAATCACAGTCTCGATTATTTGGACTGTATGACCTTCCAGCTCTAGATCTATGACCCTATTATTGTTGTTTGTCCTTCATTCTCGAAGGGGACCGTGACGTCAGGAAGATGATGCCGTGGCTTGCAAGTGATTTGGATTTAAGTGAGGCAGGGCTGTGCAAAGGTCAGCAGCCTTGCTTTCTCCTCCGGAGCCATCTGGGTCCAGTGGCAGGATATAGATCAGGATGACTGGAGATGGCCCCACTATGATCCTATGATTTCTCCTTGGTGAGAGGGGATGCTGCTAGGTTCCAATCCTTGGATGTTCCTTCCAGACCTCTGGGGAAGGTACAATTTCCAGGAATGGCCACAAGATGGCAGAGTGAAGCAGTATTAAATCCAGTTTTCCACTCTCTCAGGGAGGAAATGAAGGAGACGGGGAGCTATTAGGGAGAGTTGACAAGCCTACCGCAGTCAGCAGGATGTGTCATGCAGTTGTTTCTTCCAGAACCAGATATACTTTCAGAACCGATTAATTCAGATCCATCTTGATTGTGATGCATGGTAAAGTCACATTTCTAATGCCACTTCAAAGCTAGCACGAGCTTTCCTCACAACAACCTCATTTAAGTAGCTAGAGCAAGTATCATCATCTCCATCTTCAGGATTAGGAAACTGAGGACCAGAGAAGTAAAATGACTGTTCCAAGGATACATAGCCAGGAAGTGTCCCAATCCCAGTCTTTCTCTTGAAATCCGGTCCTGCATCACCAATTGCCCATTGGCCATCTCCAACTAGATGTCCCATAGGCATCTCAAACTCGACATACCTAAAACAGAATTCACTATCTTTCCCCTAAAATCTTCTCTTCTTCCTAACTTCCTTGTTTCTGTTGAGATGACCACTACCTTCCCAGTCACCCAGGTTTGCAACCTTGGTGTCTTCCTTGACACTTCTCTTCCTCACCCCTTAAATCTAATCAGTTGCCAAGTATTATGGATTCTACCTCTATAACATATCTCACATCTTACATTCTGTTCCGTCCACTCAGGCCATCACCATTTTAGTGCAGACCTTCATCCCCCTTCACTTGGACTATTGCAATAGGCCCTAATTGGTCTTTTTACCCATAAGGAGTTCCTCTTTCTCCTTTCTCCAACCCATCCTCCACACAGCTCCTAAATCTATGTTCTTAAATTGCAAGTTTGACTATTCCCCTCCCCAGCTCATCAAGGTCCAGCAGCTCCCTCTTACCTTACAGACTGAAATACAAACTCTTCTCTTTGGCATCTAAAGTCTTTCACAACCTGGTTCCCACCTCCTTTCCCAGACACATTGCATATTACTCTCCTTCATGCCATCTTCTAGATAGGCCGGCCTGTTTTGTCGTTGTGGTTTGTCCTTCATTCTCAAAGGGGACCATGAGTCTCTGCTGTCATAGAACTCACAGTGTAATGAGGAGATCGCTGTCTAAAATGTGAGCTTTGATTATTTTGGACTTCTAGCTCTAGATCTGTGATCCTATTGTAGTTTGTCCTTCATTCTCAAAGAGGACCATGACATAGGGAAGGTGATGTTGTGACAGGCAAGCGAATTGGATTTAAGTGACGCAGGGCTGTGCAAAGTCAGCAGCCTCACTTTCTCCTCCGGAGCCATCTGGGTCCAGTGGCAAGACATAGATCAGGACGACTGGAGATGGCCCCCAGGCTGGCCTGTTTATTCCTCCTACAACATTCCATCTCTTGTCTCCTCTCTTCTCCCTCTAAACTTTTCACTTGGTGATCTCATCAGCTCCCTTAGATTCAATTATCATCTCTATGCTGATGATTTTTTAATCTACTTATCCAGCCTTAACCTCTCTGTTGACCTCCATTCTCACATCTCCATCTGCCTATCAGATATCTCAAGAACTAGATGCCTTGTAGACATATTAAACTCCACATATCCAGAACTGAACTCATAATCTTTTCCCCAAAACTTCCCCCCTTTCTAACTCGTACCCTCAACTATATTTCCAGTTCCCCGGTCTTGACACCTACGTGTTATCCTCAACTCCTCTCTCTAAACCCCTTCTCTCCCTCCCCTCTTCCCATATCCAAACTATTGCCAAGGCCTATCGATTTTACCTGTGTAATATCTCTTAAATATGTCCCCTTTTCTCCTCTGATGCTGCTACCACCCTGGCGTGGGCCCTTATCTCCTCACAGCTGGACTACTGCCGTAGTCTACTGGCCAGTCTGCCTGACACAAATCTCTCCCCATTCCAGTGCATCGTCCACTTAGCCGCTAAAGTGATTTTCCTAAAGTACAAGTGCAACTATGTCAGCTACCCTTCTCAAGAAATTCCAGTGGCTCTCTATCATCTCTGGGATTCAATATCAAATCCTCTGTTTAGCATTCAAAGCCCTATCTCCTTTCTAGCCTTCTTACACTTTACAATCCCATCCCATCCCCACCCATACCCTTAAGATCCAATGACATGGGCCTCCTGGCTGTTCCTCAAACATGACCAGTTCTGAGTATCTTCACCGGCTGCCTGCCATGAATGGAATGCTTCCCCTCCTCACCTCTGCTTTCTGGCTTCTCTGGCTTCCTTCAAGCCCCAGCTGAAACTCCATCTTTTACAGGAAGCCTTTCCCAATCTGCCTTAATTCTAGCACCTTCCCCCTGTCGATTATATGCAATTTCTCCTATATATAGCTTGTTTGTACATGGGTTTTTGCACATCACCTCCCATACCAGCTAATGGGCTCCTCGAGGGCAAGGACTGTCTCTTAGCTTTCTCTGCATCTCCAATACTTAGCACAGTGTCTGGCATATAGTAGGCATTTAATAAATGCTTATTGGCTAACTGACTGACTTTGCACTGGCTGTCCCTCCTATCTGAAATTCTTTCCTTTCTTACCTTGATCTCACAGGATCCTTGACTTCCTTCAAAGCTGAATATAAATGCCATGTCTTAGAGGAAATCTATCCTGATCTCTCCAGGTATGAGTGTTTCATTCCCTGGAAATTACTTTTCATTACTCTGTATGCATTTTATATTTACTTATCCATATCTAGACATTTAATTCCCCCCCCCCCCCAAAGAATGTAAGCTCCTTGAGGGCAAAGTCTGTTTTATTCCTGTCTTTTTATCTCTAGTTTCTAATGCACATAGTAAGTTTTTTTCTTCCTTCCTTCCCTTTCTCTCTTTCTCTTTCTTTCTTCCTTCCTTTCTTCCTTTCTTCCCTTTCTTTCTTCCTTCCTTTCTTTCTTTCTTTCTTTCAGGCAATTGGAGTTAAGTGACTTGCCCGGGGTCACACAGCTCATAAGTGTTTGAGGCCAGATTTGAACTCAAGTTCTCCTGACTCCAGGGCCAGCACTCTATCTATTGTACCACCCAGTTGCCCCTACATAGAAGGTTCTTAGTAAATATCTGCTGAATTGAATTGACACACTGGAAGTACATATGAAACCCAAGTCTTTTCATTCCTCAAGAATACAGACCATTGAACACCAGGAACTCCTCTACTGTGTCCAGATGACTTGGTCCAAAAATACCACTGATGGTCTAGTGGATCCTCGATAACCTCATTCCACTGCCATCTCCAGAGCACAGTGGTTCCCTAAAGCCCACTCTTCCTTTAAGACCATGGTTGTCTGATATAAATGGTAACCTAGAGGGACCACATAGCTGAGGAGATTTGTCTCCAGCAGGTTGAGTCCATGTGTTTCACTGGCCTTCCAGCTCTCCAGCCTCCCACTCTTTCACTCCATTTAAAGGCCAGAAGCCAATGGTTAAGTCCCATTCTATAAAGTGACCTCAGATCATCAGTCAATCTGGTCTAATCCAACAAGCATTATTTTTTAACACTTCAGTATACAAGGCACTATGCTAAAAACCAGGAATACAAAGATGAAATGAAAACCAACATCTGCCCTCAAGAACCTTATGTTCTGCTGGGGGTTGGAGGGAATATAAATATAAATAGATAAGTGTATACCTAATCATTTGAAGAGAAGGGAGAGAAAATAAACAACGTCCAGCTAGGTGGTACAGTGAACAGTGTGCTGGGCCTGGAGTCAGGAAAATCTGAGTTCAAATAATGGTCTCAGACACATAATAACTGTATGACTCTAGGCATGTCACTTAACCTCCATTTGCCTCAATTTTCTCAACTATAAAAAGGAAGTACTAATAGCACGTACTTTCCAGGGTTGTTGTTAGGATCAAATGAGTTATTTGTAATGCGCATCAGAGCAGTGCCTGGGACATAGTAAGGTCTTAATAAATGCTTCTTTCTTTCTTTCCTTCTTTCCTTCCTTTCTTCTTCCTCCCTCCTTCCTTCCTTCCCTCCTTTCTTTCTTCTCCCCCTTCCTCCTGTCTTCTTTCCCTTCTTCTCTCCCTTCCTCCTTCCCTCCTTCCTTCCTTTACTCCCTCCCTCCATTCTTTCTTCTTTTCCCCCTTTCTCCTCTCTTTCTTTCTTTTTCTCCCTCCTTCTTTCCCACAATCCCTCCTTCCTTCCCTCTTTTCTTTCTTCTCTCCCTTCCTCCTGTCTTCCTTCCCTCTTTATCTCCGTTCCTCCTTCCTTTCTTCTCTCCTTCCTTCTTTTACTCCCTCCCCCCATTCTTCTTTTCCTTCTTCCTTCTCTTATTCCTTCCTTTTCTCCCTCCCTTCTTCTTTCCCACCCTCCTTTCTTCTTTCTCTCGCTTCTTCCTCCATCTTTCCTCCCTCCCTTCCTTCCTTCCTTTCAAGAAAGACTTCCTATAAAAGACAGCACATGAGCTGAGCTTTGGAAGAAGCCACGTGGGTAGAGGTGAGGAGGGAGATGCATTCCAGATCAGGGGCAGCCTATGCAAAGACAATGAGGCAGGGATTGGAATGCTGAACTCTGGGAAATGCAAGAAGACCAGATTGGCCGAAGCTGGAGTAAGTGAAGGAGAGTAATGATCATCAATGATGTGTTAATGAGGCAACAAATATATAGGACGAGGTAAGGAATTCACACCGTATCAGGGAGTTAACCTCGTCAAAGGAATTTCGCACTTGATTAAGGAAACACTGACAGCACAGAATTTAAATCACCATCTTATATATGGAGATATCATCAGAGATATAGTTATGGATTCTTGTAGTTGAGGAAAATTTGGTTGAGTTAGGGTAGGGGGTAGCACCGATACAAAGGAACTTCTGGAAAGTTTATTCTCCCAGTGAGTCCAGCTCACAATACCCCTCCCCACAAACACGTACATTCAGTTTCCAGGAGAAGGGATGTGTATGTGTGGGAGGGACATGGCCTGGGAAATATGTCTTGTGGAGCAAGGGTCCTGTAGAATACCTCTAGTCTAATTCTTCATTTTCTAGTTGAGGAAATTGAGGCCTATTGAGGTGCGGTGGTTTTATTGAGGTCACACAGGTAGCAAGAACCAGAGCTAAGAGAGAACCTTGAGAAATGCCTTGTCTTGCCAAAATTAAGGGAAATGGGGAGACAGAGGAGGAGAGTCAGACAGAGAGAAGGGTTTCTCAAAGCCTGGAAAATGTAATAGTCGTATATATGTGTGTATATCTGTATATAGCAGGGATTTGGGGGGTTTATCTCCCTCACTTATAGCCTATGTAAGATAATCACCCCTTTCTCTACTTGCCATCTTCCTTATTCATTCTCATTTCAGGGTCTAAGGTAATCAAGGGATATGTTCTGATGTTTCCACATTAGTTATGAAAATTTTAATATCTTTCTCATTAATTATACAGTTAGCATTGAGCTCTACCCAGGACACTAAATAGTATTTATTTAATAAACTAAAGAAACTGTTTTCCCATGTGTTTGCTATCTATCTCCACATACTGCCAATATCCTAGACTTAAATAAACAGAGAAGTTACTGATTATACTATTTATTAACAATGTAACAAATAATAAAACAAATGCATAATTATTTCCAATCTATCGGTTATGAGAAAGGTTACAGCCAAAGTTACCTTTAATCACGACTAAAACTGAGAATTTCTCAATTCGGGAAACATAGTATGACTCTAGGCAAGTCACTTGCCTCAATTTTCTCAACTGTTAGATAGAAATACTAATAACACTTACTTTCCAGGGCTGTTGTTAGTTCTCTCAAGATACAAATTTAAGTATTTTCTCAAGAAATCTCATGTTTCTTTGCAAAATAGAAACTGAAGTGTGTTCTCTCAGGATAAAAGTTCTCTTAGTCTTTTTCTCTCTGTCAGCCATCATAGTTATTCTTTCTAGAATGACAGTTAAACACTCAGACTCCTCATCGGATGATAGTTTGAACTTTAATAACCTAAGATGCTACCGCTTCTTAAAGACACAGTAACAACATCTACAGACTTTCTGGGAAAGGTTATTGAATTTTCCGTCACCCATGGAAGTTGGTCGGGCACAAGGCCACTGGCACTTTGGAAGAAAAGGGACATGTCCTGGAGGTTGATCAGGAGAGATAAGGAGCTTATAGGGTTTATAGGATGGAGGATTTTAGTTTAGGATGTTTGATTATCTCTTCCAATGAAAGGTGCTCCTTGGTGCCTTCTGGATGGTGAATTTCAATAATTACTGGATATGTGGATTGGCTCAGACTTCTGTGAAGTTTTTATGGAAGCTTCTCCCCATTCTTCCCATGGATGCTGTGTGTATTTGTGGGAGAATACACTTTGGATTTATGGTGGGAATGTTTTGTACTTATGGTCCTTATCGTGTCATTTTAGCACATACTCTGAGCTAATATTGTCTGTTAGCGTGTTAGCAGGAAGCAGACTGGTGGAGGTGCGTTTTAGGAGGGATCACCTCTTGTGCTTGTCTAGAAAATGGAAGCTGCACACAGAAAAACTGTATGAACTGATGCTGAATGAAGTAAGCAGAACCAGAAAAACAATATAGATAAAGTAGACCACAATATAGTCAAAACTGAACAGTGTGAAATTATAAAGTCCAAGTTTCTCCCAAAGAATGGATGAGAAAATGTACCTCTCTTCCTTCTTTGCAGAAATTGGGGGACTAAGGGTGTGGAACATTATACATATTGTCACATTCAGGTTGATGTTTTGGGAAGGAGGTATATCAGGACTACACAAAGTCCCTTGCTCACACTTCCCTGGAGGATGGTTCTTGGACTCTACAAATTCCTGTTATTAACCTTGAAAAGGTAATGGTGTAACCTATTAATATAAGAAACAGCAACACTGGACAGAGGAAACACATGACCAAGGAGTGAAAGTTTCCAAACCATGGAATATTGGAGGAGGAAGTTCCCTCCCCCCCCCCCCTTAGTAGCATAATCTCAACATCTAGTCTTACAGTAGGAAGAAAGGATTTTCCTGGGCAGAAGCACGTGGGGTTGCCTTTTTGGCAACCTCAAGTTTGAGAGGTCCCAAATCCAGCTTCCTAAAGAGAGAAGGGATATTTTCTGGGCAGCACAAATCTCTTGGGAAAAATAGGATCAAGGACATAGTCCTTGAAACTGTAGGATCAGCAAGGGACTAAAGCCGTGATGTGGAAAAACAAGAGTTCTGGTCTTTGCTTTTTGCTATTACCAAGAGTTATTTGGATAGGGCAGGGAAAGGTATTTGGCACTTTAGCACCCCAGGCTCCTTTCCCTTCAGATGGAGTCCTCTTACCTTCAGGGCAGCACCATAAGGATGGATACCTTTATTAATCTTTAGGATGAAAGAGATACTCAAGTTCTTGGATGAAGGGGAGGGAAGGGCATACCAAAGAATGATGCTATCAGTTTGGTGGACTTTAGGACCCTAGACTTCATAAGAGAGAGAGAGAAAGAGAGAGAGAGAGAGAGAGAGAGAGAGAGAGAGAGAGAGAGAGAGAACAAGAACTATATGTATTGATTACAGCTACTGTGAGTTATATACATATGTGTGTGTTTGTAAGTGTGTATGTACACACACATATTTTATTTTTGTTTTTCCTATGGGGCAGGATAAGGCTGTTCTATTGGACATGACTGAAAAACTCAACAACAACAACATATCTCATACGTGCATTGTTACCTTGAGTGCTTGTAAGGGATCAGGGATCCTTTTTAGCCACATATGTGGAGACTGAAAGACAGGTTATTTGAGCTATATTCTGAAATTTCAAATAGGCAACTTTAGATGTCGGTAACACGAGTCGCAGAGGTTGTTGATTTTTGCTATATCCCCTAAGACTGAACCCCATCCCTATAAGTTCAGTTCTGCTCCTTGGGTTACACAAAGTAAAAGCAGTAATTTAGAATAAAGGATTGAGGTAGAGGTGATGCAATCCCTCATAGTAGCTCCACCTAATTTTTTGTTGTTGTTGCTCTTGCTTGCTACCCCTTTATTTATGTGAGAGACCCAAAACATTTTGGAGAATCTAAGAAAAATCTTGGCACCTTAGATATAGATAATATTTTGTAGACATGGCAGCCACTTAAATGATTTGAACTGTATATAGCTTGGAGTTCAGGGAGTCTTACTAACCCTAAGGCATGCAGTGGAAGTAATATCCTAAGGTCTGGCCCTATGCAGGGTAGGCTAGTTTTTCCTTAAAAGGAATTGAAACTCTTTTCATAAATTAAGTGGCTCAACTGAGGATTGAGCTGATAATGTGGCTTCCTAGTCACCTCAGTACAAAGAGCCACAAAGGGCTCCAGCCGCGCCCTGATTTCTGGCCTGAGGACTACCATGGGTTACCTAGAAAGCGGAGAAACTGAGCTCAGCCAAATCACTGTAGTGATCTCAGTGTTGATATCCTTCCTTTTGTTAGCTGTCAGGTCTTGTATGAATGTTTTTTTTTTCATTCCTTATTGAATCTGAGATACCATACTGCCTTGGTCTATTGGGCAGAATACGATCAAACCTCAGCCTATTACAAACCAGTTAGAGACTTGGAATAAGGATGTGGATGCTTCTATCAGGAAGAAAATGTTAAAAACAGGTTAAATGCCTGAAGATTCTAATCTACTGGCTGACTGGTCTGTGTTCCAAAAGATCTTGACCCCAGGAGGCTAAGATTCTGGAGGCTGGTAGATCTCCTTTTCCTTACGTGGAAAAAAGATACCAAGTATTGGGTTTTTGTGTTGTTTTTTTACAAGTCTGTTGAGAGTGGTTTTGTGAAAGGCAGCCACATAGCATAGTGGATCGGGATTCAGGAAGGCCTGCATTCGAGTGTGGCCTTGTACACTTATTAGCAATGTGACCCTAGGCAAGTCACTTAACCTTCTTTGCCTCAGTTTCCCCAACTATGAAATGGGGATAATAATTGTACCAACCTCTCAAGGTAGTTGTGAGGATCAAACAAGATAGTGTTGCTTAGTACAGTGCCTGGCATATCCTTATTCAGTTGTGTCTGGCTCTTTGTAACCCTGTGGACTATATCACAACAATACCGTCTGTGGGGTTTTCTTGGCAAAGATACTCGAGTGGTTTGCCATTTCCTTCTCCAATGGATTAAGGCAAACAGAGGTTAAGTGACTTGCCCATGGTTGCACAGCTAGTTAGTGTCTGAGGTTGAATTTTGAATTCAAGTCTTCCTGACTCCAGACCCAGTGCTCAATCCACAGAGCCATCTAGCTGCCTTGCCTGACACATAGTAGGCGCTTAATAAATGTTTGTTTCCTCTCACCTTCCTCACTAAAAGAGCCAAAACTTAGCCTCTAGTACCTTTGCTAAAAGAGAGTTGGAAAAACCTACTTCTCTTCTAGATATATGGAGGGCTTCATATGAGACCCAGTGAATAGCCATAGCAAGAACAAGTGAAGGGGGCAAAGGAACAAGGATTTATTAAATGCTGGCTATTTTCCAGGCACTGTGCTGAAGTATAAAGCTAAGATGCTTTGCAATTATTATTCATTAGAGCCTCACAATGGTCCTGGGAGGTAGGTGCTATTATTATCCCATTTTAGAATTGAAGAAAATGAAGCAGAGAGAGGTTAAGTGACTTGCCCGGGGTCAGTTAGGGAGTGTCTGAGGTGGGATTAAACCCAGGTCTTCCTGACTCCAGAATTATTGCTGTATTTACTGTGCCACTCAACTGTTAAAATCTTTGCTGGTCAAAACAACCCAGCAAAGGAAGGTGAGGAACAGAAGAGATATAGTGGGATGCAGTGTGCATCAGGAGTAGGCCCAGCAGAGAACAGTGCAATGATATCCCATGAGTTGCCCTCTATGCGTATTCCCTGGTCACACATGTTTGCTGTATGTGTACTTTTCCATATATGTTCTCTGTATGTGTCAACTCTTCCTATCGGTGGTGTGAGTATTTGTGTCTCAGAGTGCCCCAGATTTATGGGAGAATTGTTCTATTTCTACCTTTCCTACTATGATATTTCATTAAGTTACTTTTTTTCTTTGAACTAGTTATGTCTTCTGGATGACTAATAAAAGTAAACACATTGGTGGGGGCTTGTGAGCTGTATAAGTATATGAAGACATAAAGGTTACTTTGAACCTGGGTAGATTTTCTAGATGGCTTGTGTGGGAGGTGGAGGGAAGGGGGCCAGGATGCTCTCAGATGCTACAATGGAAGAGGGACCTGCTCTGGACACAGAAATTCATGATTCTATTACGGTCCATGACAGGGTTCCAATATTTGTCTTTTGCCTCGGGAGGTGTCTCCTCTGTCCTCATCCATCTCACAGGTCATTTCAGAAGGTCCACTCACTACCATATGAAGCCTTAGCTTCAGGTCAGTCAATAAGTTAGCAGAATCCCAGGAAGGAGAAGATCCTCTCTGTGTCCCTCCTGGTATTCATTTATTCTTCCTGACTGACCAACAGTTGCCTCAGACCAGGGAAGCTGACTGCATTCCTCCCACAGAAGCCACTTGAAACTGTGCCAGAGAATCTGGGAAGGAACCTCGTCTCTTTACTTTGCTTGGGGCAAAAAGGAAGGGAGAAGCACTGACCTAAGTCCCTGGATACTATACTGGGGGCCTGTCATTATAGGGATGTACCCTGCTAAGCTGAAAGGACAGGAGCTGCTAGAAATCCCAAGTCAACTGAACAAACTTGCACTGTACTCAGAGGCTTAGGAGAGGGGAGGCTTAGGGTAGAGGGTCATACTCTGCTAGGAAAGTAGGGGAAATAGGAGTCAGATTCCTCCCTGGGTTTTCATTAAAGAGAAGGAAGGTCAGACAGAAGAGCTGCATGTAAATGGGATTGAGTGTCCATTTCTGGGACTCCGATGCTATGATGGACCTATCTAGGACCTATGTTTCCCAACCACCAACCGATTTCCACTTTCTGAGCTCCCTCTCACACTTGGGCCAGGGGGCCAGGGGGCCAGGGAACCAGGGGAAAGAGAATCTTAAAGCTGACCAGGTTTCTGTCAGGCTCAAATCTTTCCTCCTCTATTATCCTCCTCCTCTTCCCTTCTGTTGAAAAGACAGCATAGATAATAACTTAGTTGGAAGAAGAGAAAGGCTGAGGGGACAAGGGGGAGGAAATCTTCCTAACCCTTCCCAGCTTTCTTCAAACCATGCTGCCGGCCCTCTGGCCTCCTTCTCCTGTAGGAACTTGGATTTCCTACCCTGGGATTCTGATTCTGAGCTCTGATTGGTGACTTAGCACCTTATTTTACCAGGAATCAGGATCGCCATAGCATTATCTTGTCATCTCTAAGTCATCCCAACAAGTGTAAATGTCCTTTTCTGCCCTCCTTCCCAGCTATATATATATATCTATATCTATCTATATATATATAGATAGATAGATAGATATAGATATATATATGTATATGTATATGTATATATATGTGTGTGTATGTGTATGTATATGTATATACACACATACATGCACATATACACATATATACATACAGATATGTATGCATATGTACTTCTGTGTGTGTGTGTGTGTGTGTGTGTGTGTGTATTAGTGTATAATCTTCCTTTATTAGGATATGAGCTCTTTGAGGGCAAGGATTGTCTTGCTGGTTTGCACTTTTATCCCTAGTATTTAGCCCAGTTTCTGATATATAATAAGCACTTAATAAATGCTTTTTATTCATTCACTCACTCACTCAGTCACTCAGAGCCACAGTTCAAGATTCCCAGATTAGCCCCAGAAAATCTGGTAACATTTTCACATGGTTTTATATAAGTAAAACACTAATTCATTTCTTTTTTTTTTTTGGCAGCCTCAGACACTGACCTGCTGTATAACCCTAGGCAAGTCACTTAACCGCCTTCTGCCTTAGTTTCCTCATGTTTGTAATGGAGATAATAGGAATTCCTACCCCTGGGACTGTTGTAAGGATAGAATGAGACAATATTTGTACAATGTTTTTGCAAACCTTAAAGCACCTTAATCATTTCCAGGAACAACTTACATTATATGGCACTTTACAATTTAATAATAACACATTCATATAGTGCTCACCTCACAAGGAAGACAATAAAAGTAGTATTATTTCTGCTTTACAGCTAAAGAAAGCAGAGCACAGAAACCTCCCCATAGTCACTTACTGGAGCCAGCTAATGCCAGGGCCAGAGTTTAAACTTGGTCCCGAGCCCCCTGTGCTATCCCCCACACACCGCTCTGCTCTCGGACTAGGCCTGCTTCCATGCCCAGGACGTGGCTGTTACTCAGAGCCCGGGGACGATCCTTTGTGTTGGATGACAGTAATCACCTACATTCAAATGGAGCTTTAAGCTATACAAGGCTTATTCTTCACCACCACCCTGTGAGTTAAACCTGGAAGGGAGTACTATTCCTGCTTTACAGCTGAAGAAACTGAGGCATTTGTCCAAGGTTCTACACAGGACAAGTTACGGAATGTCAGAGCCAGCATAAGAGCCTTCTAACTCCAGGATCAGGCTTCTTGTCACTCTGTCACACTGTCCATGTCTTCTCTACCCTTCTCATGTGCCTAGGAGAGGTCGGTAACACAGAGCGGAACACCAATGACAACAGCTAATACTTACATAGCGCTCACTATGTGCTGGGCACTGTGCTAAGTATTATTGTCTCATCTGATCCTTGCAACAACCCCGGGAGGTAGGTGTTGTTATCATCCCCATTTTACAGTTGAGGAAATCGAGGCAAATGGGAAGTCAAGTGACTTACCCAGGGTCACTCTGCTAGAAAGTGCCTGAGGCAGTATTTGAACTCAGGCCTTCCTGACTCTAAGGTGAGAGCTCAATCCACTGAATCACCAAATGCTTTGATACTCAATATTTCAGACTCAAGAGTAGGACGCAGAGAGCCAAGCAAAGGATTCCACTGAAGTGTACTGACACAACAGGAAAGGAATATGAGACCTGATTTGGTTTTGTCAGTAACTAATGCTGAGAGACCTTGGGCAAGTCACTTCCTTTCCTCTGGACCTTAGCTGTAGTATGAGAATAGTGGACTTGAGAATCTCTGAATGAGGAGTTTTGGTGGAGTTGATTGAGTGACGGACTTGGTACCACAAAGTGTGAGACTCCAGACTCTAAACTCCAGCCTCACTCACTGTGTGACCCTGGACAAGTCACTTAACCTCAATGAACCTTATTTTCCTAGTTCATAAAATGGGGATGAGACAGTGTGGTACACTGGCTGGAGAGCAGGCCTTGAATCAAAGGGGACCTGCCTCTGACAGCGACTAGCCATGTGACCCTGGGAAAGTCACTTGAACACTGAATGTCCTAGAAAACCCCACAATTACAACTCATAGAGAAGACGCATTGGTAAAGAGAGTATCCTATACCAGTGAAATCACAACTTGAGTCCCAATGCCTATTCCTAGCCTTAAAATGGAGATCACACCAATACTCACTTCACAGGGCCCCGGTAAATATCTAATGAAATAATGTATCTAAAGTGCTTTGCAAACCTGAAAGCCTATATAAATGTCAGCTGTTATTATTATCTATGGTCCTTTCTGCTTCTGACATTCTGTGGTTCTCATTCCTGAGGGTGGCGAAATTGATTGGAAACAATAAAGTATGCTTTGATGCCCACCTTGCCCACCCCGGCCTTCCCCTCCCCCCTCCCACCCCACTTCTCACAGCCCTTCTATCCCCACCCCCAGCCTTTGCTGTGCGTAGTTTTTTCACTCCCACCTTATTTTCACCTCATTTGTAGGATTTTAAGGTTTAGTCCCTGGAAGGGAATGAGGAGCTCACACCTCCAGTTCCGATTTTCAAATATACCTTCCTCACTTGTGAAAATAACCCTGCTAACGTATCCAACCTGTCACAGCTGGCTGGGGTGGGGGTGGGGGGTTGATAAATTTAGTGGAAATCAGAGCTGGAGGAACTGAGAAGGAGCAGGGGAGGGGCCATCCACAAAGAAGCCACTCTCAGGACTCTGAGGCTCTTCTCCCACATGGCTGGGCAGCTGAACGGCTGAAGCTGCTTTCCCTAGAAGAAGTGACTGGTCATCTCTGGGCCTTCACTTCCGGCTCTGCTGGATGTACCTAGAAATCCCCAGCAAAGCAGGTGCTAGTCTGTCCAACTTCCCCAATCCCCCACAATCCATGCCCCTGGATTGATTCTCTGGGTAGCTTCCCCTCAGAGCAGTAAATGAAATATCAGTTCCTGCCAGTGAGATTGGAGGCAATTAACCCCAAGACCTTGCGATCAGGGATGTGCTTTGCAGCCAGCAGCTGCAGAGAGTGGAACTCACCTGACTGGCCTTCCTGCAAAGTCATCCAATTAGGGAAGCCCCCAGAAGCGGGACCACACCGCCCGTCCCCCCCAGCCCCTACATCCAGGAGCAACCTTGGCACTTCTGACCTGCAGCCTCCTGGGCACAATCCCTCCTTCTACTCTATGAGGGAGCCTCAAGGGGCATCTCTGTCATTATACCCTTCCTTGGGGTAGATATTATTCCTTAATTAATAACATGTCCTTCTAATATGATGTCTACCTTCAGATGGTACTTTTTTCCAGGGCATCATGGGTCATTCAGTCCATCCATCCCACATCTCACCTCAACCTCCCCGCTGCCAAACTACTCTCCTGGGTCTGTCTCTAGAGACCTATGTTTGGGAGAGCCCCTAGTCCTCTAGGGAAGATACAGTCCTTGCCCTTAGCGAGTTCTCAATGTGTTTGGGGAAATAGATACAGTCCTTTCCCTCAGTAATGATCCCAGTCTAATGGGGGAGACACAGACCTTGCCTTCAGGGAGCTCTCAGTGTGGTGGGGGGATATGTAACCCCTGCCCTAACTGATGTTCCCAAGCCAAAGGGGGAGATGGAGTCCCTGTCTTTGAGAAATTCCCAATCTGATGGGAGACAGTCCTTGCCATGTTTCCCTGGAACTGTATTGAAAGTGGTGTGCTGGGATAAAAAGAAGCACTATTTCTGGAGTCAGAGGCCTTGGGTTCGAATCCTATCTCTGACGCTTACTACCTTGGTCAAGTCCCTTGAACTCGTAAAATGAGGAGGTTGGAGTCTATGGCCTCTGAAATCCCTCTCAACTCTAGATCCAAGTCCACTAGAATGAGGGCTTATGAATAGGAATGGTTTTCATTTATTGTATTCATATCCCTAGCGCCTGGTACATAGTAGGCACTTTGCAAATACTTGTGCTTTGATGATCTTGTGGGTTATCGGGCCAGAGGGCATTACTGGACTTCCCCTTCCCAGACAGCTGCTGAGCTGTGTGTAAAGGGGGGAGCCCTGGACTTGGAAGCAGTCAGGCATCTTGAATTCTTTTTGGACCCACTTCTGCCTCAGCTACTTACCCTGGAGAAACAGCTTCATCTCTATAAGCATCTTCCTCTTTATCCAAAAACAAGATCCAGGATCTACCACTCAGGGATGGCATCAGGATAAAAAAGGACCATAGAGTCTGAGGAGCGATGAGAATCCATAAAGCACCTTACCCCTGCAAAGGGTGGTTTCCTTTATCTTTTCTAATTAAGCCGGGGAAGCCTATGGTCCCCAGGAGTAGCTTCACCGCCTCTCACCTGAGCAGTCCCTGGTGGGGTGGCTGGGTAATTCTAGGCTATCAGCGGTCATTAGAGAAGAGCTGGGAGCTGCAGCGGGGTGATTGGGAACAGGGAAAGCAAGTCTACTAATCTAATCACTGTTCCCACTGAGGCTCCAGCTCCATCTTGACCTGCCAGGGGTTTTATTGGGTTTGTGGGGACCTGCAGATTTCAATCTCCAGACCCCACAGGGAATGAACAAGCATTAACCTAATTTTATTAAATGGCCACAGCTGGAGGGTGGTGGTGGGGGGATGGCAGGATAGAAAGGCAAGAAGGAAAGTAACTCAAAGTTCTCCAGTCCAGAAAAGGGTCTAGACCGGGGGTGGGGAACCTGAGGCCTAGAGGGCCACATGTGGTTCCCCACCCCTGGTCTAGTCCATCCATGGGGGTTACAATCCACACCTCAGTCCTGTCTCCCCAGATGATGTGAATGAATGAATAAAAAAGCATTTATCAAGTGCCCTGCCATGTGCCAAACCCTGTGCTAAATGCTGGGGATATACATACATAAGCAAAGATGGTTTCTGTCACCAAGGACCTTATGTTCTGATAGGGAAAATAACATGGATAAGGGAGTTATGAGCAGGAAGGGGCACTTTGGTCCAGAAAGTTCTAGGGATGATGGTAGCTTGACAGCCCCATTAGAGAATGATTGATTTGATTGTGATTCAGGGTTCTAGAACTGTAGGTGGGGAGGCTGTTTGTGGAGGAGGTGACCAGAGAGAGGAGAGAATGAAGCAAATTGTGGCCAGGGCCTTCCCGAGTTTTCAGGGAAAGGACATCACCAACCAGGAGAGGAACATTCTCCCGTGGCGCTGTTAGGAATGGCTGGACAGCATTGCCTGAGCACTTTAGATTCGATCTCCCCACCTTTCTTCCAGGAAGATGGTAGGAAAATCTGCAGAGGGGTAATGGGAGAAATGGGAAAGGAGTCCCTTCTTAACTAGTGGGTCCCTAAGGAATAGAAGCCAGAGGTCAGCCTCCCCGGCCAGCATTCAGGCCACAATCTCCTTCCAGGATAGAGATAGTCCTTGTCTTCTGGGGCATTCCCAGATTGGATCTGATTCACTGACTGTGCCCAGGGCCAGTGTGCCATGGACACATGTATATAAATAAACCCAGTTTCTCCTTCTAGGGTAAGAGTGGGTGGGAACTGTGTTTAGGTGACTAAGGATGGCTGAGCAGCCTCCAGATTGATGTTAACCCTTCCTTCCTTCCTTGTAAGCACTTTACAAGCTGCCTCAAGCCTACCTTCTGATTCTTACATTTTACTCTCCTTCCTGCTTTCTAATTTTCAGCCAGACTGGTCCATGAGTTCTTTCCCCTCTCTGTGTCTTTGCCCCAGACCTGAAATATACTCCTTCATCCCCTCGGCCTCTCTGAATCCCTAGCTTCCTTCATGGCTCAGCCCAAGTGCCACCTCCTACAGGAAGCCTTTCCTGATTCCCCTGACTTCTTAGGGCTCTTTCCCTTTACAAGTAATCCTGTGTAAAGAGGGTGATCAGGAGAGTCCCTGGACAAATTTGAATTCCCCAGTCAACCTGATGAAATTACAGGGTGAAAGCCATTTTGGCAGAGGCAAGTGATAGGAGATAGGGTGATCTTTATGACTGGATGACAGGATAAGCCACCCCTCTTTTTAGCCTCTAAAAAGTAAGCTGACTTGTGAAAGTAAGCTCTCTCTCTCTCTCTCTCCCCCTCCCTCCCCCCTCTCTCTCTTTCTCTCTGTGTGTGTCTCTGTCTCTCTGTCTCACTTTCTTTTTGTGTCTCTCTCCTCTTTCTCTTTCCGTGTCTCTGTCTTTCCTCCTCCCCCCTCTCTCTGTCTCTCTGTGTCTCTCTGTCTCTTTCTGTGTGTCTGTCTCTCCCCCTCCCCCCTCCTCTCTCTGTCTCTGCCCTCTCTCCTTCCCTCTGTTTCTTTCTTTCTGTTTCTCTCACTCTTTCTCTCTCTCTCTCTCTCTCTCTCACACACACACACACACACACACACACATACACACACACATGCGCGCGTGCGCGCACACGCATGTACACACACATTCTTTTTGTGCCTTTTATCTTGGACCTTACTCTGCCTTCTTTGAAGTGCATCAAAGGTATTACCACTCTTCCAGAACAGTAATGGGGATTTCCAGCAGAAGCTCATGACTTGTACCTGCTCAAGGAATGTTACCGAACCTTACCCTCTGGCATTACAGGAGTTTTGATCCTAGGCAGTGTGGTCCCAGGACCTGGTTTTCTACTCAGAGAAGGGAGGCAGCATTAGCCTTTTGATTGTCTTGTGGGTAGTCCCAGGTTTGAGTGTTCCTGAGTTTGTTGGTTTGGATACCAGACCTTCCAGAGAGAGACAATTCCCTGAAATAGCCTGCCACTTGGAGAAAGAAGAGTACAGTCTGCTTGGTTCCTATGCAGCACCCTTTTTGGAGAAGAAAACCAGAGAGTGATCTGGACCATGGAGTTTTGATGAGAAGAGGCTTGTTTCTCTGGCAAGCTCTGAAGTATGTTTGGCTTCCTTAGGGGAATTTCAATAGGGTGATATCATGAGTCTTAGGGAGATTATGTAGAACTCTGAGAAAGAGAACTTCTCTACAATGTCATAGTTTCATGTCAGCATCAGCCCCAAGGACTTGTTCCTTAGGGGAAACGGAAATGTAGGTCAGGGGTAGTGAGGAGGTGGGAATCCTCCTTTAAATGCAGGTTACTTGAATGCTTTATATTTCTCTAGAGGCAGCTAAATGGTACAGAGGATAGAGGGCTGGGTCTGGACTCAGGAAGACCTGAATTCAAGTCTGACCTCAGACTCTTACTAGCTATGTGGTACAGTGGATAGAGGGCTGGATCTGGAGTCAGGAGGACCTGAATTCAAGTTTGACCTCAGACTCTTACTAGCTATGTGGCCTTCTAGGTCCTTGTGATCCACCTTTTGACTGAGTCCCAGTTTGACAGAAAAATTCTTTTATTAAGGGGATTCATTCTGTGAAGTTTGGATTCCACCAAAGAGCTGTACTGAGGCTGAAGGTTCCCCACCCCTGCCACTGATGGTTCTCAAAATGAAATTTGGGGACTCCCTGAAAGGGAGTCTTTAAGGTCAAAACTGTTTTCATAATAATAATAAGATATTTATGGGAATATGGGAAATATTGATAAATATAACCCCAAAGTTCTTGGGGATCCTCAGTGATTTGTAAGAGTGTGACTTGAGGCCAAAAAGTTTGAGGACCATTGGACTATATTAAGCTGAACTTTAAAGGACTAAAGTAATGTGCTCTATTATTATTAATTCAACAAACATTTATTGAACCCTGACTTTTGGCAAAGCTTTGGACAGGCAATAAGGTATGGAGATGGGAAGAGGATTAGCAGGGACCCTTCAGATTTCTATTTCTAATATCCACAAAGAACAAAAAAAAACCCCATTAAGCTAGTTTTACTAAATGGCTCCAAGGAACATGACATGGAGTTGGAACTGGGATGGGAGGAAAGGTAGGCAGTAGAAAAAGAACTTGGAGTTAACTAATCAGAATTCAAAACCCCCATCCTGACTTACCACCTGTGTGACCTAAGGCAAATCACTTTACTTAACTTCTGGGCCTCAATACCCTGTGAAAAGAGAGGATTGGATTTAAATAACTTTTAAGATCTCTTCAAGTTCTAGACCATGTCCCCAATAAAAAAAAAAATTAAGTGTCAAGAATGGATGAGAAGGGCAGCTAGGTGGCACAGTGGATAGAGCACCAGCCCTGGAGTCAGGAAGACCTGAGTTCAAATTTGACCTCAGACACTTACTATCTGTGTGACCTTGGACAAGTCACTTAACCCTGATTGCCTCCAAAAGAAAATGGCTGGGAGGGGCAGCTAGGTGGCGAAGTGAATAGAGTACCTGTCCTGGAGTCAAGAGGACCTGATTTCAGATCCCACCTCAGACACTTGACACTTACTAGCTGTGTCACTTAACCCCATCATCTCACCTCCTCCCCTCCAAAAAAAAAAATTAATGGGGAGAAAGAGTTCAGGAATCCCTTAGGCTTGGTCCCACCTTCTTGCTTTGAAGATTTCTCCCTTCTATGACAGTAAAAGCTGAGGCCTCTTTAAGTGGACATGGCAAAACTGGAAGACCCTAGCTCCAGTGTTCTTTCGGTGTTCATGACAGAGCATGGGTAATTTGGAGTGGTGAAATTCCCTAGATAAAGTTCCTCTGCCACAGAGGAGGGTAGAGATTGTTCCAAGTCACTAGCACAAGATATATTCTGTCTTTTGGCCAGTGGGGGCTCCTGAAAGCCGGGCACTGCTGCTCCAGGCATATTTTCAAATCCTCTTCCTCTGCCAAGGTAGCTAAAAGACCAAGAGCTAGGTGGGACTAGGGGGAGGGTGGAGAGAACATCCCCTTTGGTGGATGATAGGGATGCCTCTGGAGATCTGGGATCCTTGGGGAGGATTAGAGAGGCCTGGAGAGACTAGAGAATGCAGAAGGGAGATTTTTAAAACAACAGCTAGAGGACAGATGTGAATTGCCTGCCTCCAAGGCCTTAGGAAATTAAAAAGGAGGGGGCATATTTGTAGGGTGTACACACATGATCAAACCTCAATTATTGGCAGTGTTGAAGTTAGAGAAGTATATACCAGTGTAATGAAAAGGGTTTTAAAGAATTAGTGTACCTTACATCTGCAGTGTGCTATGGTAGATGATTCTCTCTCTGGAGGAGAAAAGGGACAGGCCGTCAAAACAAAAGATAATTTAAAAACTGGGTTTGGAATATTAGAAATACATTTTAATATGGCGGCTAGATGGTGCCATAGTGCACAGAGTGCTCAGGCATGGGAGGAGGGGTGGGAGTCAGGAAAACCTGGGTTCAAATCCAGCCTTAGATGCTTCCTAGATGTGTGACCCTGGCCAAGTCATTTAACCTGTTTGTATCAGTTTCCTCAATTATAAAAGGGGAATAATCATAGTAGCACCTATCTCCCAGGGTTACAGTATGGATAAAACTCGATATTTATAAAACACTTTGCAAATCTTAAAATACTGTACAAATGCCAGCTGTTGTTATTATTATTGGGCATAGGGACAGTGAAGTTGTGTCTTTCACATTCTCACTTCCTAACCTCAGCTGGAAAGGTGTGGGGCTTAAGCAGTGGCTATATCTGCCATAATACCCATTCCTACTCTTCTTCCCAAGAAAAAAATAAGGAAAGGTCGCAGGATTTAGAGCTGGAAAGGCCCCTAAAGATCATCTAGGCCAACTGCCTCATCTTACTGATGAGGAAATTAAAGCTGATGTCAGAGTCAGATTCCAGGTTCTTGGCCTCCAAATATAGCATTTCCCCGCACACTGTGCTGCCCTCTGGCTGCCAAGCCCAATGTGTGACCTTGGACAAGTCACTTGACCCTGATTGCCTCTATCAAAGAGCAGCTCTGTCAAAGGCATCCACAGGACCTCTGCCCGCAGTAAGACTGGAGTGCCCAACTCTAGGGTAGCCATAACCTCATCACAAACAGGGAGTCTCTGAGAGAGCCAGTTACGTTTGTAAGGGCGCCTACACAGGGTGAGATCCTCTCCTGGGCCTGAACAGGAGACCTCTAAGGTCTAAGTTGTCCATGGCAAATGTTAAAGACTCTCCCTCTTAATCCCCATTCCTTGACTGCTTACTCAGGGAATGCAAATTCATTTTAGCATTAGCCTGAGCCAAAAAGATTTAGAAAGAAACCCATAAATTTAAAAAAAAAACATTTAATGCTCTTCATTGGCAAATAAAACTAACTTCTGCATTACCTGTTATTGTTTTTTAATTCATCTCTTACTACCACCCCTCTAGGGTGGATAATTGAAAATTGAGTATATTTATGCTTCGTTTTGGAACTGGAAATGACATCTCTTCCTGGTATAGATCTGTGATCTTGATAAAAATGGGCTCATTCCTAGGGGTACCAATCTCCCTAGATTATGAAGACAGAACTTCCAGCACTGTTACCAACCCTTCCCTACTCATGCATTTTACTTCTTTCCTTTCTCACTCCTCGCCTTCTTTCTCCTTCCTCCTTCCTCCTTCCTCCAACCAATTGGACTCAACTATCTATTTTTCTTTTTTTAGTCCTCAGCTAAACTCAAAACTGGTGACACTGAATTTAGTCAGTTTTGTCTCCTGGTAGGCTTTATGAAACAAGACCAATAGGTTTTGAAGAACAAAACCAATGCATCTAGGATAAGAAGGGAAACTGTCAATGGGGGGGGGGGGGCGGGGCGGGGCTTTTCATCAAATATCTCTAGTGAGGATCTGATTTCCAAGATATATAAGGAATTAACACAAATATATATGACCATAAGTCATTCATTAACAGAAAAGTGGTCAAATATATGAATAAACAGGTCTCAAAAGATGAATTGCAAACTATTAACATTTGACAGATTGCTCCAAATAAGAAAAAATGCTAATTTAAAATATCCCTGAGGCTTCACCTCACCCCCAGAAAACTGTGAAAGATGACAAAAGATGGCAACAGCCGATTTAGAGAGCTTATGGGAAGAAAGGCACGCTAATACATTCTTGGTGGAAGTATGAATTGGTCCAACCAGTTTAGAAAGTAATTGGGAGTTCTGCTAAGAAAATGCACTGTCCATACCTTTTGACTCAGAGATCCCCCGCTTCTAGGCATATATTCTAAGGCTTTCCTGGGCAGAAAGAAAGGTACCATATGTAGCAAAATATTAATTGCGGCACTTTATAGTGCTGAGAACAAAGTAGGCATCCATTGATTAAGGAATGACTAAACAAATTATGATGTGTGAAAGAAACAAGGAATATTAGGAATGCAGAAAAGTATTTATATGAAAGGGTATGCTGTGTGAATAATCAAGCTTGGCCCTAGGAAAGAGTTTACACAGCAACTTTACACCCTGTACTTCCCTTATTTCAGAGGCAGGGGAGAGGGGCAGGACTCTGGGTGTGATATATTGGCAACACACGTATGTATGTATGTGTGTATGTATGTATGTATGTTTGTATGTATGTTTGTATATATGTATGTATTCCTGGAAGGGTGGGTAGAGGAGGAAGGAGGGATATATCTGGAAATGAATGTGACATAGAAACCAAAAGGCATCAATAATTTCTTTAAAAGAAAGAATGGGGAGGAAGGACAATAACATTGACCACGGTACCAGATTTTTTTTTCCCCTGCCTTGCAGGCTGTAGGTGGAGTTGGGTTTAGAAGGCCAAATGTTCTTTCCTGGACTTGGTAACTGAAATAATCTCTTTAGGTGGAAGAACTGACTTCCACACCCCTCTCCCTTTGTATCTCTCCGTGTGAATTCTTTGCCCCGGATGACTCATATTTCACTTTGGTTGTGGAGGGAAAATAGGACCCCTACAAATGGAGCTGAAGGCCCATTCATCTGTATGGGTTTGGTCTGGTCTAAAGGCAGGGGGAATGGACAAGATGATCTCTAGAAAGCCCTGCCAGGGAAAATGAGAGTAGGTAGCGTTCTTCTCCCCAGCATCTCGGGTCTCAAGCACACGGATCGCAAGGGGAAACTGTAATCATAGCCCAGATCGTTGGAACCATCGAAGATCAGCGCCGGAAGAAATCACCTGGTCCAAACTCTTCCTTTCACAAAGGATTCGCTTGTCACTCAGGCATCAGGCCTTCTCACATTCACCTGTTCTCCAAGTCTCAAGGGTCAGGGCCACACGGCGCCCCTCTCCCACCCCCCCGCTCTCACTCAGCCTCCCCATCTCCGGCCGACGGGAGGAGGAGCCAACGGGATGGACGTGTGTTTTTATTATAGCTTTGGTCAGACGGGGCGCGGCGGAGCCGGGCCAGGGGCTTTGGGTATCGCTGGGGGAAAGAGTTTGGGGGGGATGAGGAAGGCTGTCCGGGGCACCCCCCAACTTGACCTCCCCAAGGTGAGAGGCAGAGAGCGGGAGGAGCCCCTGTGGGGGAGAGGCTTACCTTTCTGATAATTCCTCCTTCCCAGCCTTCCCCCGGGATTAGGAGAACTGGGAGGGGGACGCGGCACTCCGAAACAATATACAGTCGTATTATACATATATACAGTGCGGAAGGGGTGGAGGTCTTTACAGCCCCAGGATCAAAGGGGCGGTCTGTGAGCGAGAGCTACCCCGGGGCCCTGGTCTGTGGACGCACACCTGGTGGCCCCTGAGGTCTCAGGTGTTAGAGCAGGCTGAGGCTGCCTCCATCCTCCACCCCCCTAGCCCCTCCTTTCCTTTCGGGGTCTCGCTGGGGAGGTGTGGGGGGAAGGAGGCAGGAGGAGACCAGGGACATTCCCCCCTCTCCACCCGTCCGGTCCAGGTGTGAGGGTAGTTCCGAGGTTGCCCCTCGGGCGTGGCTTGGGTGGGAGGGGGTCCGGGAGGGACGAGAGAGGGAGAGACGCCCTGCCCGGGCTCAGTCGGAGTAGATGATGAAGCCGGAGAAGGTGCTGTACTTGTTACTGTTGCCGCCGTGCGCCTTGCCGCCGTCTAGCTTGATGAAGACCTCGTCCCCAGCATCCAGGTGCAGAATCACGCTGTTGCTGGCATAGTCATAGTTCTGATCAGCGTCCTGGGCGATGGCGCTGGCCCGGACCTGGGTGCCGAGGTGGGGTTCGGGTAGAGAAACCGAGGGACAGAGACAGGGAGAGGAACAGAAGAGAGGAAGGAAAGGGGGCAGAGGAATAGGGAAGGGAGAACGGAGAGGAGGAGAGGGGCCGGGGATTAGAGACAGAACATAGAGGAGAGGGAGAGAGGATGGGGTGGAGGGTGCAGAAGATAAGAGAAGGGAGGACAGAGGAAAAGGAGACAGGAAAAAAAGGCAGAAGATGAAGGAATTGATGACAGGGAGAGGGAAAGAGGGGGAGAAATTAGGGGAATGAATGTCAAAATTCTTGCAGTTACTCGTGTAGAGTCGGGCCGCACCTCTGGAAGACAAAGGGACAGAGTATCCCCATGGCCCCCTCCTTTCCCACCTTCAGGTGTCTGATCTCCAATATCTTTTTTCCATTTATTCGATCGGAGGGAAACAATTTGGATCCCTTCCCCTCCCCCCCCCCAAAAAAAAACCAAACCAAGCCAGGGTCTACTCCTTGCTGCACTTTGGAGTTAAGATGGAATCTTCCTCTTTGGTTTGGTAGGGTGGTTGAGTGTGGGTGGGGAGTGGTGCAAAAGAAGAGACTTGTACACAGGTTTTTGGGGCCCCCTTAATTTACAGAGAACCCTGAACCAGATCATCTCTAGGGCCTCTTTAGCTCTGTTGTACTTTATTCTATCTTCAGATGCTAATTACTTACAGGGAAGGAGGAGGCGAACCAGAAAAACTTGCAGTTCTTCTCTGCTCCTCCCCCCACCCAAACTCCCAACTGATTGAAAAGGGGACTGGGATGGCTTTTGGCTTTTGTAGCTGAAAAGCCATCTTTATTCCTTTCCTAATCATTCCCCCATTCAATAATAATAATTTCTTATATATATGTGTGTGTATATATATACATATATCTTATATATAACATAGACATCTCATAGATACATTATATCTTACATGTGGTATGTGTGTATACATATGTGTGTATATATGTGTGTGTGTGTATATATATATATATATATATATATATATAGTTTTACTGTCAACTAAGGGCTTTTGCCTACATCACTGAATCTCATTTGATCTTCACAAACAACTGTGAAGTGATAGAGCACGTGTTTATTATTCCCATTTTACAGATGAAGAAACTGAGGTTCAAGGTTTATGATGACACCTCTAAGGTCTACCTACCAATTGGCCATAGGTACTAGAACCCAGCTCTTCTGACTCCCAGTCCAGTGGTCTTTCCACTACTATACGTATAAAAGGCAATTCTTTCATCAGAAGGAAACAATTCAGAGGAAGACAAGGGAACCTTCTCCCCACCTCCCTAACAAACCAGGATCTTACTCATTGCTGCCCTCTGGGGCGCAGGTGGAATCTTCCTCTTGCTTTCTGTTGGCAGGGTAATTGGGGATGCTAGCTTGAAAACCACATGAAGACTTAGGAGGCTGAGGAATTCCCTCCATCTCCTCATGCAAATGGGAAGTTCAGTTGGCAGGCCCCACCTACCCCACGGCCAGGGATATGGCCACATGGTCTCTTCCCTCCAAGACTCTCCAGCTTTGGAGTTGGTTCCTTCTTCCTTTCAGGGGTAGAAGTAAAGTGACAACAAGAGAGAGTGAGACATCAACAGCTCAGTGCGGGCAATGGGCATGCCAGTATGTTTTCTCCCTCTCTGGATCATCTTGAGATTTTAAATCTCAGGATCATGAGTCTATTGGGTTCCTTGATTTTGAAGGCAACTTAAGGAAGGAACTAGAAAGAATATTAAACTTGGAATGGACCAACCTGGGCTGGAGTCCCAGCTGTGCTACTCACTAGATACGTGACTGTGGGCAAGTTGTTTCATCTGTAAAATGGGGATAATACGCTGCACACCCCTCCCAGGTGAGGATCAATGAGATAATATAGGGTATCCCCAAAGTCTTGGCACAGTTTAAAGCTATTAAAGCTTTAATATCTGCTTAGGTAGGATTGGGCTGGATGGTCTCTGATATCCCTTCCAATTCTGAGACTCTATGATTTCTACAGAGGGACAGAATGGGGTATTTGCAGCAACTGTCCAACTACCCTCAATCTGTAGCAGGGCTGAGGTCACCTCCTTTTGATCTGGTTCCTAGAGGGGAAATTGACATATGGGAAGCAGTGTATAAAGGCATTAGGCTTAAAACTGAACTAGGACTGGGGAAATCTTGCATCTGAAGCTCCCTGACCCTCACCTTGCTGGTGTGACAAAGGGAAGGGGAACCACTTCCCCACTGCCCATTCTGAAGAGTTCCCCTCACCCTCTTCCCTGTTCTGCATTCCCTTTCATGGAAATGTCCCTTTGTGGTAGACTATAGGGGATGTGTGTAGGTCTAGGGGATTCTAGCTATGGCCTAGGGGAAAGGTAAGACTCCCTGCTCAGCCTTTTCCTAGAATGTGGGGTCACCCTGAGCCTGAATCCCAGGATCAGGAGTCACTTCAGGATGTGGAGAGGGATGACACAATCTTACTGCCAACCACATAGAAACAAGAGAGGCGTTTAGTTCACTATTCCTGCCTATAACCTTAGAAACATCTCTGGTCCTTTAAGGAGCAGGATGAGTCCCTCCTGATCTGCTCCTTTCCCTAATTCTCCCCAATCTACTGGCCCTCCAATTTATGATCCTAAAGTAGCCACTCAAGGGGTAGAATACCACCAGAGAACTGACTGCCTCCTATGGGCTCAAAGAAGCAACGCAGGTCAGTGATGGAATGGACCTCCATATATGTGCACACCATTCATTTAATGTCCAAACACTCAAATTCTGGTCCCTTTTCCCTAGAAAAACTTCTGTTTGGTTTCACACTCACTCTCCAGCTAAGCCCAGGGGAAGATTAGGATAGGGTAGGGAAACTCAGTTTCTCCTTCTGGGAGATGGGTGAGAAGATTCTATTTTTTACCACTGATACTTTCAGGTTAGATTTTTGATATGATAAAAAAACAGGGCTTTGGGGGGATTTAATGTTGAGGAAAGCTTTTAAAATGCTGAGTACGCCAGAGAAATAAGCAGCTAACTTTTGGTGTTCTTTCCCTGATCTTGGTATCATTTATTATTATGTATACATGTTGTTATCTCTGCTAATACATTACTGATATTTATTTTTATTACTCAGATTAATCTGGTCTTCACTCATTAAGAGTGCATTTTTAATAACCAAATCCATTTTAATATTTTCTGAATAAATGATGTAATAATCTTGCATTAGAAATCTCCTAGTGATATGACAGGCATCTAGAAGTATTATGATTATTGTTTATTAATTATAATGGTTGTTCTTGAAATTATCCTAATTGTCTAATGAGGCATCAAGATTGTGCTATTCCAGTCCTATTCCAAAGGACAGAGAACTGAACCTTGAGAATCAGGACCCCAGAGACAGAAAGGAGGAAGGAACTTGGGATTACTGAATGATGAGGGAGATCAGGAAAGGGAACAGAAGAGACTCATTTACTTGATGTCTGGGTTCAAGTGGAGGCTGGATGACCACTTGTTGGTGATAATATAGAGAATATTATAAAAACTTGCATTTCCATAAGACTTTAAGGTTTGCAAAGTTTACATATATTAACATGTGTGACCCTTACAACAATTCCCATTTTACAGATAAGGAAACTGAGACTCAAAGAGGTTTAAGTGACTTGCTCAGGATCCTAAAGCTATTCGTGTTTTAAGTAAGGTATAAATGTATGATGCAGGATTTGAACTCATATCTTCCTGACTACAAGTCCATGCTGCCACTTCCTGCTTAGGTAGGGTTGGGCTAGATGGTCTCTGGCGTCCCTTCCGAATCTGAGATTCTGTGATTCCCATGGAGGAAGAGAACAGGGAATTTGCAATGACTGCCTAACTGGCCTCAATCTCTTGCAGGGCTGAGGTCACCTCCTTTTGACCAGTTCCCTGGAAGGGAAACTGAAAAACAGGAGGCAATGTATAAAGATCTCTGGAGGATCTAGGTTCAAATAATTTCTCTGAAACTTACTACCTGTGTAACTTTGGACACTTTAAGTCAGTTATTCTCCCTGGGACTCAGTTACTTCATCTGTCAAATGAGAGGTTGGGCTAGATTGCCTATCCTGGGTCTAAGACGAAAGTTCAAGGCTGTAAATTAGGCCCATGAAAAGGTGAAACAATGTTGCTAGGGTCAGTTAGTTCCATAGAAAAAATGCTGGGAATGGATCTTCAGCCTAATCCTATTTCTTGCAGGAATTTTTGAGTTTATGCATTTGTGGTGCTATTGAAACCTCTCTTGGTCAGCACGCTTATTTGGAGTTCACCTCCCCTGGACTCAAATAGGGACTTTAAAGAAGCCAGCCACTGAAGAACTGCCTCTTAAAGTCTCTTGGCTCCTGAGTGGATGCTCCACTCCCTCAGGAAGCAGATCCACTAAGGGCCTTGGTGTACACAGCCTTTCCTGGTCTTCTCCTCCAACACCATGAGTGAACCAACCTTACGATGGGGTAAATGTATTTCACTTGCTTTGGAGAGATGCTGGGGCTGCCTGCCTTCCAACAAGACTATTCAAGTGGATTCTGGGGCCACGACTCTGACATAGTTCACCCCTGGTCACCAGTCATGGCTGAATCCTCCCTTAGACTTTAGAGACAAAACACACACTCCTGGACCCACTAGAAGGAAAGAAGCCAGATCTTTTTTATGCTGCCTTCCTCTATTAAGCTAACTCTTGCCTCAGTCTCCTCTAAAAATCACATTTTAAAATTCTTCCCTTTTCCCTACTTGGAAAAAACAACCACCCACTGATTCTTCTAGAATCAGTAGTGCAGAATTTCTGGGCCGAAAGGGTCTGTAGAGATCATCTAGTCCAACCTATTCATTATTCAGAAGAGGAAACTGGGACCCAGAGAGGGTAAATAACCTGCC
Organism: Trichosurus vulpecula; assembly: GCF_011100635.1. Classification (NCBI taxonomy): domain Eukaryota; kingdom Metazoa; phylum Chordata; class Mammalia; order Diprotodontia; family Phalangeridae; genus Trichosurus; species Trichosurus vulpecula. The sequence continues at coordinate 191,877,644 of NC_050576.1, forward strand.
CAAGGTCACACAGTGACAGATTTAGGACCAGAATCCCTCTTCTTCTAGTAACTAATACTGGTCACAGGTACTGAATTCCTTTTTATACCCCACACCCAACAGACCTCCATACTCCTTCATATACTCCAAGGTTTTAAAGCCCTTCTGTTTAGCCCTTATAAATGACCTGGGTAGTGGTGGAACAACCCTCTATATTATAACTGCATTGCCTAACACATGGCTGGGTCAGAGCCAGCACTTCCTCCTTCCCTTTCCCCCTATCTCCCTGCCCCTGCACCCAAGGACCCAATCTGGGGGAGTGGTCTACAACTCTCCAGTGTCTAGGTCTAAGGACCTGCCCACACCTTCCTTTGAGAGAGTTCAGTGGTCAGGGAGACGGGAGGGTTTGAGGGAAATTTGAGCATCCACAAATGGAAAACAAAAAGTGCAGGCTGGACCTCAGAGATATGAGAAGCAGCCAATAGCAGACATGAATGGCCTGCCCAGAGCGTCCAGGAAGACACCCCCAGCAGAGGAGAATGAAGACTAGGGAAAGACCAGCTCCTGGATAGTGACTGGAAGCCCTTTCTCTCAGGCTTTAGGGTAGAGACCCAGGGGAAAAGGAAAGAATTCTGCTTCTCAGGCAACAAGTTTCCCTATTGGCTCATCCCGAAACCTAATGCCCCTCCCCTGGTCCCTTTCTTTTCCCCTGCTCCCTACCCCTCCTCCCAGCTCTGCTCCTTTCCCTGTCTCTTCCTTGTTGTATCTTCCTACAAGGCTAGTCCCAGGTGCCCACCAAAGCTGTTCTGGAAGGGAGAAGGTGGAGAGGGTGCTGGCTTGGAGCACATCACATTAGGTTCTTACCCCACCCCCCAACCTGGTTAGAATGAATATCATGAACAGTGAGGAAAGGACAGCTTGACCGGGGTGAGAAGTGTGTGTCAGGGTTGGTGCCAGGGGTCTTGAGAATGATCATGTGGGAGGGGTTGTAGGCAATGATTACACATTAAAGGTGTCCGCGCCTCGAGATGGTGGGGCTCTCTCCTCCCCCACTGGCTGCTTCCCTGAGTCATTCACTGATCCTGAACTTCTCCCCATCCCCATATGCTATCTCAAAGAGTAGGGCCCCGATTTGCCAGGCTCTGCCCAGACCGTGCCCCTGGCCTGGATGTCAGGCTATTTTTCTGTTTGGTGATGGCAGTAAGCTGTCATAATTTCTCCATAAGTGATATTCGTGTATTTTTAGCATTAGGCACCTCCCCTCAGGCCAGCCAGTGATGGGGCAGGGCTGGAGAGGGTGGGTATCTCACTTGTCTTGGAAAGACCAAGCTCACAGCCCTTCATCCCAACCCCTGAAAGCTCTGAATTCGAACTTTCTTTGGGAAAAAGGAGAAACTCAGGGCTCAGCATTCAACGGTGACATTGCTGATTTTTTTATTGGTAATTAATAAGCAGAATTGTGTTCTAATCAAGGCCAGGGAAAAGCTTAGCTTGCCCAATTTAGCAACTGGGGGCAGAGATGAAAGAATAAGAAAGGATGAGACAGGGACACAAACAAAGCACCATGACTTTTTCCTGATCTCCACCCCCTCCACCTTTAGTTGTACTTATGAGCCTTAGTACAGGCTGAGAAGGCAAGGGCTATTGGAGAGAAAAGAATAATCTGAGGCCAAGGTCCCAATTTGGTCCCTCCCCACTCTGCTCAGTTGCTTGAGAACCCTTTCCTCCTGCTCCCACAATCTGAGGATTTGGCTTGACCACCAACCCTACCCCTTAGGTCAGTGGACAGCTATGAGGGACATTTCAGCCCAGGCCAGGTCAAAGGAATAATTACGGGATGAGTTTGGGGGCTGGGACAGGGCAGGGGGGCGAGGTTAGCATTTGAAGCTTAGAGTTTCAGATCTTCCTCTTTCCCTTCTCCCCCAAGGTGAAGGCAGCCACAGCTTCCTGCATTTCCAGGTTCGATCTCAGGTTTATAGTCTCCTGGGGATTCAAAGTATTCGGGCAAAAGGGGGAAGACTCTCCTGGGCAGAATTTTTGGATACCACCCTCTCCCCTCCCCCAAGCAAATAAGGAGGAGAGAGGAACTGCAACAGAACTCAGACACCTGCAAACCATGTCTCTGGAAGGCAAACTTTTCCCACAGGGACTACCCTGCTACGTCCTGGGGGATGGGGACAGGGCTAGATGCTGATTTACCCAGTATCTTCCTACTTGAAAGAAGGGCAGCCAGAAAGCACCTAAGGGCTATAGGCCCTGGAGGGTGGGTTTCCAGCTCTAATGACCAGTGTGCCCTGGCTATCCTAAGCCCCTTTGGTCCTAGTACCTGCTCACCTGCTCTAATTGTCCCCTCCCATCCTGAAGCTCACAGTATCTCCTGTTTCCTGCCTCCTAGCACTCCTGCTGTCCTGTCTCTCTGGCCCCTCCTATCTCCAATTGTCCCCCTCCCCACCTGTCTCATCTCCAGGCATTCTTTCCTTTGGGCCCTCCCCATTCACTCTCAGTGCCCACCTGTCGTTCCCCTCTTCCAATTTACACCTGGAAGGGAATTTAGAGATCATCTGCTCCAATCTGCTTATTATACAGAGAAGGAAACTGAGGCCCTGAGAAGGGAAGTGACTTGCACAAGGTCACAGCAGCAAAAAGAGGACTAAAACCCAGATATTTACTCCAAATCTAGTGCTTTCTACACACCGTGCCACCGCAGAGCCCGAACTCCCTATTCCCAGTCACCTCCGCACTCCCATTCCCGGATACCCACCTACCTCAGTGACCCTGTGCTAAAGTTTCTCTGTTCTCACAACCCTGCCCTTCTCCCCACTCCACTCCAGCCCCAGCCTCTCCTTGTCCCCACCTGCCCGTTCTTGCAGAGATCTGCCCACATGCTGGTGCCATCCCCTCCTCGCATCAGGACGTGGTAGGTGAAGAAGTAGGTGCCAGGGATGTTGCACGTGAACTTGCCGCTGGCCGCGTCGTAGTTGTTCCCCAGGTTGGTGACCACGTCGTCGAACTTGAGGATCTCGTAGCCCTCGTGGGGATTCTTCAGGCCAGCGTAGAAGGCCACCCGGGGCACCGTGGTGTAGGTGGCGGTGCTGATGGCACCGTTGCCTCCAGGGCCCGGGAGGCCAGGGGGACCTGGTTTCCCGGGCTCACCCTTGTCCCCAGGGGGGCCCACAGGGCCCGGGGGGCCAGGATCTCCTGGGGGTCCTGGGGGTCCAGGCTTCCCAGCTCTGCCAGGCTTCCCCTGGGGTCCCTGCACCAGAGTGGAGGGCGGGGGCGCGCCACTGTGCTCGCTCAGGGGTTCACCGTCGGGGCGGGCGGCAGTGGTGGAGCCTGGGGCCCGAGCCGGGTAGGGGTCGCACACCATTCGGCAGGTGCCCAGCATCTCATAGTGGCCGTCGGGGCCGCCAGAGCTGACGAGCACGGGGATCAGCACGACCAGGACCAGCAGCATCACCACTCCCACTGCGGCCGCCAGCAGCGTCTTCCTCCCGGCGCGGAGCCTAGCAAGCGCCGGGCCGCCCGGTCGCGCCGTCGGGGCAATGGTGCCAACGGGGCGGGGGGGCACCAGTGGGGCGCCCGTGTTCAGGGGCGGTCCTGCGGAGCTCCGGGCATGGGGCCGGGCGGAGCGCACCGCGCTGCCTAGCCCTTCTCCCTCCTCCCACCCTTTCTCCCTCCCGCGGCGCGGCCCGGACTGAGCAGCGCCGCCGCCCGCTCTCCACCTCCCGTTTCCTACAGCTGCCGCGGCCACCGCCCCCTCGGCCGGGCCCCGCCCCCTCGGCCGCTCCCCCGGCCGCTCCCCCGGACTCTGCGGGCGGGAGGGGAGGCAAAGTATCGGGCGGGGCTAGGGTTCAATTGGGCTGCAGGAGGCTGGGACCCGCCTCCCGAGAGGGGGATCGGGTGGAGGCTGTAGAGGAGGGGGTGGTACCAGAGAGACGAGGAAAGAAACCAACGGACACGTTAAAAAAAAAAAAGATAGAAAGGGAGAAATCGAGACTAAAAACGGGGGAGGGGAAGGGGTTAGACAGACATACCAAGAGGGAAAGAGGGAGAAAGAGAGGAAAACAGAGGGTGACCAAGAGGTAAGAAGACAGTAAATAAAGACGCAGAAAAGGACGTGGAGATCATGAGACAAAAAAGGATTGAGACTAACAAAGTGTCTATCTTGACGGGGGGGGGGGGGTGGAGGGGGGATAGAAAGAGAGAGAGAGAGAGAGAGAGAGAGAGCGAGAGCTCAAAGAGACAGGCACACGACAAAGTGAGAATTGAAGTGGACAAAGAGTGATGAGTACAACGAGGATAGGCATGATGGTGATATCAATCCGCTTCCATTTGTGCCGAGCTTTGGAGGTTCTCAAAGGGCTTTCGCTTCTTGTATTTGAGAAAGGAAAGGACAGGAGGATTGGCAGAGGAGGGATAATGAGACAGGTGGGAAAAAGAAGGCAGAGAAAAGGAAGGGCAGAGAAGGGAGAGGAGGAAAGGGGGAGAAGGGATAAAGGCAGGATGGGGTAAGTTGGCCAAGCACGGGCCACGGCCCGGGCTCTTGCAGTGCGGAAGCGATGGACCCGAGATGGGATTACTTGGATCTAATCGGCTGTGAAAACCAGCATTTCATCAATAGTGCCCTGACTGATCAGCGCCTAGTCGAAAGCTTGGATTCCAGCCTGAGTGCTTCTGGAAGAGCCCGGCCTGCTCTAGAACAGGCCCCCTGATCCCCTGAGGGGACAGCCAGGTTGCTGACACATCTGCCACGGGGGCACTCGTCCTCTGGAGACAGAGAGGCATTTCCCATCACCTCCAGTCCTCCAGCACCTCCCTTGCATACTTGGCTCCCAGCAAGAAACTGGCCACACCACTTTCCTCTTTATTTCCCTCTGAGACAGACAGCCCACCCCTTGACTTACTATCAGTGGGAGAAATACCACCACCACCACCACACACCTCCAGCAGAGAACTGACCTATTTGATCTGTTTCCCCAACATCTGAATAAAAAGAGCTTCTACAGGTGAAAGCCCTTTCCAAGACTGCCGTGTATGTATGTATCGGGAACCCTTTGGTATTCAAGGGGTTAATATCACACTTGCTACCCCTGCCACTCCCAAACCCCCCAGCCTCCCACATCTCATTACTCAGCTCTTTTTTCCCATTAAGTTTGGGTTGCTCCCCATTTCTCTATTGCATTAAAGTGTTTAGGTTGCATAAACTGAGACGTGTCTCCTTCCATCAAAATATTTGTCACATTATTTGAGGCAGAGAGCTGCACTGCTCTACTGCTTCCCCCACCCACCCTCTGTTTATCTTGCCCGAAAGGGGCTCTGCCATTTCAAGCGATGCCTCCTTTCCTGGCTGCAGCGGTGAGTGCCCTTCTCTCCTGCCTCCCTTCCCCAGAGGCCCTCTCCAACCAGGCCAGGGAGTGGCAATCAAGTCTCTGAGAAATCACCAGGGTGTGAGGTTGCTGAACTCCTCTCTACACTCTACCCTTCCCCCTCCCAATAGAAGACACTCTCCCCTCTCCCTGGGAACCATGCTCTTCTCGGGAATTTCTGGACTCCTTGACCAGAGGGCTGTGTTGAAGCCATGGCTGGTGTGGTGTTTAGACCCAAGGCTGGAAACTTTCAAAATGTGTGCAGGTATTTTTTCCCCTGACTCTTGAGTTGGAGAGCATTTTAAACTGCTCTCAACTCCCAGAGTGGGGACTAAGTGCCAGAGAATATGGGTGTAATGGGGATGCTGAATGCCAAGGTGAAGTCCAGGAAGGAAAAGTGGATGAAGAAATGCAGTGCTATTGAGGGCTTCAGAAGAACTCACCCTTTCCATCAGGGGTGGAGAACAAAATCCCCATTAGACTTCACCTAGTTGTTGCTAGCTGGAGCTTCAGGCTTACGGGTAAGAATGGAAGAACTGTTGACTCAAGCACTAGATATAAATTTGTGTTGTAATTAGCACATGGAGAGGCAGCACACAGTACTGGACAGATAGATCCCTGGATTTCAAATCAAAAGACCTATGCTCTAGTTCCCACTCAACCACTTAGTGGTCAAGTGACCTTGGGCAAGTTACTCTATATAAAGTAGCTTCCTAAAGTTAAACCTTCTCAACCTCCTTCCAGATCTATCATGCTCTGATTCTATGACTTGTGTAGACAGCATGACCTCAAACTGACAGCTCAGAATCTCCTCCTCCTTTCCTAGAACCGTTGGGATTTTTCACCCAAGTTCCCTTCTGCGTGATGTTCTGTTTTTCCTCTCCATCCAGGAACTGTTGGCAGAGACGTCCCTCCTCCCTGACTGCCCTTCCTTTTCCAGCCAGGCTGGTGTTGGTGGGGGGGTGCCCCCACAACATATGCCACTAAGGAGAGGCAAGCTTATTCTGGTGCCCCTCCCCAAGCCCCCATCCCGAAAGATGGCTCCCTCTGGCTCGGCTTGGCGTCTCTGTGAGCCCAGCCGGATTTTCCCCGCTTCGCTGGAGTGGAAAATAACGGCTTCAAACTTTGCAGAGAGGATCTGGTGCCAGCACTTTAATTAACAGCCATCTTGGCCTTCGAGCTTGGGCCAATAGATGCCGCCAGCACTGTTTCTGCTGCCTCCAAGGAACTGGATGGGTAAGGGTGAGTGCCCTGTCCAAATCCTAGAAAGAGGAACCCTCCAGGACTGGAGCCTCTCTCAAGAGGATGGTGATCATATGCCCCTGGGGAGAAAAACACCTGCTTTTTGCTCTTTTCTTTGAGGGGAGGCCTGAGCTCCTGGACACTCTACCTGTTGGTCTGGTATCATATAGCCATCGCTGGCTGGTTTGGGTGAGGTCATCCCAGCCTGGAAATTCTCAAATCAATCATGCCCCAGATCCTAGGTCACAGTCTCTTTCTCTGTTTTAATTCTTTGTTTGAACTGTACCACCTTTAGGTTTTTGGAGTCATGGAAAGAGCCCTAGATTTAGTCAGAAGACTCATTTATTAGTTGTATAACCCTGACCAAGATATTTCACCAGTCTGATCAGTTTTCTCAGTTGTTTCCAAGACTTTGTTGTCCCATTTGGGGTTTTCTTGGCAAAGATACTGGAATGATTTGCCATTTCCTTCTCCAGCTTATTTTACAGATGAGGAAACTGAGGCAAACAGGGTTAAGTGACTTGCCCAGGGTCACACAGCCAATAAGTGTCTGAGGCCAGATTTGGATCAAGTCTTTCTGACTCCAGGCCTGGTGCTTTATCCACTGTGCTACCTAGCTGCCCTGTGATGGTGATAGCTGGTGTTTATGAAGTGTTTAAAGTGATTTACATAGATGATTTCATTTAACCCCCTACCACATAGATATTACAGTTACGATTAAATCTTAAAAAAGAGGTAACTGAAGTTTAGAGAGAGCTGAAGTGACTTACCCAGGATCACACAGCTGGTAAATGCCAGAGGCAGAATTTGAACACAGGTTTGCTTGACTCCATGCCAAATACTCTACACAATATACAATACTGTTTCTTCAGCAATAGGGTTCTTATGATGAGAAAAAGAGATAATGTGTGTAATGTACCAAAGTAACCATACAGCTGTATATCAGTGTGAGTTATTATCATCATTCTCTGTTTATTGAAACCCATTCCAGCTCCTGCCCAGTCTTGTAAGATTGGCCAGGAAAAGGAATACAATGACAATAATATTTGTAATTATTGCTATCCTTTATCATATTATCAATGATATCATTTATTATTGTGTAACTTATCACTCCCCAGGAATGGGTTTTGATCATAATAAGGATAAAAATTATTATTATATAGCAGTATAAAGTTTGCCAAGCACTTTACAGGTATTATCTCATTTGATCAATAGGCTTCACCCAAAGGACACTTTGGGCCACAGGACAAATGACATATCTTGATCTTCCATCTTTTAAATGGGGGAGGAGGAACCCAGCAATCTAGATACCTAAACTGCTCACTCCCCCAAACCACTTACAGTCCCAACAGATGTGCATTAGGTATCTACTATGTACCAGGCACTGTGCAGGGGGCTTTGGGTACAAAGACAAAAGCTAAGTAGAACTCTGACCACAAGAAGTTTACAATTTATTGGAAGGAAACGACAAGTAACATAGGTAAATGCAAGATAATTCAAGAAAAGAGAGAGCATGGTGGGAGGAGGGAGTCAGGAAAGGTCTCTTTCCAGAGGTGGTACCTGAGCTAAGCCTTGGGAGAAACTAAGAATTCGAAAAGGTGGGGGAGAAGGGGCAGATAGTCCGTGCAAAGACATGAATAAAGGTGATGGATTTCCCATTTGAGGGAATAGCAAGTTTCCCTGCTGCCTAGAAGGACTGCCCCCTTGGGAACCTAGGTTAGTAGAAAAGAAACAAGAATACTGGGGTGGGAGGAGGCGGTAAAGCCCCACGTAGCTGGGAGCTCATCTGTGTTTTTGTCTGGGAGCCAGGGAAGGACAGAGAACTGGTTGTCTTCAACTTTCCTTTGAGGTTTTTTGTGTTGTTTTACTACATTCAGGTTGTAGGTAAGAAGTCCTCCAGCACCTCACAATCCAAGCAAAAAAAGTTAGGGGAACAGAAAGAGAATGTGAATGTTTGTAACTGTGAGAACGTGTGAGTTGGGATGTGGTTGTGAATGCTTATGGTGGAGTGGAGTTGAATAAGTATGTGAGAATGTGTTAAGGGTGTGTACTCTTGGGGGTGTGTGTGTGATGACATGTGTTAGTCCACTGGTCCTTGCTTCCTTCTTTGAAGCTATCATTTGGGGATAGAAGGCAGGGTCAGGAATTTATCAGTCCAAAGATCAGTTTCCTGCATCTTGGCCTTTCCCTCCCTTTCTCTGCCTTATCTGGTGGTACCCCTTTTGCTTCACACCATCTACTGCCTACCAGCACACACAGAGGATTTAAGGACATAACCAAATTTGGAGGGAATTACATGGAATTGAGCCTTCCCACAGTTCTAGATCATGTTTTTCGGTTTTGAAGCACTAATTCCCTTCTAGGGGCTCCTTGTTAGGTTCATTCATTCATTCTCATTCATTCATTCATCGGTCTCTGCTTTCTCTCTCTAGTGCCAGTTCAAGCTATTGGCTTTATCACCCCCTTGTGGTCTCTGGTGGAATAAGATTTTTGGTTTAGGGGTATTTTTTTGCCTTTCTGTTTGGGCCCCAAAATGCTGACTTTGTGACATAATATAGTAGGAAAAGCACTGTACTGGGTGACAGAAATCATGATTTCAAGTCCTATCTCCAATTGGCTATATGACCTTTAACAAAACATTTTCCCTCTCTGGGCCTCAGTTTCTCTATATGTAAAATGAGGGAAAATAAGACCTCTAAGGTCCGTTCCAGCTCTGACATGTTAAAGGAAAATCCACTGATTTATATTCAATACTGAAAAACACATAAGACCCAAGTTTAAGGTGCTTTCCTCCTTTCCTCCTCCACATTTCCCCTTTTATGATTTAGCATCATCTTTTGGGGGAATGAAAAGGATTGTGTGTACTTTTGGGGATTGTGATGTGATCTGATAGGGGCAACGTCAGGAAAAACTTACAAGATTCAGCAAAGCTCTGGGATTCAGGCCTCCTGGGTCCTAATTCTAAATGTGATGATGCTGACAGGGACTTTCTTCAAAACTCTTCTAATCTCCCAAGGTGCCAGGCTGCAGAGAAATTCCTACATGTGTATGTTTGTGTATGTTAGTGGAAACTTGGAGGGGTATGGTGGCTAGAATGTGAACTACTATTCCACAGAGAGAGGAATGGAAAATGAGGATTTTACTCCTCTCCTTCTGGGGAAGGATGGAGAGACCTGGCTTGACCCTATTGGGTATCTATCCCCCCTTCTCTAGTCCCTTATCCCTAGTTTGCTCCACTCAAAACATAGGCTGAGCTCCATCAAGCAAGGCATTTTAGCAGATCCGCCCTAGATTAATGGTCTCAGAGATTGGTGGGGTGGGGGTAGTGGTAGGAGGGAGGAGTGGATTTCTTATTCATGGTACTAAGAGAGCATATGTTGAAGGTGGGGGGCAGAGGGAAGCATTTGCCCATTTTTTTGTTTACTCTTTTAGCCAGCTGAGGGAGCAGCTGGGGCCTGAGCTCTATCCACTCTAATCCCCTAGGTTCTTCAGCCCTCTTGGTCCCTCCTTGGTCCTTTTCTTGTCCTACCAGCAGGGGGAGGCCATCCCTCTCTGCCCCGCAAAACCCAAGCGTCTGGGTAGGGATGGCAGAGCAGGGGAGGAAAAAAGGGAGAGCAGATGGAAAAACAGCTTCTTCACCCCCCCCCAAAGGCCTTGGATCAGGAAAATTGCCTAATCAGAGGGGCCATCTCCCCCCTCCCTGCTCAGCTCGCTCCTCCGAGCTGCATGTATAAGTAATGAGGCTCAGCAGCCCCAACAGGAGCCAATATAATGGCGGGTGTTACGGGGTCAGCCTCCGAGACAGATAGCGTTATGAACAAGTGACAGGCAGCACAATTATGCCTCCGACTCACAGGGAGAGAGTTGGGAGCAGGAGGCTGAGCCCCAGTGAATATGAATCTCCAGTTCCTCTTCCGTGCTCCTTCCACATGGGGCTCTGACCTCTCTTCCACCCTGTGGGTCCCCAAGTTCCTGTTGCCCACCCCAACCCCAATGTATGTGTGTATTTAAGGGAAAGGGATGTATTGTGTGGGGGAAAAGCTCATCAACTGGCAGAGAAGAGAAAAGCAAAGCAGATGTTTTTCATGGATTTCTGAGAAAGAGCTCTCTGCTGGTCCCATGGGAAAGGGTAGGGTTTTTGGGGGGAGGGGTTGATAGGAAATTTTGGGTCCCTAATCCCTCGATGCAGGGAAAGCCTTTACCCCAGCTCTCTCCCCTCTGGAGAGGAGAGGAGAGGGGCCATCCATTCCACTGGATTAGCACCTATTAAGTGCCTACTATGTGCCAGGTACTGGGGACAGAGGGACAAAAAAGTCTCTTCAGTCAGAGCTTCCATTCTACTCTTAGGGTGCTTACATTCTGCTGGCCAAAAAGCCTGGGTCCCTTTCTCTGCTCCCAGAGGACCTCTAGGATTTCTCGCTCTGGGACACCTTTCCCATCCTCCAAAAAGAGCATGAACGTCAAGAGTAGCTGCTGAAGCAAGCAAAAGGGGGATTTGGGCTGAGGCTCGAAGGGACCAGCGCCTTGCCTTTTCTGAGGGAGTTCTCAAACAAAGCAAAAGATTGATTGATTGCCTATCCCTCCAGGGCTTTTCTGTGCAAGAGTGTTTGCTAGGAAATATCCCACTGCTATGGGAGGGCCAGGGAAACTGAGGTACTACCCTTCCTTCTCAGAGCATAGCTTGGCTTTCTGACTTCTCCATTCATTTTGCCTCTATGATATCCTGAACTAAGCATTTTGATGGATTCTATGGGCATTATGATCTGTCTGCTTCTCATCTGGTTGGTCTCAGTCCTCCTCTACCATTTCTAGATACTTTACTGCCCTGCCTCTGGAAGCAGCAAAGATTTATTGAGCACCCACCAGGTCCGTCTGTCTTTCTGTATCTTTTCCTATCTGTCTGTTCTAGCCCCAAGTCAGGGCTGTGTATGTGAGTGTGTCTGGTACATGTGATCGCTGAGACTATGGCCATTCTGGGTCCCTGCTGGAGTTCTTCTGATAAGTCGGGAGGTACTTGTCCACCCTTACCGATCCCAACTCCCCACCCCCCCTCTAGTCTCTCAGAACCTGATGGTGCTTGGGGATCCTCAGCATGCCAGCTCAGGAAAGGGGAGGGGGTACGGAGAGGAGGCTTAATTAGCAGCCAATGCCAGGCAGCGGGCGGCAGGGAGGGGAGCGGCACTGACTTTTCCCTCTATAGATCCGTCTCTCCGGGAGAGGCACTCACCATGCCCAGCTTCAGCTTTTGCTTCGGCTTGGTTATTTTCAGAATCTGTTTAACTCTTTCTCTGCCACCCCTGGGCCTCGCTTCCTGAGCATATTCTGATCTCTCGCCCTCTCACCCCCAAATTCCCTGCTTTTCCTTCCTAAGAACCAGGGGGATTACTGATTTCTTACCTCAAATTCAGGAAATAAAATGAGCCTCAGTCTAACCTCCCCCAGTTTATCAACCTTATGCTCCTCCCCCTTCTCTTCCTCATCCCTATTTTCTCCTCAACTCACTTCTTCCTCATTCTTATTCATCTCCATCTCTCCCCCACCGGTTTCTGGCTTTCTTAATCTAGGCTAAAGGAACTGTGGAAAGTTGGGGTGTCAACTTCCACCTTCCACCCCCACTCTATCCTAACCCATGTAATTGAAGTGTTCCTAAGTTCCCTATCCTGAGGAAAGCAATATTGGGGGAATGGAGGAGAAAAAGAAAGAGTCCCACTTTCCCACTCACCTACAGATCTGCTCCACCTCTGCCCCTGCTCCATCCTTCCCTCATCCTCAGGGTCCTTGCCCAACCAAGATGTCCAATCCTTCCAAAGCAAGAATTGACTCACTCCATGGTAGAAAGCTTTCCTTCCTACTCTACAGCCTGAGGTCTTCAGTCCTTCCTACCTCCTGATCATTCCCACAAGGGCCATGGACACAGTCTGGACAATTAGAAACTATCCAGGAAGACTAGATATTAACTCCGTCCTTTCTAGCTAGGGAGAAGATAACACAGGGAGTCTACACAGGGTCAGGGAGCCCCAGGACTGTGGTGATTCTGGGGAATATTGGAGCCTGGGCTGACCTTGGAATCTTCATTATCTCTGAACTGTGGAAACAAGGGGGTCACCTCATCTGGGAAGCAGAGAGCTTCCTTCTGGAATGTGGGGGTTGACCCAACTTGCTACTAGAAGAAACTGAGAAAGTGCTTGGAGAACATCATCACCATTATCTTAATAACTGACATTTCTATTGCACATCAAGTTTTACAAAACTTTTTATAGATAATCTCATTTGCTCCTATAGACTGCCCTCTTATTATCCCAGTTTTACAAATGAGGAAACTGAAATTCTTAGAGATTGAATGGCTTGTCCGGGGTCACATAGCTAGTAAAACAGGATTGGAAACCAGGTCTCTGATTCTCACTTTAGCCCTCTATCTTCAATGCTACACAGATAAAGAAATCAATCTAGAGGGGATACAAAGACATGGCCACTGCCCTCAATGAGCTTACAGTCTAATAAAAGTGTATGATACCAGGAAAGATAACTAACATATAATATTTCTTGATAAGTGAATTAGAGAGTTATTAAACAAGGAGATAATCCTCTCAAACTCCCAGACATATTCAGGGAGAAGATTTAGGAGGGAAGAAGGGAGAGAATGGGCATTTATTAAGTGCTTATTATGTGCCAGGCATTGTGCTAAGGACTTTCTAAATATCTCATTTGATCCTCAAAACAACTTTGGAAGGAAGGTGCCATTAATATTTCCATTTTCCAGTTGAGGAAACTGAGGCAGGCAGGTTAGGTGACTTGCCCAGTTACACAACTAATGAGCATCTAAGCCCAAATTTGAATGATCTTCCTGATTTCAGGCCTGGCCATGTCTTCCTAAGGTTTTGTTTTAGAAGGTTGTCAATGAGTTAATTGGGGGGTACCCTGAGGGCAACATTAAAAGTAGTGAGATAATAACACTGGGTCCCAAAGAGATTTTTTTTTTGAAAAGCTAATTGCTCTGAGGGAGAGGGATGTATCATACTTGCCTGGAGGTAGAAGGATGGACCTTAGTAGTTCAGAGAAGAGGAGAGACAGCTGCCACAGGGACTTCCATTAGGCAGGAGGAGGAAGGATGTGATACCATGTAAGACGGAAGTGGAGTGACCTTTCTAGACCTGGGGAGTCTAGATTTCTATCTTATTATCTGGAGACACGGTATTAGCTCAAACACATCTGAGATGAGAAACCTGGAGTCCTGGTACCCACCCCCACTCCTACATTCCTTCCTTCCCTCCTATCCTTGCTGGCTTCTCCCTGCTAAGCCTACAGCCTATGGGCTTCAGCCAGAGGAAAGATGTCTTGCTTCTCAGTAACTGGGATTTGTAAATATTTATAGGAACATAGAACAGATCAGTGGCTGACAAGCAGAGGGAGGGGGTAGGGACCCTACCAGGCCTTCCCATCCACTTCCCTTGATTTAGCCAGAGCCCTGACCTGATTTGAGTGAGGCTGGTGTATGAGGGAAGAGGCTGGAATTGGGTACTCCGTGAGCTCTTCTCCTAGAGGGAAGACTATGACTGTTTTAGCACTAAGCATTTGTATACTATCCAGTAACCAGAGTTTAAGGACCTGGCTTCAAGGAGCCTTCCTGCTATGGTCAGAGAAGATATTAGAAGAAAATGAACCACCACCACCCCCACTCCCACCCCACACTCTCAAAAGAGATATTTGAGCATCTGCTTTAGAGATACAGTATTCATAAACTCCCAGCAGCCTCTGCCTTCAACACAAATTACACACACAAACACACAAAATCACATGTTCTCTCATACTCCTATATATCCTTTAACACACACTCATACTCACATATAGGGACAGTTAGGTGGCACAGTAGATAGAGCGTTAGCCCTAGAATCAGGAGGACCTGACTTCAAATCCAGCCTTAGACACCTAGTAGTAGCTGTATGACCTTAGGCAAGTCACTTAACCTTTTGTGCCTCAGTTTCCTCATCTGTCAAATGAGCTGGAGAAGGAAATGGCAAACCACTACAGTACCTCTGCTAAGGAAGTGACAAATGGGGTCACAAAGAGTCGGCCACAACTGAACAACAACATACATATTCTCTTAAACACACACCCACGTTCAGGCATAGAAGGCCCAGCTTCTGGGGTCCTGACTAATTATGATGTAGGTGGGAACGTCGTTGTTTCACTTCTGGGGATATCGGAGTTATCGAAGAAGAATTGGAGGTAAGAAAGGAGAAGCAGACAAAGATATTTACTTATCTGTTGTATCCTCCTGACAGAACGGAAGCTCCTTGAAAGCAGAACCTGCTTCATTTTTGTCTCTGTATCTCCAGCACCCAACCCTGTAGCTTGCTCACAGGTGCTTAATAAAAACTTATTGCAGGGCAGCTAGGTGGCGCAGTGAGTAGAGCACCGGTCCTGGAGTCAGGAGGACCTGAGTTTAAATCTGATATCAGACACTCGACGCACTTACCAGGTGTGAGACCTTGGGCAAGTCACTTAACCCCAATTGCCCTGCCTTTCCCCTTCAAAAACAAACAAACAAAAACTTATTGAACTGAATTAAAGGGAGCACAGAAGGAAACAGAAAATTCAATGGTACTTGAAAAGAATGAGGAAAGAGAGTCAGGGAGACAGATGGAAAGGGACACTGTCAAAGAGAGATGAAGAGAAAGACCATGAGAGATGGGGTACAAAGACAAAAAGAAGAGGAAAATGAGAAAACAAACAGGAAAAGAGTCAGACTCAGAGACAAAAGCAGAGACAGAGATGGAGAAAGAAGACAGAAAAAGAGACAGGGAGTGTTAGCATCAGTCTTGGAGAAAGAGACAGAAATGGGCAGAAACAAAAGCAGAGACAGACAGACGTAGAGACAGATTCCCACTGCTCTCCCTGTCTTTTCTCCCAGGGGACTGGCTCCCAGATGGGAAGCTGTCACATTACTGATCCAGTGGATTGTAAGAAAAGCCCTTACCCTACATCTTCTCCTTTCTCCCTTCTCTCCCCTCCCCCACACCCCAGGCTCAGCTCCCCTTCCCTCCCTCTCTGGATCTTGTCACTGTGGCTTTGCATCGATGGCTGGCCGGGCAGCCTGGGAGTGGTGACAAGTCAGGAAAGAAAGTGCCGAGGGCAGGCATGCCTTGCCACTACAGCCCTGCTGCCAAGCTTACCCATCACTGCCCATTTCATCACCCACAGAAAGCACAGCTGAGATCCAGGGAAAGGGCCAAGAGAGGTTGACATTCAGACAATATCTCCCGAAGTTAGAGATGGGTGGGAGGGCAGGGGGAGGCTCTAGCTTGTTCTTCATAATGGACCTTTCCCTAGATTGATAATTAATCTTACCTACATGTCTCACCTGCCACTAGGAGGAGCTGAGCATAAGCAGGATGGCACAATCCTTTCCAGTACCCATTAGAGACATGTTTCTACTACCTCTATCTTCAGGCACCATAGATATGGTGTAGGAGCTAGATTACCTCCTTAATAGGAGACTGAAAGGCAGGGAAGGCCACTGAGGAGCAAACCACATTAGGATATTAGCAACCAAAGCTCTTGACACTACCCGGGCTTCCTCTTAGGCCCCAGAAATAAGTCAAGTCAAATCAGTAAGCATTTATTAACCACTACTATATGTCAGGCACCATGGTTAAGCTCTGGGAATATAAAGAAAGGCAATGATTCCAGGCCTCAAGGAGCTCACAATCTAATGGGGAGAGGAGAGAGACATGCAAACAACTTTGTAAAAACAAGATATATACAGAATAAATTGGAGATAATATCAGAGGGAAGAAATAAGCATTTAGGAGCAAAGGCTTTTTGCAGAAGGTGGGATTTTAGCAAGGAAGTCACCCTAAAACCATAGGCAAAAGGATGAAAGGGCGGGAAAATGGTGGAGGAGTCCACAGGCCATCTGAGGTAGGCCCCAGTCAGCTTTCATGCCGTGCGTGTGTGTGTGTGTGTGTGTGTGTGTGTGTGTGTGTGTGTGTGTGTGTAAAGAGAGAGAGAGAAGAGACAGAGAGAGAATAGAAAGAGAAAGAGAGAAGGGGGAGAGTGAGAGAGGGAAAAGGGTGAGGGAGGGCAGAGGGAAGGGAGGGGAGAAGAGGGAGAGAGAAAGAACGGGGTGGGGGGCAGGGAGGGGAAGTAGCTATGTGGTACAGTGGTGAGGAAAACCTAAATTAAAATTCAGCCTCAGACACTTACTAGCTGTATGACTCTGGGTAAACCATTTAACCTCTGTTTGCCTCAGTTTCCTGAACTGTAAAATGAGGATCATAACAGCATCTACCTCCCACAGTTGCAAAGATCAAATGAGATAATATTTGAGAAGCATTTGGCACAGTGCCTGGCGTATAGTAGGCACTTAATAAATGCTTGTTTCTTTGTTTCCTTCCTTACTTATAACCAATCTTGTTCATCTTCCCAGGTCTCAGATGTCTAGAGGTTAAAGATATCTGGCTTTGCCTTGTGGCTGCCCTGAACATCTCTTTGTGTGCGGGGTCCCTGGACTGCCACCACCTCTCCCTCACTGTCAAGGTCTGGAAGTGGAGAGAACATTGTTGTGTAGTAGTTACATCCATTCCCAAAGAGGGGAGCTTCTGTGCGGGAGTGGGGTTCTGCAGAGGAGAAGACCTAGTTTCTCCCACCTAGGCTTGTTCCCAGGAAGGGCTTTGATCCTGCTGCCCTGTGAAGGTCTCTTTTGCCCTTTCCTGGCCTTCCTTTGCCTCTCCACCAGACATGCTGTCAGCTCCTATCTCATCCTGGGGCTCAGGGCATAAGTAACAAGCCAGCTGTTCCATGACCTGCCACACTAGATGCACCTTCCCCCAGGTCTGGCACTGTTCTGTGACATGGCACAGCCACAGAGCCACAGCTGCTCTGATTGGCACTATAGGCCCCAGAGGTGGGGAAAGCTGGGATCAAGGCTGGTAGGAGTTTTTCTAAGAATCAGGGCTTGTAAAACTGATCTTCAAGCCCAGAAGCCTGTACTAGCTTATTCCTGACTTCACTTCAGTTTGGAAAAAAAAAATGAAATTTAAAACAGTCATAAAAATTTTAACTTTTTTTTAATTTGGAAAAAATAAAATTAAAGATCTCTTTCATTTGATCAGCAGCTGTCTAATTCCCTCCCTGACCCTGCAATGGGTATGTATGGGGGTGTGGGAGAGGGGCAGTGCTGAGCAAGGGAAGAGACACATTTGGCATTTTGTACCCTCCTGCTATGTTCATGGTGCCAGTATGTCCCTCATTCCCCTTATTGGACAGCTGGTCCCCATGACCAGTGCTAAAACAGAGAAGCTGAGAAAAGTCCCTAGGAGGAACATCTGGGCTTGACACAAGGCCAAAGAACCCTGGGTTTCTTTCTTTTGGCTGTAATTAGAATACTTTGCCACGCCAGGATTTTACCCTTTCATCTATGAGAGGGGTTCTTAACCTGGGGTACACAGACTCTCAAGGGGATCTGTGAACAGATGACCATGAACTTAGAACTTTTAATCTTTTGATAACTGTATTTCGATGCAATTTGTTTCCCTTGTAATTCTATGAATTTTATTTTATGTATTTAGAAGCATGATCCTGTGAAGAGGTCTACAATCCTCATCAGATTGCCAAAGGGGTCCATGAGACCCCTGATCTGTGGGGATCTCTCTTCACTCATACTCTCTCCTCCACCCAGGTGAACCCTCCCTTACGACTCACCAACGCCTGGCATTTCTGTCTCTCCTCTCTGCCCTATTGCTCCCTCCTGTCCTTCCCAGCTCTGCTCCATACCCCACCCCTTCAGTAAGAAATCTGTCTTGACTCATCATTACGCCCTCCTCCCCTCCTCCTGAGCATCTGTCCTCTGGGTCTCGTCTAATTCTGGGGCATACATCTTTTTTCCCTGCCCCCTTCCCCAATCCCTTCAAAAGACTGGGAAACCCTAGAGAACAGTTTTTTTTTTCTCCAGCTCTTCCCCAGATCCTGGCGCAGAATTCTGCCCCAGGTATGTCGTGATGAGGCAGACTATGGGGTAGAGGTTAGGGATTGTTTGGGGAGTGAGCTGGAGGGGAAATACATTGGCTCGGGCTTCCAGGGCCTGGCAGATACCATTCCGAGCATCCTCCCGCCTACACACTGACCTCTTCTCCTGATGGGGGTCTTGTACAAAGATATGGGGAGTCAGATGAGGGAGTGGGAATTCTCAGCCAAAGGAAACGGCGGGGGACTGGGGGGGGGGGGCGGGGCGGGGAGTGAGCATCTCTGCCCGTAGCCCAGTGGCAGGGTGCGTGGTGGTGGTGGGGAGTGAAGGGTGGGAGAGGCTCCTGCTCCTGCTTCTTTCCCCCTGGGGGCCCCATCCTGCCTGCCTCCCTCCCTCACTCGATCTCATTATAACGCTAAGAGAAAGTGACAGGCTCAATATCTTACTTTGCAAATATAGTTTATTCCTTCAATAAAGCCGCCTGCGCTGGGGAATGTTTAAGCCCAGTTCTCCCCCGAGAGCCTCATTTGAATTTCTAAAGTCTTTAGTCTGAGCTCCTCCAATGGGGCTGCCAGGCCAATGGGGCCGGGCAGCGAGTAATGAAAACACAGTGGCGTTTATGGGGGATTCATTTCCTGCCCAAGCCTCCGGGTGCCATTCTAGCAACCAAATTGACCTCGAGGCAGAATTGAGAGCCCGCCCCCTAGCTCTGATTACCCCGATGCCCTGGGGAGGAGCGTGTAGGGTGCGGAGGATCAGGGAGGATTTCTGGAGCCGAGGCTCCAGGAACACACCTGCATTTAAACTAATATACATGCTACATGTTGGTGCAGGTGGTATCCTAGACCATGTGTACACCGAAGACCCTGCTCACACACACGTACGTCTCTTTTAGACCCTTGTGTAGATTCTCCGCCCAAGGGACCGGCCCATAGATCTCCCGGGACCCAACCCTTTCTCTCAGCCAGCCCCCAGCCCCTGGGCAGCCCCCTAGCTCTGGCCCCCATGGGAGTCTCTAATTAAAGGCCCGGTGCGCCTCCGGGACTCATTAGGGCCGTTGTGCAGAGAACATTTAATCATTGCTCAGAGCATCGATTGGAAAATCAATTTCTTTGTCTCTCCCCACGAGTTGCTGAAGGGGGTTGGGGGGGAGGGAGGAGGTAGCGCTGACCTCCTTCTGCTGCCATGTAAAGTGCTGAACATTTAATCAGGGAACAGAAATCAATTAGTCACTTATGAGGTCGGCTTTAGTTACCGAGTGCTGTCCAGGCCAGAACTGCAGATCTTCCTTGATGTCCTTTGCCTGTCTTGGACAAGTCTGTGCCAGCGGTGCACTGAAGCTGTACAGGGTTCGCCCAATCTGAAGGAACCCCGATCGAAGCTAGAGTCTAGGGGACCAAGGCAGGCCCTTCCCCAGCTGAATTGGCTGGGAGGACTCTCAACTAGATGTGAATAAGATGCTGCTAGATTTGGAGTCAAGAAGATCTGAGTTTGAATCGTGCCTCAGACACTTACTAGCTGTGCGACTCTGGGCAAGTCATTTAACCTGTTTGCCTCAGTTTCCTCATTTGTAAAATGAGGATAAGAACAACTACCTCCCAGAATTGTGATGCTCAGATAACATGTGTAAAGCTCATTTATAAACCTTAAAACACTGAGTTAGTCCTCAACAAGCATTTATTTAAGTACCTACTATTTGAAGGACATTGTTAAGTGCCTGGGATACAAATTCAAACAAAAAAGATAAATGCTATACTTTTTTACTTTCTTCACTACTCTTGCTTTTTGCTTTTTTTTGGTCTGTCTTTTCTTTTGCAACATGGGTAATATGGAAATGGTTTGCATGACTACACACGTATAATCTATTTCAAATTGCTTGCCTTCTGGGGGGAGGGGAAGGTAGACAATATGAAACTCAAAAAAAAAAATTTAAAGAATGTTAAAAATGTTTTGTTTACATGTAATTGGAAAAATGAAATTAAAATTAAAAAAAGATAAATGCTAGCTATTATTGTTGTTATCTTTATTACTATTACTCTGAATCTCCACCCAGAGGAGATCCCAAATCTACTTCTCCCTCCAGAATTGTGTCCAGCCTCTCTCCCAAAAGTCCCAGATCCCAGAGTACAGATGGAGTGGTTCCTCTGGGCATTGATGGATTTGAAGTCAGAGAATGTAGGTTCAAAAAAGAGTGGACTGCTGCTGCTGGACGTGCTGATGCCAGTTCTCTTGGCCATAAAGGCCAATTAGATCAGGGCTTCTTAACTGTTTTTGTGAGTGCCATGGACTGCTCTTTTGGCAGTCTAATGAAACCGATGGACCCCTTTTCAGAATAATTTTTTAAAAATGATTAAGATAAAGTCATAGGCTAGCAAAGGAAACTAATTATACTGAAATTGTTGTTTGGTCAGTTGTATCTGACTATTCATGACCCCATTTGGGGTTTTCTTGGCAAAGATACTAGGGTGATTTCCCATTTCCTCCTCCATCTCATTTGACAGGTGAGGAAACTGAGGTCAATAGGGTTAAGTGACTCACCCAGAGTCATACAGTGAGCATCTGAGAGCAGATTTGAACTCAGGTTTCACTGACTCCAGGCCTAGTGCTCTGTCCACTGTAACACCTAGCTTCTTAGTATTGAAATATGATTATCAAAATACCTTTTAAAAAGTTCATGGAGCTCAGGGGAACCCCTAACTAGATAATCTCTTAGATCCTGTCCAGCTCTAAATCTTACAGAACAAGCAAAAGAAAGGGACTCCCTCCTGTTATGGACCGGGAGACTTGGGCTCCAATCTACCCCTACTCCCTAGGAGAGAACAGCATTGGGATTAAAATTCTAGGGATGCAAGAGTGGGGCTGGGATGTCTACTGTTGTCCCAGCTTTCTTTCATAAAATGATAATTGGGTGCTTAGATGTACCATGGAAAGTACTTCTAACCTGGCTATTAGAACTCAAATTCTACTCTTACTATTAATTTAAAAAACTTTGGGGGGAGAAGGGGGCTGATAGCTTTTGTTTTTCCATCATCTTAATTTCTGAGTATATCCCTCCTTCCTCTCCTTCCCATCCCTTGTAAGAAAGAACAAAAACATTTCAGCCAAACTACCCAACCTGATCAATGGAGTCTGATAGTATATCCCATTCCACACCCGTAGTTCCCCACCTGAGCAAAGAAAGGAGAGTATTATACTTTTTTTCTCTTTATGTCTTCTCCTGGGCCAAGCTTTGTCATTATAATTACACAGCATTCAGTTTCAGGGTTGTGGGTTTTTTTGTCCTTGTTGGTCTTTTCTTTTCTTTCTAGTATTGTTGTCATGCTTTTTGTTTACATTGTTGTAGCTGCTGCCTCACTCTCATTTTCAAGCCTCTCCCATTAAGAATTGAAGTCTTTGAGAGTGGGGAATGTCTCTGCTTTTCTATTTGTCTTTCCAGCACTTAGCACTGTGCTTTTCACATAGTAGCAAATGCTTAATAAAATCCTTTTTCATTCATTCATTCATTCATTCATACAACTCACTTAGCCCTTCATGGACCTGTACAACCTCCCCCTTCCCTTTTTCTTAGCAACAGACCCCTACTCACTATTGCACATACACACACCCCCACACATACTCCACCTTAAGTCTTTGCCTCTTCACCCCTTTTGTAACCCCTATCTGGAAAAGGACAAATATGGC
The DNA here is from genome assembly GCF_011100635.1 of Trichosurus vulpecula. Taxonomy (NCBI): domain Eukaryota; kingdom Metazoa; phylum Chordata; class Mammalia; order Diprotodontia; family Phalangeridae; genus Trichosurus; species Trichosurus vulpecula. The sequence continues at coordinate 191,899,877 of NC_050576.1, forward strand.
AACTTTCCAACACCAACCTGAGTTTCTTCACTACCCTCTGGGGAGAATTCAGCCGTGACTCATACTCACCCCTATTTACATACATGTGTGCAAGCAGGTTATAGATTTCCATTCATACAATTTCAGCTGTCCCTTCCCTCTCCACAGTTTTCGAACTCTCTCCCTTCATCTGTTAGGCTTCCAGAATTATCCATACCCCATTACACAGAAGCCAGGTTGCCGCCCCTCCCCCCCCCCCCCCCCCCCCCCCCGCCACCGCCATGTTCACACTCCATTATACAAAACCTCGCAGAATCAAAGTTACACACTCTAGTTTCTCTTTCTTTCATACACATATATAAATACACACACATAGCACATAGTGACAATCACACACAATTCCAAACTCAGCCCCCCGTTTTACACATAGACTTAGGCTCGTAAGTCACCCTCTGATCTCACCCAAATGTAGATGTGTTACACACTCAAACACTGTCATCTCCCACTTCTGTGCCCCCTCACCCCAATGCATTTCTTGCTGTTTGCGTGTCTGTTTCTGTCTCTGACTGTCACAGACTCACACTCAAAAGTCAGACCCACCACCCAGCCAGTTGCACACAAGCATGAGTGTATTTGGGCACACACACACATACACACACACACTCACTCTATAATAATATTAGACATGCCATTTCTTTTGCATGACAGATCCAGTGGAGATGCTCAGAGCTGTCATTCGGATGAAAAATAATGCATAATCCTCGTCTTCCTTCCTTCCCTTCCCTTTCTTTCTTCCCTGTTTAATGAGCTCCTAAAAATATTCCTTGCTGTCTCGCCGCTGCTGAAGCTGTGGGCTAAATGTGAGTCAGGTCCCCCTCCCAATCCCTCATCCCCCATCTCTGCTGCTTCCCATCCCCCTTCTTCTGGGAACCCTGAGATAGGTCTAAGAGGTGAATGCTTCTGGCTAGGAGGAAAGGGACTGAGCCTCATCGAGTGCTCCCCTTCTGGGGGTGGGGGTAAGGGTGCTGATCCTGTACAATCAGAAGTTGGACCACTCAGGAAACACTGAACTCTGGGAATATTCAATCCCAGCCCTATTTTTGCATTCCTAGAATTCTGATCTCATGCCTACTCTCTCCTAGGAAGCAGGGCTAGATTGAGGCCCAATCCATAGCAGGAGGAGGTCCCTTTCTTTTGCCCCCTTCTATAGGATTCAGAGCTGGACTGGACCTTAGAAATGATCTGGCTAGAGGTTCTTAGTCAGGTCTCAGTCAAGAGACCCAGATTCTAGTCTTACCTTTGCCCCTAATTCATTGAGACTTAGGCTAGCTCATTTCCTTTTTTTAAAAATTCATTCATTTATTTTTTGGGGTAGGCAATTGGAATTAAGCAACTTGCGCAGGGTCACACATCTAGTAAGTGTCAAGTGTCAAAGGCTGGATTTGAACGCAGGTCTCCCTGACTTCAGGGACTGTCTTCTATTCACTGTGCCACTTGGCTGCCCCAGCTCATTTCCTTTCTCTGGACCACAGTTTCGTTTTCTAAGAATGTTTTTATTTTATTTTTTTCTGATTACATGTAAAAGCAATTAGGATTATTTTTAATAATTTCATAATTTTTACAATTCATGTAGAATTTGAGTTCCAAATTTCCTCGGTCCCTCCCCTTCCCCCTCCTTGAGAATCAAGCGCTTAGATATAGATTATACATGTGCAGCCATGCAAAACCAGTTTCCTCGTCTTTAAAATAATGAGGTTGGTTAACTTTTTCATGATGACTTGAGGTCATGATTATGAGAATCAATTATTATACAATATTCTAAAATGTACCCTTGGGGGCTATTTTAGTATTAGCTCCAGCTTGCAACATTTTTTTTTGAGTTCTTTTATCCGTTTTAAAAATATTTTTTGCCTCTCCCTTCCACTTGGGTTATGAGTGGTCTCTAGCAATAGATATTTATTAAACCTCCCCAACTCATCAAAAAATTAAAAAAAATAAAATAATGAGTTTGCTCTAGACACCATTTAGGGGTTCCAATGTAGCTTTTCACTCTGTGTCTCTCCTGTAATTTGGAATCCAGATATCTGATCTCTGCTATTTTCTCCCCCCTTCCTCCTCCTTCCCTCATCCCCTGGGTAACCCCGGGGCAGATCCCCTCTTCTCCGGTTCCTCCCTTTCCTGCCCTGTCCACCTTCTCCTGTAGCCAAACCCTTTTTTTCCTTGTCTCCAGGAACCCTCAGTAACTGGGCCCAGGCTGGGGAGATACTGTGCCCAGCCTGCAGCCCCCTTAAAGGTTAAGCTAATAGCATCTCCTACACCATCCGCAGTTCTTGTTTGTTCTCCATAATTATGAGAGAGGGATGGGGCCTGGCAAGGACAGAGGTGGGGCCTGCTCTGAGTTATGGTGTGTGAGGGATCTTGCAGGGGAGACCCCTTGAGATTGGAGCAGGGACTAAGTGTAGGCAAAAGAGGCCATTGCCCAGGGTGCAATCTATTTGTATGCACACAACATACACATACATGCACATGCACTTATATGCTCACATATTCACATGTATTCAAATAGTTGGCCTCACATACAACATAACTATGCTCCCTTACTCTTACAGTATATACAAACACACATACACATACTTAGATATCTACAAACATATTCAATTTCAAATCAACAAATACGCAAGGGCTCATGAGGAAGGATACTTTAAACATGTATTTTTTTAATAATATTTTATCTCAATTACATGTAAAATTTTTTAACATTTTTTTAAAGGTTTTTCTTCCAAATTCTCTCCTTCCCTTCTTCCCCTCTCCCCTCCCTGAGACGGTAAACAATTGATATAGGTTATACAAAAATATGTATTTTAAAAAAATAAATGCACACATTTTTAATGCCTGCATCCAGGCCTTTGTTTTGTGTTTGTCATGTGTGTCACAGTGAAGGCTCCAAGTCTAAGGTGGGACAGGGTTACCCAAGGGGCTCAATTTTTGAACCATGCCCAGGGCATACAAACATGCCCAACTCTGGGAAGAGAACAGGACAAAATAGCAGCCGAGGTCCTCGGTCTCCCTGCCCTCTCTGCCTCCACATCTGCTCAAATGCAGCCACCTCTGGGGAGGGCTGGCACAGCTAGACCAGGCTCTAAGATGGAGGATGGAATGGGTAGTAGGATGGAGAGCTGCGGTCAGTAAAGGTGTTAAAGGATAACCTTTATTCCCTATTTTCCATTAATAAAACTACCAGAGCTGGAAAGAGCATAAGATCATCAGGTTTACAGCTGGAAGAGAATTTAGAGATCATTTTATGGGTGAGGAAGCAGTCAGCCAATAAAGACTTATTAAATACTATGAGGCTCAGAGGGCAGCTGGGTGGCGCAGTGGCTAGACCACTGGGCTGGGAATCAGGAAGGCTCTTCTTCATGAGTTCAAATCTGACCTCAGACACTAGCTGCGTGACCCTGGACAAGTCACTTAATCCTTTTTGCCTCAGTTTCCTCATCTGTAAAATTAGCTGGAGAAGGAAATGGCAAACCACTCCTGTATCTTTGCCAAGAAAACCCCAAATGAGGTCATGAAGAGTCAGACACGACTGAAACAACTCATCAACAACAAAAAATTAAAAAGTGAAACTGTTGGAAAAAAAAAAGTGAAACTGTTCCTGTCCTGAAGGGACTTTACAACCTAGGCAAGAAAGAGACAGTATGTATCCATGCAAGTTGTCCCAAGTCTCAGTACGGTTTTTAAGCTTTAATAGCTTATAAACACATGTGCATGTAGGTGTACACAGACAAGTATGTGAGCATACACACAGACACACACAGAGCAGGAGAAGGTATATATGGTTATTGTTCAGTCTTGTCCAACTCTGTGATGCTATTTGGCGTTTTCTTGGAAGAGATATGGAGTGGTTTGCCATTTCCATCTGCAGCTCATTTTACAGATAAGGAAACTGAGGCAAACAGGGTTAAGCCCAACTAGTTAAGACAACTAGTAAGTGTCTGAGGCTGGATTTGAACTCAGGAAGTTGAGTCTTCCTAACTCCAGGCTCAGTCCTCTATCCACTGTGCCACCCAGCTGCCCTGTCCCATGTCTTACTACAGTTTTTAAGCTTCATTAGCTCACATGCACACACATGTATTCATATGTGTGTATATATGTATGTAAACTTATAGACGCAAAATATAAACCTCTTTGGTGTCCTTTATATGTCAAAATATTTGTTGATGATTAAGTTCACAATAAAAAAAGAAAATTTTTTTAAAAGGCAAAAAGAACTATGTAAATGTAAAAACAAAGATGGTTTTGGGAAAAGGCACTGGCCCCCAGAGGTGGCCAGGAAAGACTTTGTGTAGGTGGTGCTTGAGCTGAGCCTTTAAGGAAGCCAGGGATTTTCTGAGACACTGGGGAGCATTAGATACTTTCCAAGGGTGGGGGGAGCCAGTACAAAGGCGATGAGATGGGGTGCTGTGTGTGAGCAGTTTGGTCAGCCTTCTTGTGTGTGCAAAAGAAAGTAATACATCCTAGGGGCGGGAAGGTAGGTTCGGGCCAGGTTGTAAAGGGCTTAAAATGACAAACAAAGCATTTATATTTGATTGTGGAGGAAATAAGGGGCCACTCAAGTTTATGAGTAAGGAGTGGATATAGCCAGTTCTGTGCTTTAGAAAAACCACTTGGGCAGGTGGCTGGTACTTTTGTGGTTCATCCTTTGGTTCTCGAAGAGGACCATGACATCAAGAAGGTGATACCTTGACTGGAAAGTAAATTCGATTTAAGTGAGGGAGAGCTGTGCAAAGTGATCAGCCTCACACTCTCCTCCAGAGTCATCAGCGTTTAATGGCAAAACATAGGTCAGGATGACCAGTGAGTGCCTCAGATACAGTGAGAGACCTTGGTCTTTATAAACTAAGGTCTTTCCCAGGTCTCTGTTAGTGTGACCCATTAGTAACCCATTCGGTGGTTAAAGTCTAGGTAAGAATTGAGGCAAAAGATGGCCTGGCTGACTTCGAAAAAGAATCAGTCTGGGAGAGGAAAACCCTTAGAATGTCTGGCCAGGACAGAAACACATGCTATTTACACTCACTCTGAACCATCAAAATCCAAACAATGAGCAAATGAGGCTTGGGCTGGTATCTATCATTGGCCATTCAGTGAGAGCCAGAGTGATTGAGTTTAAAGGCATAGTCAAGTAACTCCATTTGGATAGATTGAAGAGGGAAGAGAGGAGGCTATTGAAATAGTCCAGGAAAGAGGCCACAAGCACATGGCCTAAGATGGTGGCTGTATGAGTGGATAGAAGGGGACAGATTTGAGAGATGTTGGAGAAATAGATAAGACAAGATTTGGAAACTGAATGGATGTGTGGGTTGAGAATCAAGGATGACACTGAGGTTGTAAGGAAGGTGGTATCCTTGACAGAAATAACGATGTTTGCTTAGAAAAGGAGTGGATTTGGGGAAAAGACAATGAATTTGATTTTGGATATATTGAGTCTGAAATGCCTATTGGGATATTCAGTTAGAAATGTCCAGTAGACAGTTGATGATGAGGGAGTGGAGCTCAGGAGAGAGGTTAATCTGGATTTATATTAGGATTTATTAGTAAAGAGATAATAAATCCATGTGAGTTGAAGAGGTCATCAAGTTGCTTACATGTACACAAAAAAAACACTGGAGACATTTAAAAAAAAACAAATAATTTCAAGAGGGTGAGAACATCAAAGTAAGTGGGAGAAAATCAGGAAAGACTTCCTATAGGAGGTGGCACCTGTGAGGTTTGTAAATACCTAATTAAAGTGTATAATTGTGATCTTTGTGGTACATGAGAACACATGATGTAGTGTGTGTGTGTGTGTGTGTGTGTGTGTGTGTGTGTATTTACAGTTTGTCTCAGAGAAAGATGGAAGGGAATGACACTCTGGGTAGTAAAGGGGTTAGTTCTCCCTACTTGGAATTAGGGATTTTGTGGTACGGGGAAAGAGACCCAAGAGGAGGCAAGAAGCCTGTATTCTACCAGGAATGTGCTGGAGCCAACATGAACTGGTTGTTAAATTTTTAATGTGACCATTTATACCTTGGAAATTGACAAAGGCTACAAATTAGTACTTGATTTATTGGTTTTTTTAATTGTTTAGGCATAAAAAAGTGATGGAGAAAATATTAATAATGCAGATTAAATTAAAAAATGTGTCATATGTACATTTTTTCGGCGAGCCTATTGTTAAACATTTATCGGCACATCTCTGGTTTTGGCCCCTGATCCTTCCACTAGCTTACTAGTGGAAGAAACTGTAAAAATGAGGGGTTGGACTAGATAGTCTCTAAGGCCCCTCCTATTTGATATTCTCTGAGTCCATCAGTCTTACTGCTTGCTTCAGAAAGCTCATTCATTTTTTTTAATTTAATTTATTTATTTAATATATTTAGTTTTCAGCATTGGTTTTCACAAGAGTTTGAATTACAAATTTTCTCCCCATTTCTACCCTCCCTCCCCACTCCAAGATGGCGTATATTCTGGTTGCCCTGTTCCCCAGTCAGCCCTCCCTTCTGTCACCCCACTCCCCTCCCATCCCCTTTTCCCTTCCTTTTTTGTAGGGCAAGCTAAATTTCTACTCCCCATTGCCTGTGTATCTTATTTTCTAGTTGCATGCAAAAAACTTTTTTTTTTGTTTTTGAATGGCAGATGTATGAAGAGGGGTGAGAGGATGGTATTAAGAGTAACACTAAAAGCAGAATCCATTTGGCAACTATGGGTCATCACACTTGGTTCCTTATCTTGCCTTAGCTGTGGACTTGGAGTATTCATCCTTGATGACCCTATTGTAACAGATTGGGTGTCCTCCCACCCACACATAAGGAACCCTTGGGTTTATAAGCAAGAGGATCCCTTGGATTCTAGGCTTGGCCCTATGTATTTCAACATTTTAATTAATGACTTAGATAAAGGAATGGATGGCTTATTAAATGTGTGAGTGGACCGGAGCAAGGAGGGATAACTAACACCCTGAGTCCAGAATCCTAAAAGATCTTGACAGGAGAGAAAATCAGGCCAGATTAGGAGGTGATGAGTTGCCCTTCATTGGAGGTCTTCAAACAATAGAAGGGTAACCATTTGTCCGATATGTTCTAGAGAAGATTTTTTTAGGTACAGATTAAATTTACCAGGCAGGGAGGTCCATTCCAACTCAAACATTCTGTGACTTGGTGAACTACTATTAAAAGATCACTCATTCAAAGAAAGGGAGATTTTGAGTAGTAAAGGGCCTCAAACAGCATCTCGTCTGTTGTTGAAGTCATTTTCATTTGTGTCTGACCCTTCCTGACCCCTTTAGGGGTTTTCTTGGCAATACCGAAGTGGTTTGTCATTTCCTTCTCCAGCTCATTTTACAGATGAAGAAACTGAGGTAAACAGGGTTAAATGACTTGCCCAGGGCTACATAGCTAGTAAGTGTCTGAGGCCACATTGGAACTGGGTCTTCCTGACTCCACACCTGGTGCTCTGTCCACTTCACCACCTAGCTGCTTTGCATCTTGTCTAATTCACACTTAAAAAGGAATTCCCTCTACAACACTGTTCTGTAGACTTTAAAGTGCTGTGTATTAGCAAAGAGGTTCTGCTCCAACATTTCCAAGATGAAGATGTTACTTTCCTTACCCAATTGCAGATAGCTCTGGTTTTTTTGTTTGTTTATTTGGTCTGGACCTCTGATTTCATTAGTTTAGTGAATTTCCCATATGTAGAAATGAGAAAAATCCCTCCACCTATGTAGATTAGCAACTACTATTTAACTTAAAGAGTTGGGCAGGGGGGAGCCCTGAGAGGTTGTGACTTTCCCAAGGTTACACTGCCAGTGTGTCAGAGAATGCGATTCCAGGCCTAGCTGAAGACTTTAATTTTTAAAAATATCCTCATTGTATAGGGCCCAAATCCTCCTCTTTCTTGTCCTTTCCATCCAAGGATTCTAATTCCACCTTAAGTCGCCAGCCCCCAATTCCTCCACCCATCCTCCCTCGGCTACTAACATGATTTTTTCCTGAAATGATGTGTCTCCTCCTTCCTCACTACTCAATAAACTTCAGGGGCTCCCTACCACCTCCAAGATCAAATATGAAACCCTGTTTGACATTCAAAGCCTTTCACAATCTAGCCCCTTCCTACCTCTTCAGCCTTGTTATACCTCACTTCTTTCATTCCCTCCCCATGTACTCTGCCATCCTGTGACACTGATCTCCACGTGGGTCCTCCCACACGAGGGAGGATGAGACTGTCTCCCTACTCTAAGCATTTTCACTGTCTCTTCCCCACTCCTGGAATGTTCTCTCTCCTCCTTTCTGCCTCCCGGCTTCCATGGCTTCCTTCAAGAAGACTCAGTTCAAATTCCACTTTCTAAAGGAGGCTTTTCCAAGTCTCCCTCCCTTGAGCCCTTCTCCCCCCTCCCCCCATGCTTTGGCCTTCCCTCAGAGATTATTTTCCATCTACTCTGTATATGTCTTATAGTTTATGGCATGTTTTCTCCCCTGTTAAAATGTAAGCTCCTTGAGGCCAGAGACTATTTTTGCCTTTCTTTGTATCTTCAGCACCTAGCACGGTGCCTAGAACATAATACTCGATTAATAAATATTGAATGGTTGATTGACATCGCCATTGTTCATTTGTTTCCAACTTTTCATGACCCTATTTGGAGTTTTCTTGACAAAGATACTGGAGTGGTTTGCCATTTCCTTCTCCAGTTCATTTTACAGATTAGGAAACTGAGGCAAACAGGGTTAAGTGACTTGCCTAGGGTCGCACAGCTGGTAAGTGTCTGGGTCCAGATTTGAACTAGAAAGATGAGCCTTTCTGACTCCAGGCCTGGCGTTCTAACCACTGTGCCACCTAGCCGCCTGACTGATTGATAGTAGGCATTTAATAAATGCTCATTAACTGACTGAACTTGGCAGTCAGGCAACAAGCATTTATTAAGTTCTTACTATGTGCCAAGCATGGTACCACACACAGAATAAGCAGAGATTAACGGCATAGATGAGCTCTCTATTTTGGATAGGATACAGGTCAGGAAAGTTTCAGTGGGACAGATTGACAGGGACAAATCTTGGGTTGAGGGGCAAGGTCAGGGAGAACAGAGCTGGGCTATTGAAGTCGGAGGGAGGGCATACTGAGATTAGTGCATAAAACCAATCTCCCCTACTTTGGAGCTTTGCCGAGGACCATATTGGCATCAGTTACTGGCAGCCGTGTGGAATCCATCCCACAACACGCATCTACACCTCCTTGGGGTCCAGCAAGGGGCTTCTACAATCCATTGGCATATAGGCTCTAAATGTAGAGAATCCTCAACCACTCACTCTCTCTTCCCCCCCCCCCAACCCCCATGTCCAATTTGTTGCCAAATCCTGTTGGTTCCACATTTGGACCACCTCCTATATATGTGCCTTTCTCTCCTCTTGGTACAGGGTTTCATCATCTCTTCTCTGTTGCAATTGCCTGCTGGTTGGTCTTTCTGCCTCAGGTACCTGTCCATTCCAGTTCATCTTCCACTCAGCTGTCAAACTGATCTTCCTAAAGTCTACTATGTTCCTCTCCTCCCCTACTATTCCATAAACGTCAGTGGCTCCCTATCACCTCCAGGATCAAATATAAAACCCTGTTTGACATTCAAAGCCTTTCACAACCTAGCCCCTTGCTACCTTTCCAGCCTTGTTACACCTCACACCTCGTCCCCACACCCTGATATTCTGTGATCTACTGACACTGTTCTTTTTGCCATTTCTTAAACAAGCCACACTATCTCCTACTTCCAAGAATTTTCACTGGCTGCTCCCCAGGCCTGGAATGCCCTCCCATTTTATCTCCAACTCCCAGCTTCTTCAAGTCCCTGCTAAAATCCTAGCCTTCCCTGATACCTCCTACTGTTAGTTCCTTCATTCTGTTAATCACCTCCAATTTATCTGTAGATATCTTGTTTCTACACAACTGTTTTCCTATTGTTCCCCCCCTTTAGACTGAGAGTTCCCTGAGAGTAAGGACATTCTCTGCCTCTCTTTATTTCCTCGGCGCTTAGCAGAGTGCCTGGCACACAGTAGTCACTTAATAAATGCTTATCAACTCACCGACCGACTGATGTTGGGGCTTTCCTCCCATGCCACAGATCTGTACTGCAGAGGGCTAGATAGAGCTAGCCAGGATAACTGGCTCATTTGTATTCCGCGTGGCAGAGCTGCGTTGTGGCTTTTTTCATGAGGATCCACCCTCTCCCTGTGCTCTATGTTTCGAAGTTTCTCCAAGCAGTCTAATAATGAGAATCGATTCATCAATGATTGCTCGTCCCTCCCACTCCCCCGGCCCCTGGAGGAGCATCAATACTAGCCCCTTAATTCCACTTTTCTCCTCTGCCTTGTGTGATATTTCTCTCCCACGAGTCCAGAAGGATCCAGCATCTCTGCCCCATCTAGCCCCAGAAGATGAAAGTCCCCTCTTGTTCAACCATGGACAGAAGGAGCCACCCACCCATTACACCGAGGGAAATGCAGTACGGTCTGGGGCAGGTCCCCCACTCCTGGCACTCTGGGGTTTGTGGCAAGGTCTGGGTACTGGTAGAAAGGTGGGCTCCTAGTCCAGTACTGATCTTGCCTTAATGATCAACATTAGGTTCCTTCCTCCCACCCCTCCTCACCCTTTTTAAGCTCTCATACTCATCCTTATGTGGTATAGTAAATAGTCTTTGAACCTGAGTTCAAATCCTGCCTTGGACACTTACTAACTATGGTGCTGTGGGCAAATCATTCTTTCTGCCTCAGTTTTGTTATCTGTATAGTGGGGAGAAAACCTCCTTCACAGGGTTGTTGTGAGGATCAAATAAGATAACATCGGGGCAGCTAGGTGCTGCAGTATATAGATACTGCCCCTAGAGTGAGGAAGATGCGAGTTCAAATGTGACCTTAGACACTTACTAGTTGTGTGATCCTGGGCAAGTCTAACCCTGATTGTCTCTCAAAATAAAACAACATATGTAAAGCATTTTACAAACTTTAAAGATATATACAAATACTAACTGCTATAATAAAATAATAACGATAGTGATTTTTTTTTCTGTGCTGTTAAGGCCAAGGAATGCAACATGGTGGGGAAGGGGAAGAAGGAAGGAAGCCTGAGTTCACATAACCTTATCACCTGAAAAGCAACAATCCGGAACTAACCATCCCCTCCGTACTGATCAGCCTTTACTAGTTACCCAGTACTAACAACCCAATAATAATCAGCCAATGTGAACACCTACTTCAACACTAACCAGACAATGTTGATGGCTGAACACTGAAACTGAGCAGCCAGTATTTACCGCCCAGCAGGGACTGTGGAAAACTGACCGTCCCATATAGCCCAGCATCCTACACTGGAAAGAGAGCTGGGTTTGAATCCATTATTGGGTGACCTCAGGCAAGTCACTTAGGCTTCTCTGGGCCTCAGTTTCTTCATCTCTCATCAGAGGCAGCTCAGTGGTACAATGGATAGGTAAGGAGCTGGGCTTGGAGTCAAGAAGACATGAGTTCAAATCCAGATTTAGACACCTCCTAGCTCTTCGACCCTGGGCAAGTCACTCAACCTCTGTCTGCCTCAGTTTTCTTCTCTGTAAAATGAGCAAGTTGGACTAGATGGTCTCTGCAATCCTTTGCAGCTCTACATCTAGGAACCCATAACAGCCAAATAACTGACCAGTCAACACTGACCCTCTTCCTCTGACCTAGTTTGACCAGGGAGATGTTTTCTCCTCATTCTTTTTCCCCTCCCCCAAGTTCTTCCCAAAGAATCAGGTCTCCAGAAGGGCTGGCCACCTCTTTTTTCCTTCTCATTGAGCCAGGGACTTAGTTGTCAAGAGAAACTGTCTATTGAGCGGTTTATTACTCTGGACAGGGGGCTTATCTCCATTGCAAAGAGAGCCAGGCCTGATTGGTGAGATCCTTAAGACTGCTGCTGTTGATCTAAGCTGCTGGCTGAGAGAGGTTCCTTTCTTAATGCCTGGATGGGGGACTGCCTTCTATTTGTACAGGTCTCCCTCTCCTACAGGAGCCAGGCTGCCCAGGGATAAGGGGAGGCAGCACCGTCACTGGCCTTAGACCAGAGTCTGATTCAAATTCCGGAATCAGAGCCCTAAGATGTCTGAAATTGATCAACGAGGAAGGGTCAGCACTAGACCGGGAGCCCAGCTTTTCACCCAAGCCCAGACTATGTCACATGAACCCAGACTCTCCTGCCCTTTCCTTGGTATTCTAGATAGATAGCTCCTTTCATCCAAAGGGAGGAGTGGGGGAAACATGGAGTTTCCCATCTCTCAGGCATCCCCCAGAGCAAGGTGGACAGAGATGCTAGAACCTTCCTGACCAGACATGGTACTTGCTACCCATGGTAGCATGGGTTACCATTCACAAGTCCATTGACTCCTAGATCTTACAGGTTACCTAGTCCAAGTGTCTCATTTTCCAGATAAGAAAACTGAGTCCCAGGGAGGTTGAGGGTTTACTCGAGGTCACACAGGTTATAAGTGACAGAATCCTCTGACTCTCAATCATTTCTGAGCTTCAGCTTCCACATCTATAAAGTTATATGTGTTTACTGGAGGAAGCTGGGGGTAGAGTGAGACAAGATGATCCCTAAAGTTCCATCTTGCTCCAAATCCTGTGGTTTGGGGAATGGAGAGCGGAAGAATGGAGAAGGGTGGGGTCAGAGTAACGGTGGCAGGGGTCAGAGAAGACAGCAAACCTACCAGCTTGATCAAACGGCCAAAGGCAGAAGGCATAGGAGAGGAGATGGGAGGGTGGGGGTGGAAATCTGAGCTTTGGCAAGAAGGCAGGGTTAGAGTTAGGGAAAAGGTCCAGAGATGGAAAACCAAGGGAAAGAGAGACAGGCAGAGAATATAAATGGATGGAGGATGTGAAGGGTGGGAGACAGAAAAACAGAATAGGACTTAAGGAGACAGCAGGGGCCAGAGGGACCAATGGGGGAGTGGATATGGGGAAAATGTGGTGGGAATGGAAGTTCTCCCTGGCCATCACCTCTACCCTCATCCTGTATTCTCTCTCTCTCTAATAATTTCTGACCCCACTGGTAATGAAGAGCTCCTTGGTGCTTCAGCCAGAATAACTGCTCATTATCCCTTAATCAAGGACTCTGAAACAGGAACCATTAATTGGATGGAGGTAGCAGCTACCCTGGACAGGCAAGCTGGTCAGTGACAGGAAATCACTCTGTTCCTGGGAGCATCAGCTGGGGCCCTGGACTCCAAGATGGGAATATGCTGGTTACTTTTCGGTCTCCCTTTTCCACCACCATTATAATCTGTTTGAGGAGACCACAATCCTTTATCCCTGTTCTAGATTGAAAGACTAGAGTTTAGGACTGAGAAGCAAGACTCCCGGGTTCCATTCCCCAGCCAGATGACCCAGGCACAGAATCCTATGAATAGGATTGTACTTGACTCTGACTCACTGTGTGACCTGGGAAAGTTGTTATTCCTTCCCTCTGCCTCAGTTTCTCTATCCGAGCAATGGGGAGACTCATCCCTGCTCTCTTTCCTTGTGTGCCAGTGTCATATCGAACTTTGAATGACAGTCACTATGATGAAGGAAGAACCCCTCAATACTCTTTCAAGGAAGGAAAGGAGAATATTGCAATTTCCTCCTTACTCTCTATCTGTCTATCTTTGTCTTTAATTCCAGAAATTTCACCTTTACTATTTTTTAAATCTGCCTATCTTTTTCTTTAATTCCAAGAATTTCACTTTTCACTATCTTTTTAATCCTTTCCTGATCCAGTGAGCTGGAATGCTCCCCAACCCCCCAACCTCCTGACTTTCTCAGTCCTTAATCCTACCTGACTCCTTGGATTGTTAAGGGATCTGGCAAACCTGATCCCTCTTTAACAGCAGCCCTCCCATGGAGACCAGCCACAGGACTAAGCATGGACCTTGGCTGCTGTTGCTATGCACATGTGTCCTCACACATGGTCCATGGGAGGGCCATTGTCACACCTAAGTACCTGAGAGATTCACCCTCAGCCACCACACACTCTCAAACCACAAGGACAAGAATCTCTGAATGGAAGCCATTAAGGAGGCAGATTTTGGCACAACATAAGGAAAAACCTCCTAAAAAATTAGAGCTGCCCAGAAGTAAGAGAACCTTGGAAAGCTCTCTTGGGTCACCTTATGAGTTTACCATCAAAGAAGGTCTTCGAGCTTTGAATGTAAGCTAGATCCTGTTTTCAAGGGGAATCCTCTTCAGGTCTGAAGTTCTGGGAGGATATGGGTGTCTGCGAACATATCTGACTTCAGCTGAGCACAGAGGACACCCTCTCTCCTACTGTTTCATCCTTGCGGGATTTAGAAGGATCAGGAAATAAACAGAGACGGCTACATGGTATCAGCGAGGAGACGGGACGGAGGTGATGGGACACCTCCCTGCTGGGAGGTCCCTGCCCTGAACTTGGGACTTTGCAGGGAGAGGGAGTAGGGTTAATATTTTACTTAGATCTTCATTAAAGTCTGCCTTGTCCCCAATTTCTTTTCATCCCTTCTTGCCTGGAGCTTTTTAGAAATAAAGGCCTTCAGACATAAAGGTCAGGGTACTAGATGCTATCTATTTCCCAAGCAAGAGAAATAAAGGAGATGATAGTCAGTCAACAAGAATTTATTAAATGCCTACTATGAGTCAGGTTCAGGGGGTACAGAGAAAGGCAAATCATGGCCCTTGCCCTCCTGGAGTTCCCATTCTAACTAGGGAGACAACATATGATATAGTATATACATCCAAGATACACGCAGAGTAAAAAGAAATAAATTGAAAATAAATAATTGAAAACAAATTCAGAGGCAAAAGGAAGGAACCAGGAATTTCACCCGAATATTATCTTCCATTACTATTCCCCTCTCCTTGTCACTCACAAATTGTAAGAGGTTAAGGAAGTGAAGAATGAAAAGATGGAACTGCAACCATTGTTTTATTTAGATAGGGTTCAAGAGAGTGAGCAACTAGTCCAGAGTCACACAGCACATGCTGATCAGGCCCAGGCTGAGACTGTTAGGATCATAAAGCTAGAAGAGTCCTAAGAGATCATCTTGTCCAATCCCACTCTTTTTTTCAGGCAAGGAAACTGAGTCCCACAGAACTTAAATGACTTGTTCCAGGTCACACAGGGATAAAGTTGGGTTTGGCAGCCTTGTCTGAGGACAGAGAGATTCTCTCCTCTCCTGCTTTGAAAGCTCCAAAGAGATCCCTCCCTCTCTTCCTGCTTGCCTCCTAGCTTTTCCGGTACAATCCAATTAGGCTCGGTAGAATGACCCAGCTCCAGCTGCCAGTGAGTCTCGGGTCCTCAGAGGCATGAGATACCACATTCCCATCAGATTGGCAGGTGTGAAGGCCCCTTCTGGACGGGAACAGAGGAGGGACTTTGGTGTCCTCATCGCTGGTCCCACCCTCCCTACCCCCGAGATGAATCACTTCTTCAGCCTCTCTATTTAAAACTCAATCCCATTCTCCTGTGGTCCCAAAGCTCCCCCCAACCGGACAGAAATCAATGAGCAATTTGTTGCTATTTGGAGAATCCATTCATCTGTCCCTTGGCCCCCTGCGACCCTGAGCCTCTCTAGCAGGACACCAAGCCCGGTTCCCAGGCCTCTCTCGGCAGTCCATCAGCCTGTCAATCAAATAAGCACTGACTTAGTGGTTCCAGGGTGTGGACCCCTCTCCTGGTGCTAGGCACTCTGGGGGGAAACCTAGAACAAACGAGTGAACTCATCCCTGCCCTTGGGAAGCTTACTGTCCGGTGTGGGAGAATCCATGGAAAGCTAAAAGAAAATAATTCAGCAATGCCTCCAGCAGTGAAAAGTAACTCACTCCGTTCCTCTTGGTGAAGGGGAGCAGGTGGACAAAGGGCTGGGTCTGGAGTCAAGAAGACCTGAGTTCAAATCCAACCTCAGATGCTTAATAGCTCTGTGACTGTGGGCAATTCATTTAACTGCCATCTGCCTCAGTTTCCTCATCTGTAAAATGGGGGTGATAATAATAGCACCTACCCCTTAGGTTTGTTGTGAGGACCAAGGGAGACAATAGTTGTGAAGGGCTTACCACAGTGCCTGGCTGCCTGGTAAGTGCTACATAAATGTTAGTTATTATTATCATTACTAGCTGTGCGACCATGGGCAAGCTGCTTAAATTTCTGTTTGCCTCAGTTTCCTCAACCGTAAAATGGAAGCAATAATAGCATTCACCTTGCAGGGTTGTTGTGAGAATCAAATGAGACATTTGTAAAGTGATTAGTCCAGTGCCTGGTGCATAGTAGGTGTTCTAAATGCTATGGTGGTGGTGGTGGTTGTGATGGTGATGATGATGGTGGTGAAGATGATGGTGGTGATGATGGTGGTGGTGATGATGGTGATGATGATGGTGATGATGATGGTGGTGGTGGTGATGATGATGGTGATGATGGTGGTGCTGGTGGTGATGATGGTGATGGTGGTGAAGATGATGGTGGTGATGATGGTGGTGGTGATGATGGTGATGATGATGGTGATGATGATGGTGGTGGTGGTGATGATGATGGTGATGATGGTGGTGGTGGTGGTGATGATGGTGATGGTGGTGGTGATGATGGTGATGATGATGGTGGTGGTGGTGATGATGATGGTGATGATGGTGATGATGATGATGGTGATGATGATGGTGATGGTGATGATGATGATGATGATGGTGATGATGGTGATGATGATGGTGATGATGATGATGCTGAAAATGATGGTGATGATGATGGTGCTGATGATGATGGTGATGATGATGGTGGTGGTGGTGATGATGATGATGATGGTGGTGATGGTGATGATGATGATGGTGATGATGATGATGGTGGTGATGATGATGATGATGATGAAGATGATGGTGGTGATGATGATGGTGATGATGGTGGTGGTGGTGGTGATGCTGAAAATGATGGTGATGATGATGGTGGTGATGGTGATGATGATGGTGGTAGTGGTGATGATGATGGTGATGATGGTGATGATGATGGTGGTGGTGGTGGTGATGATGGTGATGATGGTGGTGATGATGATGGTGATGATGATGGTGATGGTGATGATGATGATGATGATGGTGATGATGGTGATGATGATGATGGTGGTGATGATGATGGTGATGATGATGATGCTGAAAATGATGGTGATGATGATGGTGCTGATGATGATGGTGATGATGATGGTGGTGGTGGTGATGATGATGATGATGATGGTGGTGATGGCGATGATGATGATGGTTATGATGATGGTAGTCATGATGATGATGATGATGATGGTGGTGGTGGTGGTGATGATGATGATGGTGGTGATGGTGATGATGATGGTGATGATGATGGTGGTGGTGGTGATGATGATGATGATGGTGGTGATGGTGATGATGATGATGGTGATGATGGTGGTGATGATGATGGTGATGGTGGTGATGATGATGATGGTGGTGATGGTGATGATGATGATGGTGGTGATGATGGTGGTGATGATGATGATGATGACAAGGACAACATGATGATCAGGGAAGGCCAAGAGAAAGGTGGTACGTTATATAGAAAAGAGCAAATTGGAATCACAGCCCCTGCACAGCTCCTAACTCATTATGTGACCCTGAGCAAGCTATTTTCTCTATGGGCCTCAGTTTCCATCTCTAAAAAGTGAAGGGGTCACGATTGATGGTCTCTCAGGGCATTTCGACCTCAGTGTTGGAAGAGTTTGGAGACATTGGTTGGCAGAGAGGACCTGGAAGGTGCCCGAGGTGGGGAGACTACAGAAACAAAGACCAAAAACTAGGAAGAAACAAAGTAAGGAGGAAATTGACCCAGTGGGGGAATCTTTGCCCCTCCCATCCCTGAATGTTTATCTAAAAACTCCTCCTCATAAGTTAATTATTATCCTTTATGTCTTGTGGGTGAGTGTGATAACCCTGGCCTCAGAGAACTGAACATAATGAATTGAATTGGACAGAGTCCCCAGGGAAGCTGAAGGTGGGGAGAGTTGCAGTGGGAGAAAGGAATAGGACAAGTGCCCTAAACTCTGTCTGAGACTATTGATTCCAAGCATCCATATACTTTGCCTGAACGGCTTATGAGGCTATCCACCGTTCTAATAGACAGCTCAATGAGGAGATTCCAGGACTTCAAAGATGGAATCTTCCCCTTCCCTCCCTTCCTGGAATCTATCCAAGCATGCTAAGTAGGTACATAGGTAGGCAGGTGGGTGGATAGGTAGGTGGGTGGATAAGTAGACAAGTAGGTAAGTGGGTAGGTAGGTAGGGATGTCAGCTTGGGTGGGGGGGGGCGGAGAAAAGGTTCCTAAGAAGAGGTGTATTGGGTAGCCCTCTGCCAAGGAAGCATTATCCCTTCCAAAGTCATACCACAGCTTCCACTGCCCCACAGACATTTCCATTCATGCCATGAGGTATTGGGCATGGAGAGTAACATCTCACACTCGAAGAGGAGGAATCACCGCTTCATACACACTCACTCAACATACCATGATACACACTCGTTCCCCACCCATCTATGTAAAATTACATTACACTTGACCCTGATACATTCTCATAGATAAAACACACATACCTACATACTTTTCCTCATAGTCCTACATATTCATGGAAGCTCCATGAAAGCAGGGACTGGAGGGCACTTTGGTCTTTGTACCCCCACACCTAGCACAGTGCCTTGTACATAATAAGTTTCTGATAAATTATTTTTGATATATTGGTCAATTGTACTGATTTTTTTTTCCTTTTTAAAAGATTTGTCATATGGAATGGCTCTCTGTGAGGAGGTGGGGAGGAAGAGAGGGATAGTTGGGATAATGATGATGGTGTAAAAGATAGAAAACAACAATAAAATGTATTTTATCTAAGATCACAGGGGTAATGAGTGTGTCAGAGAAGAAATGAGAACCCAGATCTCCTACCCCTCAGTCATGAGAGTCACAAATTTAAACACACCCTTGAAACTGAGTGGTCAGTGACTGTTCTGACTCCTAGGGGATGCACAGGTAGGACCCCCCACCCCTGCTGCCTGCAAGCTTCCTAGAGAGGAAAATAGTAATTGCTTTGGGACCCTGCCCCCACCACCTCACCCTACTGGGGTAAGGAGATGGATTTGGAGCTGCTGGACTGGTCATGTATAATTTAGCAATGAAGCCCAAAATAGTCGGCCCTCAAAGACAGAAGGTCCAGAGAATGGAGGGTTGGAGGGTGAGGTGGGTCTGTCATTTCTCACTACAGTGAGTGGGTGGGCTGCTCCCTCCACAACAGCAGCAGGGGCAGAGAATTTAGCTGAGGAGATAGCCTAAGAGTGCGGGAGCAGGGAAGAGCCAGCAGGAATACCCTCCCCCACCCCCGCCCCAAGGAGCAACAAGGTGGGTGATAACCTCACCTTTAAGCCCTGCCACCCCCACCCTCAAATTGAAATAAACTCCAGCTCCCCAGAATACCCTGAGCAGAAGGAACAACCCTCTCCTGCCCCCGCCTCCTTAATCCCCTAACCTTGGGATGACTAGGGAGGCTGGAAAAAAGTCATTGAATGGGGGGAGGATGCTGAAATAAAACCAGAAATCTGATTCGGCATGATGCACACATCTGGTTAGGCACATCTGGCAGCGGCACTTGGTCCTGGGCTAGATTACAGACGAGCCATATGAGGATCACAAGACCGAAGAATTTAGAGATCTTTTCATCTACCCCGCCCCCCCTATTTTGTAAATGAAGGGAAATGGAAAGAGATGTAGTTCCCTGCTCAAGGTCCATTAGACAATAAGGGGCGCAGTTCGCAGAGATTTTGGAGTGGTGGGCTGACAGAATCTCCTTCCTGCTTCTCTGTCTCCCTGCCATTTCTCCGGGTGAATTCACTACTCCGGGCTGAAAAGGATGTTGCTGAATTCTCAGTTTCCATTTATCCCTTGCTCTGTCTCTGCCTCCGTCAATCAATAACTCAACAAATATTTACTGAGCGCCTTTACTGCGCAAGTCACAGTGCCGGGATATTTCGGGCACACAGAGGAGTGTTAGACGTGGTCCCTGCTAGAGAGCAGTTTACTGGCTGGTTTCAGGAGCGAGACCTTCACACATCAAAGCTCATAGTGTGGCAACCTATGCTAAGTGACATGGAGCGCCTCAGATCATAGACCGAATTGGAAAGGTCCTTCAGGGGCCGGCTATTCCAACCCCCTCCTTTCACAGATAAAGAAACTGGAGCCCGAAAAGGTTAAGTGACTTGCCCAGGGTCACACAGCTTTTAGTGAGAGAGCCAGGAACTGGACTGATTGAGATGTGGAAGGGATGATTTGGATAAAAAAGAAGAGGAGAGGAGCAGCCGAGTAAACTGAGTTTTAGGAACAGGAAAGGTGAACTCATCAGAAGAATGAAAGTAAGCATTTATTAACCACCTACAATATGCTAAGCACTTTTTTAAAACAAATACTACCTTATTTTATCTTTACAATAACCCTGGGAGGTAAATGCTATTATTATCCCCAATTTACAGTTGAGGAAAGGGAAGCAGACAGAAGTTAAGTGATTTACCCACAGTCACAGAGCTAGCAAGTGTCTGAGGCTGGATTTGAACTCAAGTCTTCCTGACTCCAGGACAGGGTGCTCTATCAACTGAGCCACCCAGATGCCCAGTAAATAATGGGGTCAGTTTGTTCGGATCAAAATGTTAGGAAGTTAAAAAGGGAAGGGGGCAGCTAAGTGGCATAGCATATGCAGCACCAGGCGTGGAGTCAGGAAGACCTGAGTTCAAATGTGGCCTCAGACACTTACTATGTGACCCTGGACAAGTTATTTAATCCCTGTTTGCCTAGGTTTCCTCATCTGTAAAAAGAGCTAGAGAAGGAAATGGCAAATCACTCCAGTATATTTGCCAAGAAAATCCCCCCAGAAAGGGGTCACTAAAAATCCAACATGACTGGAAATGACTAAACGATAACAAAGAAAGGGAAGGCAAATTGGATCCAAATTATGGAGAACCTTGAGGAGAACCTGTATCAGGCTGTTGTGTCTAGATTTAATTTCCATCCCTTACTAATGGCCCAATAATAATAGTTTACATTTATACAGTACTTCTATGACCTAGCGGAAAAAGTACCAACTTTGGAATCAGAAGACCTAGGTTCAGATTCTAGCTCAGCATGTAGCTGTAGCAAGAAAAATTGATAAAAAATAAGAATTTATCAGATGACAGCATCTTCCTCGACCACACCCCCCAAGTGAGCTCTTCCCAGGCCGTGTGCCACTCAGCTCCTTTCCCACCCCAACCATGACAACCTTACCAGCAGCAGTTTCAAGGTATCCCAAAGTTTCTGTCTACCCACATCATAGGATGGCATCTTGGAATCTCCCTCCAAACTGAATTTGTCTTGAAAAGTTCATTTGAAGGTGTGTTTCATGCTACTTGTGCCAAATTTCCTAGTTATAGCTCTGGCTATACCTTAATTTGACAAATTAAATGGTAATAATCTAATTTTTTTTCAATAAAAAAACTAAAGATGATTTATTATACAAATGAACCAACCAAAAGAAAAGAATCAGTCCAGTCCCAGAGCGCCCATGGTATACGACTAAGTGAATTGATTTGGGGCAGGCAGACTTTGCGTTAAAAGATGGAATGAATTTCCTTTGTCAGAGAGGATTGAAGGTGATAAGAATCTTATGTGAGCAGATTGTAAAAATAAGAATTCTGCGTGAGGCTCGAGCTGGTACTGTCCTCCTAGGGAGGTGTCTCCTGATTGTTTTGGTAATGACCATGTTGGTCATGCCATATCTGCTCTTGTGGCTACCATGGTCAAGATGTGAGGCCCCTGCCTCATCTTTCTTTTCTTGCATTTCAGTTTTTGCATGCCCTTCTACCTCCCCTTGGCTGTCACGGTTTACTGAAAAGGAGTAGAATCGACAAGAAGTAGCTAAGACCAAAGTAAACAATCTAATATTCATCACGGAAAGGAAGTTATTGGTATACCAGAGGCTTTGCTAAGATGTTATCCTGGGTCGTTGTTCTTTCCTTTAGAACGATGTTCTGATGAGATCGTGGCATAACAAGAACTTTCTGATCCCTTTTCTTTTTTTAATATAGATCTTAGTTTTATTTTCGGTTCCAAGTTCTCTCCCTCCTTCCCCTCCCACACTGAGAAGGCTTTCTGATCTCTTTCGGAGCTAATCCTCTCCCTAAATTTGGACAAGACTAAAGACGAGAGGCCTATATTATACCATATTCTGACTTTAATAGTCTCAAATCGCAAATCTCATCACTCAATTATAAAAATGTACTAAGAAGGCAGAGCTGGAACAAGGACTGTGGCAGAAGGCTGCAAGGATGGTTTTTTCAGTGAAAAGGCCTTAGAGCTATGATTGAAAGGAAAGGAAGAACACAATATGAAGGAACAATGGCTGCGTCTACACAGCTCCAGAAAAAACGATTTTTGTAAAGAAAATAGTCACGCAAGCACTTATTTTGTCTATGCTGTCTAATGACTGGGGCAAGTAAATTTTTTTAAAGTAGAAATTAATTGAGAGGTTCTCCCTTTCTCCATCTCATCCTCGTTATTCCTTGTCTTCATCTTCCTGTCATCATATCTCTTTTTCTTTTTCCACCTGGCTGGTGTCTCCATCTCTATCCTGTGTTATCATCTCTGACCTCTGTTTCTTCTTTCTAATTTCATTTTGACTTTTTATTCTGAACTTAAATACCAAATAAAATGAGTGTTTCCATATACAGTGTGGAACAGGAGGGGCTTATACTTGAAATTGTAAATATCTGTTATTTGCACTTGCTTTCCTTTAAAAAAAATTTTTTTTTTAGGGGCAGCTAGGTGGTGAAGTAGATAGGGTGCCAGGCCTGGAGTCAGGAAGACCTGAGTTCAAATCTGGCCTCAGACTGTAACTAGCTGTATAACCCTGGACAAGTGACTTAATCCCTGTTTGCCTCAGTTTCCTCATCTGTAAAATGAGCTGGAAAAGGAAATGGTGAACCACTCCAGTTTGTTTTTTTTTGTGCCAAGAAAACCCCAAATGAGGTCAGGAAGAGTCAGACACGAGTAAACAACTAAACAACAAAATTCCTTTTAAAATAATTTTTTAAAAGGCAAGACTGTCCTTCTTGTCTGTGATTCCTAATGGTTTTCCTTCTGTTCTCTCAAATGAGAAAATATTTGTAAAAAGCAACGAAAACAGCACCTACTATGTGCCAGGCACTGTTTTCGTGTATATATATATATATATATATATATATATATATATATATATATATATATACTTATTCTCCTTTCCCTCTCCTCATTTGGGGTAGGGAGGAGAGACTCTATCTCTAGACCTTTTCTCCTTCCACCCCATTAAAAAAAAGAAAATCAAAACCCTTATATTTACCTTATATCTGTCTTTAACTCCACTCTCCTCTTCCTTGTCACACCTCCACCTCTCTCTGTCCTAATGTCTCCATCACCACCTCCATTTCTCTCTGTCTCCATTTCTTTGTCTCTCTCTTTCCATTTCTCCATTTCTGTTTCCCCATGTCTCTACCTCTCTGCCTCTATCTCTCTCTGTGTGTCTCCACCTCCCTCCTGAACTTTATAATCCAAATACATTGGTTTACTTGAAATTCCTCAAGACAATTTTCCATGTCTTTGCGTTGGCTGTGCCCCATGCCTGGAATGCTGCAGTTCCTTACTTTTGTTTCTTAATTTCTCTGGCTTTCTTCAAATCTCAGCTCACATCCCAGTACCTAGTGCCTTTCCCTCTCAGATAACTTTCTATCCATATATATCTTGCACTTACCTAGTTGTTTACATATAGCAGTCCTCTGGCCCACTCCCCCACTCCCCCCCCCCATCAAAATGCAAGGTCTTTGAGGAAAGGATTGATTGTTTTTGCCTTTCTTTAGATCCTCGGTGTTTATTTAGCACATTCAGGAAGATAGTAAGCACTTTATAAATGCTTGTGAACTGACTGACCTCCCTTATTAACCTCCTCTCTCTAACTCTCTGTCTTTGTGGTTCTCCATCTCTTTTGTGTTTTCTCCCTCTCCATCTCTGTCTTCCTCTCTTGTCTCTCTCCTCCATTCTTCAATTCCTACTTTCTCCCATATAACCTTCTGCCCCTCGGCCCCAGCCCTGACTCCATCAATTGGGATTTTTTGCAAAGGGAGGGAGACGTCAATGACTACTTCGAACAGAGTGGTGCTGCTAATATTAGCCCGGGAAGGCAGTTCAATGATGGATTATGAGAAATTAAGAATTCAAATTTTGTAATTTGACTTTGAGAGCTGCTGGTTGCTGACAGCTAATACTTCCCCAGAAATTAATGAGTGAAGGAATGAAGAAGGCTCCAGTTTTCTTTTCTGACAATATAATTTTCCTCCCCATGTGATGTGTTTCTTTGTAACACTCATCTTCAGTGGCATGCTTGGCTGAAAGGCTTGGCATCCTTGATCGTCTGAAATCCTACTGTCAGGTTGACTCCAACCTAAGGATTTCAAGGAATAGAGGTCTTTAGTCTTTGACCCATCCCCTGGCCAATCAGCCCACAGTCCCCTAAGGTTTACCATGTCTGCTCCTCCCCACTTACATTTGTTCCCTTGGTTCTGCTAATCTAGAATGCATTACCCATTTCCTATCACTACAGGTCTAGGGGTTAATCACTATGATTTCCAGAGTTGTCTTGATATCCTACTCTTCCAGGAAGACTTCCAAGATTGGATACATTCTCTTCTGATCACTTATGTGTCGCCCTGTGCTGAGATCCATCATCAAATTAGCATAGTGCCCAGTGCTTAGCACACAGTAGGTACTTAATAAATATTTATTGATTGATCAGAAATTTGGGTCAGATGTGTCCTGTTTGGATCCTTTACATATATCTCCTTGGCCCCAGAAATTCTTTTGAAATTAATACTTCCAGGAAACCCTCTTTGCCTGGACTGTTAGTTCCCAACCTGAGAGGAAAGCATTGTATTGCATGAATCACAGTCATAGAATGTTCAAGTTAGAACAGATCTTGTTGTTGTCATTGAGGTCTGACTCTCTGTGATGCCATTTGGGGTTTTCTTCACAAAGATACTGGAATTCTTTGCCATTTCCTTCCCTAGCTCATTTTACAGTTGAAGAAACTGAGGGAAACAGGGTTAAGTGACTTGCCTAGGACCACACAGCTAGTAAGTGTCAGAGGCCAGATTTGAACTCAGGAAAATGTTCTAGGCCTGGTGCTCTATCCACCGCCTACGTGGCTGCATGACGTGGGAGACTCTAGCAAAAGATCACCCAGGATGGCGCACCTGCATCAAAGAAGGTGCTGTGCTCTATGAGTGGAGCAGAATTGCAGTAGCTCAAAGGAAACGTGAGATGTGCCAATTTAGAGACATCTCCACTCCAAATGGACTATTTGTGTCCGACCTGTGGTAGAGCCTCCCAGTCTGGCATTGGTCTGATCAGCCGCAGTGGGACACACTGTACCTTCGCTCTACCCTAGTGATGTCATTTTGGTCCTCTTCGAAAATGAAGGACAGCCACCATTGATGGATTGAAATAGCAGTGTAAAATATTAACTTCTAAGGGTAATCGCGATGGACTAATTAAATCATCTGTGTGTGTGTGTGTGTGTGTGTGTGTGCGCGTGTGTGTGTGTGCGCGCGCGCGCGCGCACTTTCTAATAAATTATACTTTAGGATCCTCCAAGGCTGTGGAAAGAATAAGGGACTGTGTTCCTAGATTCCGTCATTAACTAGCTATGTCATCTTGGGGGTGAATGCTAATTGCCGAGGAATCCCTAGTATATATGTCATGGGCTCCTGGACTCCATGGATTCCTGGTACCACACTCAAGAACACTCAGGGGAGTGGCGGGGTAGAACTGTAGACCAGATACATGACGGAGGGCTAGGGAGCTCTGGGGTGCTGTGTAATAATAGCTAACATTCATAGAGCACTTTAAGGTTTGCAAAGAGTTTTACCTAGATTATCTCATTTGATCTTTTATAACAACTTTCCGAGGGTGCTCTCTTATCCAATTTTACAGATGGGGAAACTGAGGCTAGCAGAGATGAAATGCTTTGCTAAGGGTCAGACAGCTAGTAAGTTTGTCTGAGGCAGAATTCAAACTAAGATTAGGTCCCGACTAAAATCCCGTCTCTTACAAGAAGCCTTTCCCAAGCCCTCTTGATTCTAGTACCTTCTCTCTTTCAATTATTTCTTATTTATCCTGTATATCGCTTGTCTGTTCTTATTTGTTTGCTCGCTGTCTCTCCCATTAGGTTGTGAGCTCCTCAAGGTCAGAGACTGTCTTTTGACTCTTTTGTATCCCCGGTGCCTAGCACAGTGCCAGGCACATAGTAGGCACTTGGGTAGATTTCAGAAAAACCTGGAAGACTTACATGAACTGATGCTGAGTGAAGTGAGCAGAACCAGATAAATGTTTATCTTACTATTGCAATTTTTCAGACTTCAAGTCTCATGCTATATTGATTGTAACATCTACCCCATCCTCCCAGGTAGGATTTCTTTGCTGCCCAGTGCCGGGCATCAAGGGCAAGGGAGGAGGAAGGTGAATGAGTAGGTGTAGTTCTTGTGCCCAGCCAAGCCCTAGAAGAGTAAGTGCAGGATAGTCAACTTTGAGTTAATTTTCTTGGTCTCCGAGAGGCAGAGTGTTGAGCCCCACCTTTTGTGTCTATCCTGTAGGATAGACATAATCTGGCCTTCGAGGACCCCTCCCTCCCCCCTCCCCTTGTATTTACTTATCTGTGAACATGATATTTCCTTCCAGAAGAATGTAAGCTCCTTGAGGGCAAGGTCTGTCTTCCTTTTTTGTCTTTGTATCCCCAGGGTCTTGAACAAAGTAGGTGCTTGTTGAATTGAAGTGAATTGAATGGTAGAGATGCCATCTCTGTCCTCAGGTTGCTCTTGGTCTAATGGGGTCACTCTATCCTCATGGAGCAGTTTTTCTCAGGCATACATATGTACACATGCATGTGTATGCACACACATATATGAATATACGCACATGTACATGCATATGTGTGTATATGTGCAAACATATGTACCTGTACATATATATACAGGTATGCACACAAATACACACATATGTACACATACATTTTTTATCATTCTTTGCAGGTAACCAGAGAGGGCCTGGGGGCCCTGTCAGGCTTATGGGAGGAGGGATAGTGTGGCCTAATGGATAGAGTGCTGGACTTGGAGCCAGGAAAGCCTGGGTTTGCCTCTGACACTTAACTAGCTACATAACGCTAAGTCACTTAATTTCTCTCATTCTCTGTTTCTGCTTCTGTCAAAGGAGGGTGTTGGACACCATGGCCTCTAAGGTTCCTTCCAACCCTAAATCTATGATGCTATGAGCCAATATAACATTTATCACCTGGTAAGAATAATTCACAAAGTGGTTGCTCCTCAAATGGTTTATGGAAAGCTAATTCATATTGGGCACTGAGAGTTTATGGTTCTGAGAATGGGGAGGGAGCGTTCAGTCTTAGAAATAAGGAGTGCTATGTTGTGCATGGGGGGGTCTCACTTATAAGGTAAGAAGACTCAATGTCACAGAGGGGAAAAGTGTAGTGTCATGGCTGGAGGCTCAGTGTTAAGAAGGAGAGGTTCAGGTTGAAGGATGGGGTTTTAGTGTCTGGAATGAGGAAAGTTCATTATGGGGAATGGGAGCTTAGTATCCTGCATGAGGGAGGGCCCAGTGACAGGTTTGGTGTTAACAATAGGTGCGTCAGTGTTAAAAGTGGAGATAGTGAGGATAGAAGGCCACAGTCAAGGATTGGGGTGGGGCAGTCATCATTTTGGGGGGTAAAGGCCCACATCAGAGATAAGAGTTCAGCGTTAGGGTGGGAAGGGTTCAGTTTCAGGGGTGAAGGCTGAGCCTGCGGCGAAAGAGGTCAGTGTTAGGGATGGGTGCTCAGTATCAAGAATGGACCTTCATGGACAGGGAGGAGGCCTCAGTATTGAGAATGGGAGAGAATAGTATTAGAAATAAGGAGCTCAGCGTTGAGGATAGGGATACCACTGTTATAAATGGAGGGCTGGAGGATTTCAGAAAAACCTGGAAAGACTTACATGAACTGATGCTGAGTGAAATGCGCACACCAGGAGAACAATGTACACAGTAACAGCCACATTGCGCGATGACTGACTTTGATAGACTTAGCTCTTCTCAGCTATACAGTGATCCAAGATAATTCCAAAAGACTCATGATAGAAAATATTATCCACATCCAGAAAAAGAACTATGGAGTCTGAATGCAGATTGAAGCATACAATTTTCACTTTCTTTAGTTTTTTTTGTGTTTTCTCCCTTTTGTTCTGTTTCTTTTTTCACAACATGACTAATGTGGAAATATGTTGAACATGATTGCACATGTATAACCTACATCATATTGCTTGCCATCTTGGGGAGTGGGGAGAGGATGGAGGGACACAGAAAAATTTGGAGCTCAAAATCTTATAAAAAATGAATGCTGAAAACTAATGTAACATGTAATTGGAAAAAATGCTATTTACATTTAAAAAAGAAAAGAAAACAGAGGGCTGAGTATCCGAGATCGAGACTCATATCAGAGATAAAAGGGTCTAGTGATAGAGCTGGGACTCAGTGCCAGGGATGTGGGGTTCAGATTCAGGCACAGGGGGCTCACTGTTGGGCCACAGGAGGTCAATATCAGGCAATCAGGACCTGTTCTGTCCTAACAGAGGCTTAGGAACTTTTTATCTGTGTTCCCTTCCCTTACATTCCCACGCATCTGCCTTCCCCTGTGTCCCCCTTCATGTTGAAATCGCCTTCTCCTCAATTCAATTAAAATAGTGTTTGGAGCAAGGTTGAAATAATCAAATAATCATTTTCTCGGGTAAAGTTACCGGCTGGAGCCTGATTTGAAAGCTGGGCTGGTAATTGAATCTGAGGGGGCTGGTGACTGAGGAAAGACTCAGAGGAGTAGCCCGGCAGGTTTGCAATCACTGATCAGAGACAGCCCTGACCTGCATCTTGGACGAACTCCCCTCCCCCCAGTGCAATGTGGCCATTGTCTCCAGCTGACCGACTTCTTGGATCTTTCTGTTCTCAGAAGGAAAGCTGTGCTAATGATGGTCAGAGCTTGAGGCTGGATACCAGAACCAGAGCATCTCCACCCAAGTCACTGAATTCCCTGGGATCATTGCTCTAGACCTGCCCCCTCAGTGCCTTGTTTTCCCCTCTTGTTCTCCCCAGCTGGGAGAGAGACTTCACTGTCTTCGCTTCACCTCCCTCTCTTAATCCCACTTCTGATCATCTAAAGGCAAGGGTGCTAATCTTGGTTCTCCTCAGTAACTTCTTCACTATAGACTCACTGCCCCGCCTCCCATTTAATCATCTCTTGCCTCTAACCCAGTGCAAAGGTCATTCTCCTAACCCCAGATACTTTTCCCAACTTTACCATGGCCAGGAGGGCAGTGAAATTAAGGCGGGAAGATAGTAGCTACTGCTCATCCTCCTAATGAGACCAGCCTCTCTCCTACTCTGAGGGCATCTGTAGTTCTTTTACGGAACCAGAGCCAGCCCAGGCTTCTGGGCTGGTGTTTCTTAAACGGACTCTGTGTATTCCAGATCTGAAAGCACTGACAAGAGTTAGAGCAAAAACCTCAGAGTTGGGGTGGCATCTAGGTGGCACAATGGAGAGAGTGCTAGCTCTGGAGTTAGGAGGACCTGAGTTCGAATTTGACCTCAGACATTTGACGGCTGTGTGATCCTGGGCAGAAACCCTAGAAGCCATCTCATTCACTAAACTTGAATTCCCCTCTACTACTTACCCCAAAGGAGGCTGGTGCTTTTTTTTTTTTTTTTTTGGCAATCAGGGTTAAGTGACTTGCTCAGAGTCACACAGCTTGTAAGTATTTGAGGCTGAATTTGAACTCATATCCTCCTGACTCCAGGGCCAGTGCTCTATCCACTGGGCCACCTAGATGCTCTCCAGCTTTTTTTTTTTTTTAAAAGACCTCCAGTGAGGAAGACCCACCACAACCTGAGACAGGCTAACCCACTTCTAGACAGCATTAAGTGTTAGGAAGTTTTTCCTGTCATCGAGCCAAAATCTGCCATTCTGTAAGTAGAGTGGGACAGCTTCTACCTGGTCATCTGCCTCTGGGCTGAGGACAATCTGAGATTGTATTCATTAAGAGGACTTTCCTATATCATAGTATTGACTTACTGTTGAGCTTTCGATCCTCTAAGGACCACTGATCTTTTTTAGACAAACTGCGACAAAGCTGCACTTCCATCATCTTGTACTTAGGAAATTTATCTTTTGAACCTAGGTTTAAGATTTTACATATATCCCTCTTTCCTCTTAATGAATTAGGCCTTTTGTATCTAATTCTGTTACCCAGCTTATCGGCTACCCCCTCTCCCAATTTGGGGTCATCTGTGAATTTGTTCAGCATGCTATAAAAGGCTTTATCTGAGTCTTGGGCTGAGCAGGGATCGCTGGGATACTATCTGGCAGATGGCTCAGGGGAAAGAGTCAGGAAGACCTAAGGCCAAATCAAGCCTCAGCCACTTACTAGCTCTGTGATCCTAACTTCTGACTGCCTCAGTTTCCTCAGCTGTAAAATGGCAAGAATGATAGGACTGTTATGAGGATCAGATAATTTTTTTGTTTGTTATTTTTTTTAATTTAATATATTTAGTTTTCAGCATTGATTTTCACAAGAGTTTGAATTACAAATTTTCTCCCCATTTCTACCCTCCCCCCCACTCCAAGATGGCGTATATTCTGGTTGCCCTTTTCCCCAGTCAGCCCTCCCTTCCGTCACCGCACTCCCCTCCCATCCCCTTTTCCCTTCCTTTCTTGTATGGCAAGATAAATTTCTATGCCCCATTGCCTGTGTATCTTATTTTCTAGTTGCATGCAAAAACTTTTTTTTTTTGTTTTTAAACATCTGTTTTTAAAACTTTGAGTTCCAAATTCTCTCCCCTCTTCCCTTCCCACCCACCCTCCCTAAGAAGTCAAGCAATTCAACATAGACCACATGCGTATCATTATATATATATCCCTTCCACAATACTCATGTTGTGAAAGACTTACTATATTTTGCTCCTTCCTAACCTATCCCCCTTTATTGAATTTTCTCCCTTGACCCTGTCTCCTTTCGAAAATGTTTGTTTTTGATTACCTCCACCCCCATCTGCCCTCCCTTCTATCATCCCCCCTTTTTTTATCTTCTTCCTCCTTTTTTCCTGTGGGGTAAGATACCCAATTGAGTATGTATGGTATTCCCTCCTCAGGTCAAATCTGATGAGAGCAAGATTCACTCATGCTCCCTCACCTGACTTCTCTTCCCTTCCTACAGAACTGCTTTTTCTTGCCACTTTTATGCAAGATAATTTACCCCATTCTATCTCCCTATCTGCCTCTCTCAATATATTCCTCTCTCATCCCTTAATTTGATTTTGTTTCTTTTAGATATCTTCCCTTCATCTTCAACTCACCCTGTGCCCACTCTCTCTCTCTCTATATATATATACACACATATATATATACATACATACACACTCACATATACATATATATACATAAACATATGTATATATATGCATATTCCCTTTAGCTGCCCTAATACTGAGGTCTCATGAATCATACACATCATCTTTCCATGTAGGAACGTAAACAAAACAGTTCAACTTTAGTAAGTCCCTTGCAATTTCTTTTTCTTGTTCTTTTTCTTGATTACCATTTCATGCTTCTCTTGATTCTTGTGTTTGAAAGTCAAATTTTCTATTCAGCTCTGGTCTTTTCACTGAGAAAGCTTGAAAGTCCTCTACTTCATTGAAAATCCATATTTTGCCTTGGAGCATGATACTCAGTTTTGCTGGGTAGGTGATTCTTGGTTTTAAACCTAGCTCCATTGACCTCTGGAATATTGTATTCCAAGCCCTTCAATCTCTTAATGTAGAAGCTGCTAGATCTTGGATTATTCTGATTATGTTTCCACAATACTCAAATTGTTTCTTTCTGGCTGCTTGCAGTATTTTCTCCTTGATCTGGGAGCTCTGGAATTTGGTGACAATATTCCTAGGAGATTTCTTTTTGGGATCTATTTGAGAAGGCGATCGGTAGATTCTTTCAATTTCTACTTTGCCCTGTGGCTCTAGAATATCAGGGCAGTTCTCCTTGATAATTTCTTGAAAGATGATATCTAGGCTCTTTTTTTGATCATGGCTTTCAGGTAGTTCAATAATTTTAAATTATGTCCCCTGGATCTATTTTCCAGGTCAGTGGTTTTTCCAATGAGATATTTTACATTGTCTTCCATTTTTTCATTCCTTTGGTTCTGTTTTATAATATCTTGATTTCTCATAAAGTCACTAGCTTCCACTTGCTCCAGTCTAATTTTTAAGGTAGTATTTTCTTCAGTGGTCTTTTGGACCTCCTTTTCCATTTGGCTAATTCTGCCTTTCAAGACATTCTTCTCCTCATTGGCTTTTTGGAGCTCTTTTGCCATTTGAGTTAGTCTATTTTTTAAGGTGTTGTTTTCTTCAGTATATTTTTCAGTATTTTTGGGGTCTCCTTTAGCAAGTCATTGACTTGTTTTTCATGGTTTTCTCGCATCCTTCTCATTTCTCTTCCCAATTTTTCCTCTACTTCTCTAACTTGCTTTTCCAAATCCTTTTTGAGCTCTTTCATGGCCTGAGACCAGTTCATGTTTTTCTTGGAGGCTTTTGTTGTAGGATCTTTGACTTTGTTGACTTCTTCTGGCTGTATGTTTTGGTCTTCTTTGTCACCAAAGAAAGAATCCAAAGTCTGAGACTGAATCTGGGTGTGTTTTCACTGCCCGGCCACGTTCCCAGCCAACTAACTTGACCCTTGAGTTTTTCAGTGGGGTATGACTGCTTGTAGAGTTAAGAGAACTATGTTCCAAGCTTGGGGGGATGTGCCAGCTCTGCCACACCAGCACTCCTCCTTCCCCAAGAACCCCCAACCTGGACTGGACTTAGATCTTCAGCAGGCTCTTCACTCCTGCTCTGATCCACCACTTAATTCCTCCCACCAGGTGGGCCTGGGGCGGGAAGCAGCTGCAGCTGTAGCTCTGTAGCTGCCCCACCTCTGCTGACTCCAGGGCAGTAGCCGAACTGGGAACTCCTTCCACTCTCGCAGCTTTTCCCACTAACCTTCTCTGTTGTCTTTGGTGTTTGTGGGTTGAGAAGTCTGGTAACTGCTGCAGCTCACTGATTCAGGGTGCTAGGGCATGCTCCGCCCAGCTCCTGGTCTGGTTGGTCCACGCTGCCCAAGCTGGGCTCAGCTCCCCTCAGCCTGCCTCTGCTCCCAGCTCCATGCAGGTTAGACCTAACCCAGAGACCATCCAGGCTGTCCTGGGCTGGAGCCCTGCTTCCCTCTGCTATTTGGTGGGTTCTGCTGTTCTAGAATTGGTTCAGAGACATTTTTTATAGGTTTTTGGAGGGACTCGGCAGGGAACTCAAGCTAGTCCCTGCTTTCCAGCCGCCATCTTGGCTCTGCCCCCCTCAGATAATATTTTTTTTTGGAGGGGGGAAGGCAGGGCAATTGGGGTTAAGTGGGGTTAAGCCCAAGGTCACACAGCTAGTAAATGTGTCAAGTGTCTGAGGCCAGATTTGAACTCAGGTCCTCCTGACTCCAGGGCCAGTGCCCTATTCACTGTGCCATCTAGCTGCCCCCAGATAAGATAATATTTATAAAGTGTTTATCACAGTACCTGGCACATAGTAGGTGCTTAATAAATGCTTGTTCCCTTTCCCAAATTGACATCAACTATTCCTTGGACCTGGTCATTCAACCAGTTCTTGGTCCACCTAACTAGACTATCACCAAGCCCACATTACTTTTCCACGAGAAGCCAATGAGAGGCTTTGTCAAATGCTTTACTAAAATCTTTGTTGTTTAACTGGTTTTCAGTCCTGTCCAACTCTTTGTGACCCCCTTTTAGGGTTTTCTTGGCAAAGTTACTGAAGTAGTTTGCCATTTCCTTCTCCAGCTCGTTTTACAGATGAGGAAACTGAGGTAAACAGAGTTAAGTGACTTGCCCAGGGTCACACAGCTAATAAGCTTTTGAGGTCAGATTTGAACTCAGGTCCTCCTGACTCCAAGGCTGGCACTCTATCCCCTGCTCTACAGTCTAGATAACAGTATTAGTTAACATTTGTATAATGACTTAAATTTCACAAATCCTTTTACATTCATTATCTCATTTGAAGATCATACCAACTCTGTGAAGTGGGCACTACTGGTAATACTCTCCCCATTTTATAGAAGAAAAAACTGAGCCTGAGAAGGGTTAAGTGATCTGTCCATGGTCATGCTGATGGTAATATAGAGGTGACATTTGAATCCAGACCTTCTTGACTCCGAGTCCAGAGCTTTCTTCACTAGGCTATGATGCCTTACAAGTATAACCTTGATCCATAGTATTCTGATATACCTGTCGAGTTACCCTCCCCCCACAAAGTGAAATCAGAATAGTCTGTCATAACTCGGTCTTCATTAAGCCATGATGGCTCTATTTTTCACCTGTATTTCTTCTTCTAGATGTTTGCTAACCATCTTTTTAATAACACATTCCTAACTTTGTCGGAAATTGAAGTCAAGTTCGCTGGCCTATAGTTTATATGCTCCATTCTCTTCCCTTTTGGAAGATCAGGAGAACATTTGCCTTCTTTAATCTATCAATTCTTCTCCTGATCCCCTCTTTCTTTCAAACATCACCAGCCGTGGCTCTGTAGTTAATACCTGCCATCAGTTTTTTGTTTTTTTTTTCCCCCATCCCCAGGCATTCAGCTTGGTGAACTTATCAAGACTAGGAAGTTGGGTAAGACCAACCTTGCTGGGGCGGAGCAGTGAGGCTCTGGGGAGTCTGGTAACCTTCGTGGTTTTCCCTGTGTTGTGTGTGTCTTTGGGCTGTGCTGTGAGCAGCCTGAGGCCCTTAGGTATGTAAAACATTGAGGAGCAATGAAATCGCATCACGACATAATAATACTTTTGTCTTTGATGAAACCTCTGCCTGTCGGTGGCCACGGTACCCTGACACTACAGCCCTTCCTCTCCAGCTGTGTTTCATATTCCTCTTGTTTAGGGAGATTGCCTTCACCTTCCCCCCTTCCCTTTCTGCTCCCCCCCCATCTGCTTCCATTCTCTTCCATCCCTCATTCTCTAACACTCTAGAGGCAGAGTATGACCATTGAATTCAACAAATATTAAACACCTACTATGTGTCAGGCACAATTAATAGGCACTAGGTGTACAAAGACAAAAATGAGATCATCCCTGCCTTCAAGGAACTTACTTCCTCTGCCTAGGAGATGGCTGTGTTGCACAATGGATAGAACACTGGCCCTGGAATCAGGAAGAGCCCTGTTTAAAACTGGCCTCAGATACTTACTAGATGTATGACTCTAGGCAAGTCATTTAATTTCTGTCTGCCTCAGTTTCCTTATCTGCAAAATGGAGGTAATAATAGTACTTACATTTTAGGGCTGTTGTGATGACCCAACGAGATAATATTTGTAAAGTGCTTTTGTAAATTTTAAAGGGTTATATAAGTGCTAGCTATTTTTGTGATTGTTACCGTCATTTTTCTGTATCTGTAGGTCTCTTTGGTCACCTTGTCGCTCAGAGTCGGCATAACATACTAGAACACCAGAAAGTCCCCAGCCCCATGCAAACCATTCTGATTCAGAATGTAACAAGACAAATGCCCCCTCCCAAAGTTTCAGGAGCAGTGTTCATGTGAGAAGGAACCACTCACTCCTCCAAATTCTGGTCTCTGAACCTTTGATATGTGACCTGTTCCTACTCAGGCTTAAGTTGAAAAGGAGAGGAGAAGTTTTCCAGATGTTCATTTCAGTAGAACTAGAGGTAGTTATAAAACAGCCGAGTTGGGAGAGACCCAAGATATCATCTATTCCAACAGTCCCCTTTTCTAGTTGAGGAAAACAGTGCCTAGAGAAAGGAAGTGATTTGGCCAAGGTCAGGACTTCTTGATTCCCAATGCAATGCCAGAGATGGAAGGGATTCAATGCTAGAACTGAGGTCTCAGTGCCAAGAATGAGGAGGGACTCAATGCCAAGGGTGACAAACGTTAGAATCAGAGGCAGAATAGCCACTGTCAAGGATGCTCTAGAAGAGAATTCAGTAATGATGAGATGCTGGACCATATCATCACTGTGTCAGTTTGAGTGTTGAGACTTCTGTGATTGCTATGATCAGAGCCATAACTAGGTTGAGGTGAACAGGACTTTTCCCAGGGTGCCAAAATTTAGAGGGCATACTGACTTGGCCCGGTTCTCTGACATGACTGTTCTTTAGCACCATGGCCCCTCCACCCCACATCATTCTCACCACATCCTAGGGTTGAGACTGATGACTGCCATCATGTCTTCCTCATTACCATATCCCCACTGCCACCTTCCCTACTCTCCTCTTTATTCCAGGGTTTGGGGGAGGGGGAGAAACATTTTTGACTGTGCTTTGGGGGCATAGTCTGGGCTTGCTAAGGACTTGCATAAGTCACCTATTGCAGAATAAAGGTGAAGGTTAGCACACACTGGAGAAGGTATCCCAAGGCTATCTGATACTCCAGGTAAACTCCTCCTAATCCAGCTGTGTTGCTTCCTATGTTGAAAGCCTCTATATTAGCCTCAGGGTCTCTCACCCCCTCCTTCTCCCAGCCCCCTGATTGCTTCAGGTGACAAAAATCCTCCTTAATGCTTGACCTTTGGCTCTTCTCTAATCTGCACCTAGCAGATTTTATAGGCACTGAAGAATTTGTCAACTTGCTCAATGGGGTTGGACTTCAGAGAGCCATAAAGGAAACCTGCTACTCAACAAACACCCTTACTCAATACCGAGGTGAGTTCACCTATCAAGGCAGGCAAATGGTACTGGAAGGGAGTGGGGAATGAGATACCACAATATAATAGCTAAGCCCTGGGTTGAGGTAAGTGGTACATAAAGTGCTTTCAACTCCTTGATAGGAGGTAGAATTGCCATGCAGTGGTGAGGGCCCAGTTGAGTAAAATAAATGAATGGAAAAAATGAATGAAAAAGCATGTATTTAGTTCTGTTATGTGCTAAGCACTGGGGATACAAATACCAAAGCAAAGACAGTCCTTGCCTTCAGAGAGCTTACATTCTAATGGGAGAAACAACACACAGAGGATTAGGGAGGGGCTTTTGGTCCAAAGAGTTACAGAAATGGTGAGTGGGAACATAGGGGAAAAGATCTATACTTCCCATTCAGGAACAGTAGCAGAGTTGATTTAACTGTAGTTCATAGTTCCAGAACTTAAGGAGACATGGGGAAAGGGCATATACCCTGCTTTGATCTTGCCTCGGTAAGGAGGTATCTGGAAAGGAGGGAGAGAAGTAAAGTATAGTAGCTGGGGGTGCCCTGAAATAGTGGAAGTTGGAAGTGATCATCCAGCCTACCCTCTCATTTTACAGATGAAAAAACTGGTGCCCGAAGGACCAAACAATTTGTTCAAGGTCACATAATTAGTAGAATCAGAGCTGGGATTAGAATCCTGATCTCCTGCCTCCCAAGTCAACCATCTTTCCAATACATTATGTTCTGGCAGTGATGCTGTTTCTGACTGTGTGTCCCTCTCCTAGCATGCTCTGGCCAGATTATAGGGTGTTTTATTTTGGTGAGAAGAGGTGCTGAGTTGGCCGTCTCCATGGCCAGGTTCCAGCCCAGATGTTACTGGAGTCTGGGCTTTGCTGTTGCTTGGGTATATCCATCTGGCATCTGGACTCCTTCTTCCAGAAACCAGAACATTTGCTTTTTAATGGGCTTCTAGACTCTCTTACCCATCCCAGGACTCTTAGCTAATGACATTCCTTCATTAACTCCCCCCCCCCCAACCCAAATTAGTCCTTTCCATCTTGCTAGGGTATAAGAAGGTATCAAGCTCTTGATGGGGCACCACTGCTCACCAGAACTGACTCCCCTGTCTTTGCCGCTTATTTCTCCTTCTTTCATATGTAAATGTACAATAAGGCTATGGCTCCTGGGAGAGCTGTAACCACATAGTAGGCACTTAATAAACGCTTATTGACAGATTGATTGACTGAACCTTGGTGAGCTGGATGCTACTATCCCATTCCAGGCAGCCCTTAACTTGGGAGTCATCCTGGCTCCTGAATCCTCTTATGCCCAC
Organism: Trichosurus vulpecula; assembly: GCF_011100635.1. Classification (NCBI taxonomy): domain Eukaryota; kingdom Metazoa; phylum Chordata; class Mammalia; order Diprotodontia; family Phalangeridae; genus Trichosurus; species Trichosurus vulpecula. The sequence continues at coordinate 191,938,071 of NC_050576.1, forward strand.
TCCAATACTCTTGGCTGCCACACTAGGATTCCCATTACCTTCTTTGGCACAGTTGGCTTCCCAGTCAGCAGCTGGCAAGGTGAGTCACCACTCCAGTTAGAACTTAATTAATCAGTTGAGTTAATCAGACAGATGGAATGCGCTGAGGTTGCAGATTGGGGATATGGAGGGAACAGGAAAGAGATAGGAGCTGGGACATAGGAAAGGGTCCTAGGTGCTGGGACTTCACTTTGCTACCTCCTTTGCCCCCAGATCAACCCTGGAGCCTCTGAGAGGAGGATGAGGTCATGGGTCAAGTCTTATACTAGGAGGGAGAAGATGGGCACTCTAAAGGAGAAAGAGAGTCTGAAGGGAAACTGAGAACGCTTTGAAGGCTCCCAGTCTGTAGCTGAGGCAGAATACATTTCCACCATACAGACCCAAAGAGAATCAAGGGCAGACTCTTCAGTCTGACAGAACTAGAGATGACCTTGGGCAAGTCTCTTACCCACTCTGGGCCTGAGTTTCCTCTTTTTTATAATGGAGGGGGATGAATTAAATGATCTCTAAGGTTTCTTCTGGCTCTAGAGTGCTGTGACTCTGACAGTCTCAGTGCAAGGAGAATGGGGAGGAGTGGGGGCGGAATGGAAGGAACAGAGCCAAGGTTGGAGATGAGTCAGGGAAGATTTTGGGAGGAGAGAGATAAGAGTCTGTATTTTTATTTACAAAGCATTTTCACCTCTACAGGGAGTCCTCTAGCTTATGGCTGGTTTTCTTTCCAGAAAAAGTACTGCAAGTCAAAATGATGTAGGCTGAATTACATTTTCCCCAAAGAAATAATGTTATAATAAGGGCTTACATTCCAGACCAAGGGCCTGATGTCCACCTTTTTATAGGAATTACCAAAATAACACAGCTAATCAAGTATGAACGATATGCCTGCACACTGTAGAGCAGAAAGCTTTCTAAAATGTACATAAATCAGTTAAACAGGGCCGCGCCATAGTTAGTCACATACATGTTGCTAATTCTCTTTATTTAAGAGGTCCTCTGGAAAGGGAAGAGTGACTAGGAGCAAAAAAGAAATAGCCCAGCCTGGAGATAGAGTTTATGCCTGAAGCCAGGAGCTGGAAAGATACTGGGGAAAAAGCTGAGCTGGGAAAGGGAAGGTTGCCTGAATCTAAGAGGGTTGAGAAGATGGGGTCATATGTGCATCATATATGCTAGAACACAACAGGAAGCAGTTTGACCGGGTGACAGCTTGAAGGCTGCCTCCCCGAGGAAGAACACAAGGGCAGCTTACCGAGCTACTGGGGTGGGCATCACAAGAAGCTGAAATACCATGAAATGAGGACTTCCTTATGTCTTTCCTTTTTCCTCTACAGTACCTGAGTAGGGTAAGGAGTCCCAAGGACATATGGATGGGGATGCAGACCCGGCATGAGAAAATGAGTTGATCGAGACCATCAAAGGGATCGGAGTTGGAGCTAAGATAGGGACTTTCTGAGGCAGCTAGGTGATAAAAGTGAGATAGAATGCTGGGCCAGGAATCAGGAGAACTTGAGTTCAAATTCAGCCTTTTAGACATTTCAGGCATTTACTAGTTGTGTGACCCTGAGAAGTCACTTAATGCTCTTTGCCTCAGTTTCCTCATCTGTAAAGTGGAGATAATGATAGCACCTCCCAAATGTTGTTCTACGGATCGAATGAGACAATAATTGCAATGCACTTAGCACGGTGCCTGGCACATAGTAAGTCTGTATAAATGTTAGCTTTGTTATTATTATCAGGGGTGTGTTGGAGTCAGCTTGAAAGATCTTGGGAGCTGATTGTTAAATAAATGTTCAGTGTGAGTTGGCAAATGCAAATCAGGATTGGATTTATTGTTTTGTTGATTGTTTAAACTTAAGAGAGTGATAGAGAAAATGTTAATAATGCAGAGGAAACTTAAAAATGTGTCATGTGGAAATGTTTTGCATGACTTCACATGTATAATAGCTATCATATTAATTGCCTTCTCAGTTCAAGGTTGAGGGAAGTGTGGAGGATGAGAGAGAATTTGGGACTGAAATTTAAAAAAAAGATGAATGTTTTGGGCAGCCAGGTGGCACAGTGAGTAGAGCACCGGCCCTGGAGTCAGGAAGACCTGAGTTCAAATCCAGCCTCAGACACTTGACATACTTACTAGCTGTGTGACCTTGGGCAAGTCACTTAACCCCAATTGCCCTGCCTTCGCCCCTCCAAAAAAATAATTATATTTTAAAAAAAATGTGTCATGTGTACCTTTTTTTTTCTGGAGAGCTGGTTGTTACGCATTTACCAGTATACTCCTGAGGACAGGTTTCTTGTATCTCAACCTGGGATCTTTCCACCAGATTCCTCTGTTTGAAAAGTATACTTGTACCGAGTGCACATACATATGTGTGAGATAAATGGAATATGTCTATTCATTCATACAACATTTGTTTTTATTTTTAAAATAAATTTTATCGATGCCTTTTATTTTTACTTCTCTGGATATACTGTCTCAGCTGCATCCTTCTTCCCCAAACACTCGTGTGCAACCAGCATTCGTGTAACAAAGGAAGTATTAAGCAAGCAAAGCTGATGCCATGATCTTGCCTGACAGCATACACATCCCACAGCCTTCATCATTGATCTGGTAGGTTCATAGATGAAGAACTGGAAGTAATCTTATAGGTCAAGTAGTATAACTGCCTCATTTTACAGATGAAGAAGTTGAGGCGGGTTAAGTGACTTGCCCAAGGTCATCCAAGTACTGTCAGAAGCAGGATTCGAATTCAGATCCTCTGACCTGAGCCAGTGTTCTTTCCACTTTACCATGCTGTCTCTCTGCTAAAAAGAGGAAAGTATATTTTACTATCTATTCTCTGGGACCATGATTCATCTTTACAATTACTCCTTTTAATGTTGTTTTCTGTTATATTATGATAGTTGTTCTGTATAGGGTTCTCCTAACTCTGCTCACTTCACCCTGTACCAGTTCATACAAGTCTTCCAAAGTTTCTCTGAATTCCCTATCATCGTCATTACTTACCGTGCAATATTATTCCATCATATCCATAAACCACAGTTTCTCTGGCTATTACCTAATCAATGGACACCCTGGTTTTCAGTTTTTTGCTATCACAAAAAGGGCTGCTATGAACATCTGGCTGTATATGAGGTCTTTCTTCCTTGAGATAGATGCCCAGCAGTGGGATTTCTGGGTTAAAAGGTATGAACAGTTTGGTGACTTCTAGCATAGTTACAAATTGTTTTCCAGAAAACATTCATTCACATTTCCCCAACAGTGGATGCTTTCCTTGTGAAGAAGCTCTGAACCAGGAAACATAATCTCTGCCTTCAAAGAGCTCACAGTCTAGTGAGGGAGAGAAGGTGCGTACATAAATGACCATAGTAGAAGGCAGTTCGTGATAAGTGCCCGTATTAATGATGTAAATAATGCCATAGTAGAGCAGAGAAGGGGGAGAATGTCTAAGTGGGGTGATGGAGGAAGGCTTAACGGAAAAAGTGATCTTTATGCTGGGCTCTGAAGAATAGGGAGAATTTCAATAGACAGCGATAGGGTGGTTGGGGAGGGCTTTCGAACTATGGAGAGACATAAAATGAGTAAAGGACAAGGCATGCTTGGAAAATACTGGGTAAATTGTTCCCCAGACCAGTTTGGATAGAATAAATAGGAGTGGATAGAGTGCTGGGCCTGGAGTCAGGAAGACCCGAGTTCAAATCCAGCCTCAGACACTTCCTAGCTGTGTGATCCTGGGCAAGTCACTCAACCCTGCTTGCCTCAGTTTCTTCATCTGTAAAAAGGAGCTGGAGAAGGAAATGGCAATCCACCCCAGCATCTCTGCCAAGAAAATCCCAAATGGGGTCACAGAGAGTTGGACACAACTGAAATGACTGAACAAAAAAATAGGAGGCAGAAGACAAGTTTGAAAAGGAAGATTAGTGATAATGATGATGATGACAGTTAGCATTTATATAGTACTTTAAGTTTTTTAAGTGCTTTACATATATTATCTCCTTTAATCCTCACAACTCTGTGAGTTATCCCCATTTTACAGATGAGGAAACTGAGGCACAGATAGGCTGAGTGACTGTTGAATTGAATATATGAACGTATCTGTGAACAGAAAAGCATAGGGTTAGCGTTACAAGGGACCGTACAGAGTATTGCATCATAAATTCAGAGTTTCAAGGAATGTTAGAGGTCATCTAGTCCCAACTCCATGTTTTATAGATGAGGAAGCTAAAGCCGGGTATGGTTGACTTGGTGCTCAAAGTCACATGGACTAGAAAGTGCAGAGTCAGGATTCGAACTCTGATCCTCTGACTTCCAATCTGGCACTCTTTCTATTCCACCACAGTGCATCCTATTATGTATACATGAGGCAGCTGGGATAGAGAAGGAACAGTGCCAAATTTGGAATTAGGAGACCTGAGGTTGAATCCTGCTTCCCCATACTTACTGGTTGTATAAACAGACAAAAACACTTATTCTCCGATCTTCAGTTTCCTCATGGATAAAATTAAAGGGGCGTGGGGGTAGTGATAACTCATTTATACAGCACCTTTTTTTTTCACAACAGCCCTGTAAGAGGTAAGTAGCATAATTATTATTTTTATCTCCATTCTCTGGGTGAGAAAACCGGAGCCCTAAAAAGTTAACCCTCTGCTTTTCTGTTCATAGATACCTTCATGTATTCGATTCAACCAACAAGTCACTTAATCCTGGTTTCCTCGTCTGTAAAATGGGGGTAACTCATAGAGTGGTTATGAGGACTAAGGGAGATAATAGCATACATAAAGCACTTGCCTATGGTCATACAGCCAGCTGGTGTCTGAGGTGGGATTCAAACTCAGATCTATTAACTCCATTTCCAGAGCTATTTCAACAATTACAATCACTATCGTTATATCCAGCATTTACAGAGCACTTTAGGCTTTACAAAGTTGTTTTTTTTTTTATAAATATCATATCATTTTATCTTCACAACAACCCTGGGAAGTAGGTATTATTATCACCATCGTTTTACAGATGGGGAAAAACTGAGATTAAGCGACTTGTCCAAGGTCACATAGCTGGTAAGTGTCTCCAAGGACAACCTTATTGTTCATTGTTATTGTCCGGTGGTGTCTGACTCTCTGTGACCCTATTTTGGGTTTTCTTGGCAAAGGCACTGGAATGGTTTGCCACGTCCCTCTCCAGCTCATTTTACAGAAGAGGAAACTGAGGCAAACAGGGTTAAATGACTTGCCCAGGGCCACAAGGCTAGTTACAGTCTGAGGCCAGATTTGAATTCAGGAAGAAGTCTTCCTAACACCAGGCCTGGGGCTGTATCGGTTATACCACCTAGCTGCCTTCCACAATTACTAGCCATACAGTGTCACTGGAAGAAGACTGATGTTAAAAAGGAAGGCCTTGGGGCAGCCAGGTGGCACAGTGAGTAGAGTGCCCGCCCTGGAGTCAAGAGGACCTGAGTTCAAATCTGGCCTCAGACACTTGACACACTTAGTAGCTGTGTGACCTTGGGCAAGTCACTTAACCCCAATAGCCCTGCCTTCCCCCCTCCAAAAACAAACAAACAAAAAGGAAGGCCTTTGTCTCAGGGAGAAGCCTAGGGTCATGAAAAACATTGCATATCGTTCCCAAGGCCATCCAGCCCACCGTCCTCCTGTTTCATTTTGGACCCAGTTTGGCATCTGTGATCCAGCGTAGCCTTGATCTATGTACAGGCAGGAGCTCTATATATGTATGGATGAATACATATATATAATATATAATACATACATACAATATATAATACATACATTATATAATATATAATACATACAACTCCTTGTCACAGCTGGTACAATAAGCAGGAAAAGTGCTTGGCTCTTTTTAGTGTGGATCGCTGCCCCGAACACTTCTGAGGGATTATGAGTCTCGTTTAGGAGGTTGTGCAATGTTCGGTGCTTGAAGTAACCAGGACAATATCACCCACAGACAGAAGCATTTAGGGGACCTCACGGTCTATAGGAAATCCCTCTCTGTTATCTACTATGGTGGCCAACACTGTTGGCAAGTAACATCTCCTTATTTTATGACTTGATTGATTTTGATGATAAAGCTGTGAGGAAAGTACTCTGGAAACCTTGAGGTGCTTGTTCCATTGGATTGGATTAATATGATTACATGTACTTCTGACCCCAAGGGACTCCCAGGGACTGTATCTCTCCATCACAGAGACAGACTCTGTAGGAAGATGAAAGGACACAATGAGATTGTTGATACCACCATGCTCGTCAGTCCCTAGGAACAGTGGATCACGGGTTCTAATCTAATCTCTCCCCCTCCTCCCCTCCCGCTCCAGTTTTTTAGCAGCTACAAATATACAAATATACAAGGGTAGAAAGATCCTGCCTCCCAGTCACCAAAGTGCCCACCTCTATGGGAAAAGATCTCATGCCCTGCCTTCCCTTCCCCTTATTTCCCTGGTGCTGAAAGGGACAGAGCAATAGGCTATCTAGACATCCTGTCTTCCAAACCATCACGTCAAATCTCAGTGTATTACAGCTTTGTCCCAGACTTGGCTGAGTCACTTCTGGCAAGTCACATACCCTCTCAGGGCTAATTACCACCAGGATCTTCCTTCCTGGTTGGCAGTGTGATGTAGCAAGAATCATACTGGACTTTGGAGTCAGAGGGTTTGGGTTCAAATCTTGACTCTGCTCCTTACTTACCTGTATGTCCTTGGATAAACCTCTATCAGCTTCAGTTCTCCCAGTTGTTAAATGTGTGTATTAGACTAGATGAAGGGTTCTTAACCTGAGGCCTGAGAATTTGATTTTAAATATTTTGATAACTGTATTTCAATATAATTGATTTCCTTTATAATCCTACATATTTTATTTTATGCATTTAATAACATTATTCTGAGAATGAGTCCCTAGGCTTCACCAGTTTGCCAGTGGGGTCAATGACCCCCTTCCCCACCCCCCAAAAAAAGCTAAGAACCCTTGGACTAGATGTTCTCTAAGGTCCCTTTTAACTAGGGAATATATGATTTTTTGAGTCATTCTTGGAGGGATCCTTGAGGGCATTATTAACAGCTATGGATCTGTTCTGAATCCCAGGGACAGGGGGAAGAACTTAATAAAAAAGTAAATGAACAAATGAACAACCAAGCAAATAAAATATGGAGTGAATAGATAGATAAATGATGTGGTGATAACAATAATGAAATAAAAAGATGAAACTGAAGAGTGAAGAGGGAGAGACCACGGTGGCTCCATGCCCTAACTCCAACCAGGCCATGCCCCCCACAGAGTTCCACTCTTGGGAGACTTCCAGCTCCCTTATCTGCTTTGCTGTCTCTCTCTCTCTCTCTCTCTCTCTCTCACTCTCTCTCTCCCTCTCTCTCCCCCTCTCTCTCCCCCTCTTTCTCTCTCTCTCTCTCTCTCTCTCAGCCATAGTTCTGCAGTGTCGATAGCACAGCATTTACTTGTTGTTCAGTTCAGAAGCAGACCTTTTTCCTAATTTCAGAGCCCCTGACTGGGCATGGAAGAGAGGACTCCATACAATTCTAGACTGCCCTCCACAAATGGACCAGAGTCAACCACAGGGACTCCAAACCCCCTATTAAAAGCCAGCACTCCCAACCTTCTATTGGAGACAGTGTAATTGACCTCCTGTTAGACACAATGCCTCCTGAACCCCACCCCCATTAGAGCTGGTGCCCTTCAAACTCCCATTAAAGTCAGTGGCCTTTGCCCATTGGAGGAAGAGCGCCTGTCAAAGCAGCTGCCCCCAATTTCCTGTAAAAGTCATTTTTATTCCCCCATTCCTGGTAACCCCAGTGATCTGGTCCCTGCAGAAAACATCATCCCCAGGGATTTGGTAACCCGGCCAGCTTTCCTGCCCACTAATACCCAAACCCTGTGAGTGTGTGAGAGGGGGAGGAGGTTGCTGCCTGGACCCCTTCCCACGCCTCTTTCCAGATAGAGCTATAAAATCAAGCAATGGCCTGTTTCTTTAATTTTTCCCCCCATGCCTAGAACATGATTAAAAATACCCAGCATTGATCATCTTTCTTCTCCTTCTGTCGGGATAATGTTTACTCAGGTGTCAATCAGGAGGAGAATTTGGCTTCCTAATTTCTCTTCTCCTCCCCCAGGGGCCCCACATCTCCCTGCCTTGCATGGACACAGAGCTGGAATCAAGGTTACTAATAATCCCCCAGCACACACAGACACCGAGAGCACATATATTAAAGTCACATATTGATTTATATTTTCGGGTCCCTCTGCCTTCTTGCCCAGTCTCAGCCTTTCTCTCTGCCAGGGAGAAAAAAAAATTACATAGCTATATTTATCACCACAATGTTTAGTCTAAAGAGCATTGTGTCCGAAGGTAATTTCCCCCTCCCCCTTACTTTGGGGCTGTGTTTTATTATTATTTAAATAGTGCAGTGTCTCCCATACATGGGCATTTATCTTCCTTTGTTTGTTTCTTAATTCTCTCTCCCGCTCCCCACCCCCCACCCCAGGAAGGCAAGCTAGAGCCTAGGAAGAACTTCCTGATTTGACAAGCTGTGGGCCACTGGACAGAATTATTCCCAAGGAGGTTGAGGCACCCCCTTCTCAGAAAAGACAATTCCATTTCTGGGGTGGTTCAGATAAGGACTTGCTGAAGGAAAGAGGAAAGACTCAGTGACCTCTGGAGTGCATTTATAATCTCAAAGACCCCCATTCTTGACATACAGTGAGCACCTGAGGATCTATGGTCCAGTTACACAGATGGAGAAACTGAGAGGAGGAGGGAGCTTGTAGCTTATCCAGGGAGATGCGTCACAATTACTAGATAGGGCTTTTTCAGGCTGGAGACCAGGACTCCTGGGTTCTAGGTCAGTCTAAATTTCCAAGATAGGACTTTGGGCTCTGAGCTACCTTTCTAGATTAAGGAGGGGGAAGGAAGTAGTTCTAATCCCCTCCCTTTCTTCCTCCCTTCTTTTTCTCTCTTTCTCCTTTCTTCCCTCCCTCCTTTCCTCTCCTTCCTGAAACAGCTGTGGAGTCCAAGGGACTCTGAATGGAACTTCTGTGCTAATCTATCTATGGGCAGTGTCAGAGAGAATCAGATGGGGTAGGATTCCAGGGGGAATTCCAGGTGATGAAGCTGAGCTTGGCAACAGCCAGGACAACCTTAGTGGTTCAGGGACTCAAGGGGGAACAAGGCATCTCCCAAATGGATCTGGTTCTCGCCGACATAACAGTAATTAGGAATTTTGGTGCTTGGCACAAATTCGGTTGAGCTGGTTGGGATGGGGATGGGGTGTGGGGGGGAACAGAGGTTTTGAAGGTATGGCCACTCCTATGCATGGTTGAGGTAAACAGAAATCAGAGGTTATAGGGACTGGAGAGCCTGAGAACCTGGGAGGGTAAAGTGATTGAAGAAGTTGGGGGCTGGGGTGAAGAAGACTGTGAGCCAGGTACTACTGACCTTCTTGGAGGGGGAGGGGGAGGAGAGAATAACCTGGAGGACAACATCTGACAGCCACGGATATCTGGACATACCAGCAGGCTGTCACTGTAGTCACTGCCTTGCCCCTCTCATCAAAACTCAGCCCTTAGCCCTCCCCAAATTGCTATGCCTTTCTTCTTCACTTTTGCAGCCTCTGGAATTTTCCTCTGTTATGGCACAGTGGAAAATTTACTGGAATTAGAATCAAAGAACTCAAGTTAGAATCTGGGCTCTGCCATTCACTACCTGTGTGAGTTTGGGCAAATCATTTTGCTTTGTGTGAGCCTGTTTCCTCATCAATATGAACACTAAAGAAGTAGCAAACAGTGGCTGAGTTAAGGTGGTGGAGGGAGGCTCTGAAAGTGATAGTGGATTCACACCCATCAGATTGGCTAAGAAAATAGAAAAAGAAAATGACAATTGCTGGAGGGGATGTGGGAAAATAGGTTTACTAATGTGCTGTTGATGGAGCTATGAACTAGTCCAACAATTCTGGAAAGCAAATTGGAACCATGCCCAAAAAGCTATTAAACTGTGTATACCCTTTGATGGAGCAATACTGCCACTAAGCCTATACTCCAAAGAGATCAAAGGAAAAGGACCCATATGAACAAAAATATTTATAGCAGCTTTTTTTTTGTGGCGGCCAAGAACTGGAAACTGAGGGAATGACCAACAATTGGAAAATGGTTAAACAAGTTATGTGATAGAATACTATTGTGTTGTAAGAAGTGATGAAGGGGATGATTTCAGAAAAACCTGGGAAGACTTGTATGAACTGATGCAAAATGAAATAAGCAAAATCAGAAAAACAATCTATATAGTAACAGCAATATTGTAAAGATAATTAACTGTGAAAGACTTAGTAACTGATCACCACAGTGACCCCCCCCCCCCATAGTTCCAAAGGACTCATGATTAAAAATGCTATTCATCTCCAGACAGAGCACTAATGGACCCAGAGTGCAGACTGAAGCATGTTTTTCTCTTTCTTTTTCTTGGTTTTTTTCCCCCTCTCACGGCTTCTATAGAAATTTGTTTTTCATGACTTCATATTTGTAATGGGTTTTATATTTCTTTCTCAATGGGTGAAGGAAGGAGAGAGATGAGGAAGGGAAAGAATCCAGAACTGAAAATAAAATAAAATTGAATGATAAAAAAAAAGAAAGAGAAAAGAAAGTGACAGTGGAGACCAAGGACTGTGCCAGCTCCTTTTGGCTCTTCGTTGAGGGCATTCAAGAAAAAGCAGCTAGACCAGGGAAGAATGCCAAGAGATATGATATCTTAGGGAGAATATTAGGTTTCAGTGAGTACCAGAAGGTGGAAGAAATGTGAGAGGAAGAGATCTAGGATTATAGAATGTCAGAGCTAGAGTGAAATTCAGAGATCATTTAGTCTAACCTCATTCAATAGATGCGGAAGTTAACATTTAGAGATGAAGTGACTTGCCCAATGTCACGTAGGTGGTGAGTTCCCCTAGTTAAGTCGTCCTCTTCCATGCTGGTACCTGACCCTTCAAGTTTCCTGGATCCACTAACTAGTCCTGGAGGAAGGACGGGGAGAGAAGTCACTGGGAAGTCCTTAACTATGGCCCCCAGAGCATCTTCCCCAGTTTCTCTAGGTAAATTTCCACTACAGAAGCCAGGAGAGGGGTAAGGGAATTTCCTCTTGAAAATACATACTTTTGGGATTCAGGATTTGCTCTTTTTACTTATCTTCAAGGGCTATCCAGTTTGAAAGTGCACCGATATTTTACTACAGTTCCAAGGAAGCACAGGGTACATGAGGCATACAGAATTGACAAGTTCAAGGCAGAAAGTTTCAAGTTATCCAATTTACTTAGCCCAAGTATAAAACATGAATTAATCTCCTCCAGACATTTCCTTCCTCTTCCAATAGGCTGGCTCCATTTCTGGTCCACATCCTTGAGGTCATCCCTTCTTGTTAGTTCACCCCCAGACTAACCATTCTCTTTCCTCTCTCTTAGCAACTTTAGTTACCAAAGACATCTTTTATTTTCTTGGTTTTTGGGTCCCTACCAAAGTCTGAGGTCAAAAATAGCATCCCTAAAACTCTAGCTACTAAAATTCCTTCCCCTAGCTTCTCCTTTGTTCTTTCTTTGTACCCCCAACCTGTGCAAATCTTAATCAGTTCATCCTGAGTTGTCCCAAGCTGTCTGTTTTCTTATCCCATGATGGTACCAAATGCCTTTACACTTCCACATCTTTCCCAGTTCCCTAAGTCTAAACCTAGGATTCCCAAACTCATCCCCTCTTAAGGAATCACATCTCTGAGCCCCCATTCCTATTTTTTAATCCTACGATAGCGGCATAGGAATATGATTCAGGTACATTTCAGTTCTTCTGGCTCCCGTCCAAATCCACATGTGTGATTTGGGAAGTGTGGGTGATAACCTAAGGGGTCAACTATGGCCCAAGTTCCAGTCTCTCTTAACCTTATGCTCTGAGCTCTTAGGTAACTTAGAGCCTGTGCCACACAGTGAAGAAGAGAATTGGAGATGATGAGGTGGGAGAGGGGACTCTTCATAGGTGTTTCTTCAATACTGCTCCTGCCTAACTAGTTGGAAAGTCCTTGATGAACCAGACCTTTTTTTTTTCATTTTTCCTACATTTTCTTCCCTGCTTCTTCAAATGCTGAGCGTGTACATAGTAAGCATTCAAAAAATACTCCAAATTTGACAGACTGACAGTGTATGTTTTTTGTGTGAGTGGTATGTGTGTGTGTGTTTGTGTGTGTGTTTTGGGGGAGGACAGAAATAAAAACTGCTGGGGTTGGGATAATAGCACACAGCAGCAACACATATTTCTACAGCCCTTGAAGGGCCATAAACATTTTCCTGACAATAACCCTATTCAATTCAGTAAGCACCTGCTATGTTTATGACATTATTGGGGGGAAGGAGTGATAGGGGTGATACAAAGACAAAGGACTTACTGCCCTCAAGGAGCTTATATTTGGGGGTGGGGATACATTTGCACAGGTATGTTAATTACATGTAATTATGTAAATATTGTTATTCAATTTTAAAAATGAAAAACAGGAAGTTAAGCCACTTGGGCATGGAGACAGACAGATAAATGGTCCCCCACATCACTATCACCTGTGGCCAGATAAACACAGGATCAAATAGAAAATTCTCTGTCTGGCTTTTAAAGCCCTCCTTAACCTGACCTCTTTCTGCCCTTCCAGCCTTCTTAAACCTATTCCCCTCCAGTTACTCTGGACAGGATCCTGTGATACTGGCCTCCTAGCTGTCCCTTGAACAAAATCCATCTCCCGAAAAGGGTATTTTCACTGAATGTCTTCCAAGCCTGGAATGCTCTCCTTCCTTCCTGCTCCATTAGCTTTCTTCAAGCCTCAGTTAAAGTCTCACTTTCTGCAAGAAGCCTTTCCCTGTCCTCCTTAATATTAGTGCCTCCAGAGACTACCCTCGATTTATCTTGTGTATATATCTTGACTGTACGTAGTGGTTTACATGTTGTGTCTCCCATTAGATTGTGCCTGGACTGTTTTTGTTTTTTTACTTTCTTTGTATCCTTAGAACTTACCACAGCGCTTGGCACACCGTAGGTGCTTAATTGATGCTAGTTGACTGACACCCACCCACACCTACACACTCATAGTCGGAGTTTTCTAATGTAATATGTCACATCTGCCCATGACCTGAAAGGGAAGTGGCAGAGATGGAATGGCTTCTTCCAGCTATCCCCCATCCTATCTCCGAGTCCTCCTCCTCCCAGGGGCCTGTCCTGTATCCACAGACTGCCAGTTACTGAACAAACAGTATCACTCCTGGGGTCTCACAGCCCCGAGAAGGCCCTTCCAGAGGTCAAACAAAAACTTGGCTTTTTCTCCCCAGTCCCGCAGCCTGCGGTAGGGGCGGGGGACCGGGACAGGGACTGTCACAACCAGACAGAGCTGGGGCGCGGCGCGAATCCACAACTAGGACCCTCATCGAGAACTTTTCCCATTGAAAATCTATTCCCCTCCTGGGCCCGGATGATGTATGACTGGGTCTGATGAGAAACGTGTCCGGGAATGGAGGCGACAGAAGCAGCCGGCTGGGGGCGGACGGAGGGGCAGCCTGGCCAAGACTGGCGGGGGGGGGGGGGGGGGGAGCGTAGAGGGAGGAGGGGGGCTGTGCTTGGCATTCTGCTCCTCTCCAGCCCCGAGCGGGTGGGAGGAGGACGGGCGCGGGGCCCTGACACTGGGTGGGTAATTGATCTGGAGTTGCCAATTTGCAGCAGCTAAATATTTGGTTTCTGCCTCTGCCTGCTCAGCGAGCTGCTCAAACAAACTTCAATTAAAAGCGAGTGATGTACTGGAGGGGAAGGGAGCGGCGGGGCGGGCTGCGGGGCTGGCTCCCCGTGGGCCCGATCGATGGGACGGACAGCTCCTCTCTCTGCATTCTGACTCGGCCCGCATCGCCACCGCTGCGCTAGGCAGGAGGAGGACGAGGGCAATGGGATGCTTTTTTTCTCCTTCTGTCTCCCGAATCACAGAGCACGCTTCGGGGCCTTGGGGGATGCGTGGGTGGAGGGGAAGGACGTGACCTGGACTTGGGCTGGAGATAGGACTCAGGCTTAGGATAAGATGTGTGACCCGGGCAGGGACATGGACATAGGCAGAGGCAGCACAAAGGGAGATGTCCTCTGACCCTGCCCAAATGGAAGAAAAGACAGGCCTCCTTGGGTAGGCAAAACCAGGACAGAAAGCCAGTTGTCCCAGCGTCCAGTCTCTGACAGCTTTCAGAGGGTTGGCACTGACCCAGCTTGGGTTCTGTATTGCTGGGGAGTCAGAGTGACCACAGGTGAACCTGCAGCAACCACCGCTCCTCCACCTCAAAAGGCATGAGAGGTCTGAAGGGCAAGGGAAGGTGATACAGAAATGTTAAATACACACATATACATACAGTACATATATCCAGATATGATGAACGATAGATGAGAAGTGAAAACAACGAACTTAGAGAGGGAGGGACAGACAGACAGTGTCAGGGAGAGACACAAGGACAAAGAGACAGAGAAAGAGTGTAAGGAGGAGAGAAACAAGGAGCCAGAGAGAGAGAGAAGGATGGATATTGATAAGATAGAAAGATGAGAGAGAGAGAGAGAGAGAGAGAGAGAGAGAGATCCTTGGGAATGGATCATGGATTTCAAGCAGGAAGAGACCTTGGCAATTACCTAGTCCACACCACCACCACCACCACCCCCCCGATTATGACCATTCTACAGATGAATAAACTGAGGTTCAGAGGCAAAGTGATTTGATCAGTAATGCACATGGGGAGCAGAAGTCAGTCACTAAGCATTTCTCTGTAACAAGCACTTAGGTAGATTCAGGATCTGAACTTCAAATCTAGTTCTCTATTTACTACACCACACGTGCTTCACTATATTGCTGTTTTACAGACTTGGCAGCATTTTGGCCTTAATAAGCCCCTGCCCTGCTAAAGTTTCCCTTTGCTTCCATTCCAGACTTTCCATTTCCATTTATCTCAATGCATAGCATATTTCTGTATACAAGGGGTTGCTCCTCCACATCCCAGTCCCTATGACCTTGAATTATCTCCCCTTTTTGGAAGACTTCCTTCTTTCTCCCCACCCCCAAACCTAACCCCCATCCTTGTCCCTCTGACATCAGACAATTCCTAGCTACTGGTCCCTTTTCCCATACAATGAGTAGGTTACATATTGGTTGGAGAATAAACACAAGGAGGCAGACAAATTTAGGGCTGTTGGCCAGAAGCTTTTCCCCTCCACTCCTCTACTCCCAACTTGTTCACAAAGACCTGAGTAGACTGCAATACTTCCCTCTTCCAAATCAGCCCTTGTGTCCCCCCCCCCCCCCCGCCCCCAACACACACACACACACACACACACACACACACACACACACACACACACGCCATGTGCTTGGTTCCAGGGAGTGTGGGGAATCTGAGTGTAGGCTCCCAACTCCTCCCCAGCCCTTTCAGAGCTCTCAAAGGAGCTGTGGAGCAGAATGATTTCCTGTAATTGGCCAGCAATCTGGTCGCCTGGCTTGTTCTATTGACGTGCTGGTTAGCTGAATATTGTATTGGAATGTGAGCTAAGGGCAGGGAGGAGTTGGGGTGGGATGCAATGGAAGGCAAGGTAAAGGAGACATTCCTATACTCGCTATGGCTGAGCCAAGGGATGAGACTTGTCTCCAGGAACTTGTACTGGGGGTGGAGATAGGAGTTTAAGGTCACTAAAGGAAGCAGTAGCCTTCCCAGCTGTCACAAACCCTGAGCCCCTCTATCTTTTATGTTTGCTCCAGGCTTTGAGTGACCCTTCTTCCACGCTGGCTCCAATCCTATCTTCACCTCACATCCTAGTGAAAGAGCCTTCTCTGTTACTGTCTCTGTCATGCAGCAGACTCTTCCTAAACTTTGCCTTCCTCTCCATCTCCTATTAAGAGACTAAAAGCCCACTAGCATTATTCATTACACAAAAATTTAAATGCTTACCCTCTCAGATTTTGAAGAAACAGTTTTAGGAGGAATCAGAAGAAATGCTTCCACGCAATGTAGGCAATGAACAAGTGAAATTCCATTCCTGAGTTTATAGGGAGTCAAAAATATGGTGATGACTCTTAGATCATCTATGGATCCCTGTTGTTTAAATCCAGGGGCATTAGGAATATCTCATGGTATACTTCCTAACCTGAGGATGACTTTATGGAAGGTCAGAGACAGGATTTTCCCCAATCTCTCTTCCCATGATGTTATTGTTAACACGGGAAGCTAGGCTGACTAGCTCCATCCTTCCTCAAATTTTCTTTTAAGTATTTTATCTAGATCTCTCCTGGGCCTTTCTCACATCCTACCTTGTAGCATGCTTATTTGCAAATATGTCATATCTGCACCTTGAGTTCTTGATTTTTATACTCCTCTTATCGTAAGAACTTATCATAAGTAAGATCTTAATATCTGTTAAATTGAATGTTTGTTAAATGGATTGGACCCATTCATTGTTTCTGGGATTACAACCTCTGCCAGAGTTTTTCCTTTACCTTCTAAGGCAGACAGGTTAGCAAAAGGATAGGAAAAGGGGTAAATGCTTAAGGGTCAAAGCTTGATTGGTAGGATTCATGGGGTTTTACCACAAAATCTCACATGACATGAACTGATTCCTAACCTTCTCTTGTCTCTGTGCCCATATTAAAGGGGAAAATAACTCCTGACCTTGGAGTATACTTTGGGATACCTGCTGGGTAATCTAAGTAAATGGGCAAGCAGACCCCAGGTCTGAGGCCCCTGCTTCTGCCTAAAGGAATAAAGATGCCAGAAGCCTAGCCATTTTAATGAAAGCCCCCAGACCTTAGAAAGCTCAAAGCTATAGTTATCCTCTTGTCCCTCTTTTTTTATTCCCCTTTGGTCTGCTTTCCCTCTACAGCGAGGGTTCTTAATTTGGGGGTGGTGAACTTGGTTTTAAAAAATGTTTTGATAACTGTACTTCAATGTAATTGGTTTCCTCTGTAATCTTATTTTATGCATTTCAAAACAGAGGTCCATAGGCTTTACCTGACTGCCAAAGGGGAAGGGAAGAAGGAGGGCAGGGTGAACGTGCCCATTCTCAATGCCAAGATGGGGAGAAATGGCAGAAGGAAATGTCAGGCAGCAGCAGCAGGGAGGATGTAAAAGTTAGCATCTCCATCTCTCAGCACTTCCCTAGAGATTAGAGCCGATTTCAGGATGTTGCTGCCACCTACTGGTAGGAAAGGGACTTTACCTCTGTGTGGCTGTAGCTCTGGGGTTTCTGGAATCTGTTTTCTGTGTCCATTTCAGAGTGGGTACCACATGTCTATGGTTGTTCCTCGGTGGCCTGAGTCCTCTCTTCTAGCCAGCTATAGCCCAGCACTCGAACCAAATAGGAGTCACCAGGTCATTTAGTGGCAGGTTTGGGGATCCTACACGACCCCAGTGAAGAAGGTGTATGAATGCCCCTAACAAGAAGCAACAGAGAAAGCCCTAAGGGCCAAATGACCCTTTCAGCCATTAAGTGGTGGGGCAGGGTGGGGTAAGAGAAGAAATGGAGCTGTTGCTAGGGCTGTTCATCTCTTCGCCTCTACCCCATCTCATCACCTAAGAACCGTGGTCATCAGGGGAGCTCTTACCTCTGGAACTCCCCAAGTTTCCAGTCTCTTCTCCTTCTAAGGTAGTGGTGGAGGATGAGACATTTAAAAGCTTGCTTTGGTGACCTGGGAAGCCCCGACTACCCACGGTAATGCCACCCCCATTGGCCACAGGGACAATAATTCCTCCTTGCCTATCTCTCCTCAGCCAGTGAACCAGAAGAACCTATTTCCCTTTGGGGGTTTGCTGAGCATTAATGAGCTGATGTCTCTGAAGCACAAGGAGCTATGAGGAAAGGGGCACAAAATGTGGCCACTGCACTATTAGCATTTATCACAATTATTTCTAGGCTTAATAGGATGCTCCTGCCCCAGGATGAACACATCATCAGCAGGTCTGCTATGTTCTGAAGGAAAAGACTTTTTTTTATTGCAATATATACCTAGGGGTAGAAAGACTGGAGGTGAGGTAAAGAACACAGAAAAGTGGAGGGGGGTACAGGGCCAGCATCACTGGAAGGCTTAAGTAGGGATCTACACTTCAGCCAAGTGGAGGGGCTAGAATGAAGTCAGAAAAAGGAAGTGGGGGGGGAGGGGTTGGGGGAAAAGAGATCAGTTTCAAAGCTGGACACAGACTGTGTCCCCATTTGGTGGCAATGAACCAAATCCAGAAATCCTGTGCTTGTCATTTGGTTCAAATGTTGCTGTCACTCTAAGGCAGTGGCATAACTAGGGCAGCACAAGCAGCTCAGCTGCCCTGGGCACAGTAACAACGGGGAAGATGGGTGCCCTGGAGGTAGACACCTCCTCTCCATCCAAGTCAGGCAGGAATGCCAAGCTAGGAGGGAGACTCCCTTTGGAAAATTTCACTCATCTGGAGTGGGGGTGGGGGATGACGACACTGGAGAAATCTGGCGGGGGGAGGGAGGATGGCTCAGCCTTCCACTGTAGGCATACCATCAGGAATGAAAGCCCCCAAGATAGTACAAAAATGGGTGCATGGACTCCAAACCAATGGCCTACACAAAGGATAGCACATCCTGTCTATATGTCAAGACACAAAAGCATGCACACCCACCCAACAGGGCTTTGAGCAGAGGGCATAGGTCAAACACAGTCTCTGAGAACTGAAGTGTGTTCCTCCATGGACATTTATCGAACTCCTAGCAAGGAACAACATGTTGTACTAGGGAGCTACAATAACGCAAAGCTCCACAGTAGCCACTTTGAATGAAGATGAAGGGAGGGAAGGGGAGAGGAACCTTTCTTTAAAGGTGCACACTAAGTCAGTCTCCTGCCCTGTAGCTCCCTGCGGCACACAAAGATGCTATTGGGACAGAGTAAGGAAAATGAGACATTAGTAAATTGGTTCCCAACTCAGGACTGGGCGGTGCCCCCTCCAAAGGTTGTCTCTTTTGTGATAATAGTGCCAACCTTTTCCCCAATTTCTCAGCCCAGCAGGCTTGCCTAACAGAAGAGGAAGGAAAGAGCTCAGAGTCTGTGGGAAGAAGGGATAGAATAGAACATTGTTGTCTCCCCAGCAGCATTCAAGACCCTGTTGCTTGGCCTCGGCATCATTAGGCTGGGCTGTCAGCCCTGGGGGTGGCTGTTTAAGGGGCTGGGGGCCTTATTAAAGCAGGAGGTGACGAGAAAATAGGTATATGATGCCAATGAAACCAGCCAACAGGCCAAGCCTCAATGGTAAAAAGTCCAGGGAATCCTCTAACTGGGAATGCAGGTGGAGGGTCTGTCGGCGAGTGACTTCCCACTCCCCTGAGTTATCCAGGATGTGCTGAGCCAATTGGCGCTTCTCTTCCAAGGGCAGTTGGGCTGCAATACGTTCTTCAGCCTCCTCTTGACTCAGCCCATTCCTCTGCATCAGTCGTGACAGCTGGGTCTGGGGGTCACTGGTGAGAGGAAGAGAAAGGAAAAGGGAGCAGTGCTCAAATAGGAGGGAGACTTTCACCCCACTTCACCCACCAGGGACATTTTATCTCGGGAGAAAGGCATAGAGAAATGCTTCTTAGTAGATACTGGGTCCCTCTCATTCAGATACCCTGGTTCCAGCTATACAATAGCCCTACCCCCAATCCTAGAGAGGGCAGATCCCTGCTTCCAGACAAGGTTAGTAGTGAATGTGGATTTGAAAACAGTCTCCACTTACATCTCTTGTCCCCTTTCCCCAATTCTTTTATGTGCCTTTGAAAAAGAGCATGTCTTGGACGAACCCCCGGTATGCAAAATATTAGTTATGCCATGGCCCTGCAGCCCAGAATTTCAACTTAACCCTTAATAAACAGCAATCCAAGTTGGTGACATTAGCTCTCTCCCCCTCTCCCCTTAGGGTTTCTGGCCAAGTCAGTGTGACCTTTACTTAAAGGGCTGTCTCTACCAGCTAAGCCCTTTCAGCTAGCTCCCCTGAGGCCCCAGGGCTGCTGGCTGCATTCTGAGTAGCTTCCTAGGGCCATCATGAAGCTTCCCCTCCCTTTGCAGATCTGTCCCAAGTCCTCCCACTGCTGCCCTCTCCCCCCATTCAGAATGCTTTGCAGAGCAACCAACCTGTGCTGAGGATGTGGCCAGTGTGGCTAAGTAAAGGGCTATGTGTGTTTGGGGAGTGGGGAGGTTTAGAGAGAACTAAGGGCTTTCCACTCAGTCAACACTGAACTACCTTTTATCAAAAGCTTTCCATATCCAATGCATTGTGCTCAGTGCTGGAAGGAATTTTAAATGACCTCAGCTCTTGGGGTCAGCTAATTACTGGAATGTGAGGCTACCTGCTGCTCCAATGGTTTTTCTGCTAGAAACTCAAAGATCCTTCTCACATCTAGAGTTTATCATCAGAGTTTCAAGACTCCTTATTCAATAGGTTCCCTGTTATGCCTGAGGTACCCCTTTCTCTCTTGAGTAAAGCTGTGAATCTGTTAGGAAGCTAACCCAGGGTAGAGAAGAAATGAGCTTTAGGCCCTGCAGCCACCCAAGGGCCTTTCCCTTCTGGGCCTTTTGTCTCCCCCAAATGCAAAAGAGGCTGGCTGGTTGCACAGGACCCTATTAGATCAGTGGACAACCTTGGCTGATTAAAAACAGAAGAGGTCAGTAGCAGCTTTTAAAGAAATCTGGACATAAAAATTGATTCTTGCCATCTTTGCTGTGAATCAGCCTCCAGGTCTCCTGGATTTTTCCACCAAGCCTCAATTTCTCCATTTGAAAAATGGGAAGATTTTGTCATATATTGGAATTTGGCAAGATAACCAAAGGAGCCATAAGTGGGTTAGACATATATAACAAACTCTTCTCAGCCACACAGCCAACTCCCCAATTATTTTATCTTACTGGCATTTCACTGCAGAACACAGCTAATAAGGTTAAAGTCATGGGGTCAGTTCCTGCTGGGGTGGTTTGGCTCTGCATCAATAACAGCAGCTCACATTTATATAATGCTTTACAGTTTACAAAGTACTGTGCTGACAACAACACTGTGAGGTAAGTAGCATGAATATCATTATACCCATTTCACAGATAAAGAAGCAAGTCAATTGGAGATCTAGGAACTCAAAACCTGGCTCATTCTTATAGGATTAGGGAACTGATAGTCGAGAGGGAAGATCCCACTCAGTTATGTAATAGTTTGGATGACTTGACTACATCCAAGGATAATCACTTCCTGGGATAAAAATAGGGCACTCTTTAAGACAACATAAGGCAAAGAGCCACAAAGTACGTAGTTTTGGATATTCAGGGTACTGAGGTAGAATGCCAAGCACTACTTCCTATCACTTGCCTCCTATACATCCTCTCTTGGGGACCACCCTGAATCCAAAATACCTGAGAAACCAAGTGCCTCCCAAAGGACTGTGGGAGGCATCCAAAAAGCATATGAGCAGAAGACAGCCCTGGTATCTCATCTGTTCTTGCTTACTAGATCACTAGGGACCATGACTCATTTTTCCTTGACAGTTTGATCCTCCTCCATTTGCCAAGCCTGGATTTTTATTTGCCTTGTCCCACTACCCCCTAGGGGACAATGTAGAATAAAGCGGCTTCACTTGCTCACTGGTACTCTCATAGTTCCCCAACGTATAGGAGCTCAACCACTGTGTGACCTTGGACAAGTCGCTAAATGTCTGTGTGTCTATGATTCGGCTCTCTCATTGGCAACATGGGTATAATTATCCTGTCCTACCTTATGTTAGGAGGATAAAATGAAAATGGACAGGAAGGCAATCTGTTTTGAACATGAAAGGCTATTCTCGATGACAGCAATACTACCGCTTTGTTCATCTTGCTTTAATTGCCTGTATGCCTGTAACAGCCAGCAGGGGGAGCTCTTCCCATGTACCATAAAGCCCTGAAAACCAATGACAAAAATAAGAATGGGAAGGCCTCCCCACCAGGCTCATAACATAACATCAGATTGGTCACTACTCAGGGCCCAGTTACTGGGGCCTTAACCTCTCATCTTGACAAAGAGAGAACAGTATAGACTGTTGTCCAGGCAAATGTCCCACCACTGCCTGAACCTTTCTTTATCCCAAGATAACTTCTCCACTTCAGAACCCCAACTCACCAATATACCACCACTGTGTGCTTCATGAATCGTAACATTGTTTTAGTTTCAAACAGCAAGGGGATGTCCAAGATCACATATCGGTACCCTGGGGAGAAGAAGGAAAACACCCAAAAGAATAAGGAGAGCCAGCCATCTTCCTTTCCTGCTCTAGATATCCTATTTTCTTCATTCAACCAAGTGACAAGAAAAGCACTGTGACTCAGCTGATGGGCTAGATTTTGACCTAGGAACATGGCAAGGCCTTGGCACCATGTATTGGAGAATGGTTGGTTTGGTTGGAATACAAGATTAATGAAAAGAAACAGAAAAGCTGTGTAGAACCAGATGTAGAGGGCACTGAATGCTAGGCTATGGAGATTAGACTTTATTCAGTAGGCAGCAAAGAACTACCAAAGGTTTTGGGGATTTTTTAGATGGGAGGTGGGGTGGCACAGAAGGAAGAGAAGAGAGCAATGATACGTTGAGAGGCAGGTACAAAGGCACTGAAAGGGAGGAGGAATTATAAGCAAAGATGGAACATCGGGACTTGTGGCTAGAGACTGGTGTTTGAGGGCAAAGGTGTGTTTATCTGCCCAAGGTGGCCAAGCTGACAGCTCTAAGCAAGGCCACACTACCACCAATGAGACAAAATGCATGGGATCCTTGGAAACCAGTGCTACCAAGGCTCAGACTAGATGTTCTTCCGAAGAACTTGGGCCATATTTGAACATGACACTCCTTGGTGGGACACATCATTGGAATTCTATTCCTGTGGTGGTAGGTTGCAGTTACACCTAGTCCTCTCATGACCACATGGAATCTGTGAAAAGACTGACTGGAGTCAAGGGATTAAACTCTCAGTAGGGAATGGAAATTTTCTGTGTATGCAACTGGACTGGATGGGGACAAAACCAATGGCCACATTAGCACCAGGCTTTTAATCTGCCTGTTTTCTCTTTTGCAAAATGGGGATAATACCATCTGTCCTGACTCAAGTGGATCTTGTGAAGGTCAAATGAGAAAATGTTAAGTGAAAATGTTTGTGTCTCTAGTTGTTTTCAGATGTGTCTGACTCTTCGTGATCCCATTTGGGGTTTTCCTGGCAAAGATTCTGAAGTGGTTTGCCATTTCCTTCTCCAGCTCATTTTATAAATGAGGAAACTGAGGCAAACAGGGTTAAGTGACTTGCCTAGCATCACACAGCTAGTCTGAGGCCAGATTTGAATTCAAGTCTTCCTAACTCCAGGCCCAGAACTCTATCCACTGCACCACCTAGCTGCCCCTTAGAAAATGCTTAGGAATCTGCAAAACCTGGTACAAATATGAAGAATTATTGTTATGCACAAATGCTCCAGGATTATTCCCTCTTTGACTCACAGCGGGGCTGACATTCAAGATCAGTGAGCCAGGGAGAAAACCCAGGCTACCTGCTTCCCAGTAGCCTAGCTCTGCTGACTGAGAGGCCCAAGAGAAACACATGGGACTCCCCAAAGCAACAAAGACCAGACTGCATGAAGCGAACTGAGAACGGAGGCTGGCAGCACTGCTTACCCACCTCAGGGCCAGAGCCAACACAAGCTCCTTTTAAAACCTCTTATCTCCCTTTGCCTCCCCACTCCCATCTCCTCCTTTCCCTTCGATCTGTCCTTTCCTCCAGGCTCCTCATGGGAGCCTGTGGCCAGTGCTTTGGTTCACCAGTAAAGGTCCATTCAGCTGTCACATCCCTCCTGCTTGATAAGCTCTACAAACTATCCTGACTCTATTAAGACATTCTTCTGCCTACACAGAGACCTCCCCCAACAGCTGGTGATCTTATCTGACGTTTGATTATACCAACTTTGACAGTTGTATTTGTTATACTCATCAGGGGAAAACTGGGACTGTGGAAGCCACAGCTGTCGTCCCCATTTTTCACCTTATCGAGCTGAAAAGAGCTTTCTGGCTTTTATTTAAGTGAGGCAGGGTGGGGTGGGGGAAGCGGAGAGAATGTTTCAGAGCGGGTGACATTATCCAATGAGTAATCTCAGAAGGGAAGCTACACTGCTGCCTTCAAGCCCTACAGATGTACTTGTAACTGGCCTGGGAGGGAATGCAAAGGGCACGAATGAAAGGCAGAGAGTTCCATTCCTGGAGCCAAGGTGGGAGGGAGGGGAGGAGCACAACAGCACAAGCATCCAGAAAGGGGAGAGGGGAGAGAAGGGGAGGGGAGAGTTGAGCCAATGTGAGAGAGAGGATAAACACAAGCCAGACTGGAAGAGAGGAAACCCAGTTCATGGTCCCATTCTGAACCCAAATAAAAGTCACCAGATGCCTTTACACTGTCAGTAAAGACCCCCAGAGAAAGAGAGAAAGATGAAGAAAGAAGGAATGTCTCCTGGCTTTGTAAAGAAGAAGCAGGGAAAGGAGCAAGGAAAAGATATTACAAACACTAAATGGAGGCCAGAAATAGGCGGGAGAAATCCTACTTCCCAATCTAATGTTCTAAATACACTGCTTCTCTTAGTAGTTGTGGCCACTTCCACAAGGAAAATTTTAAAGATAACCCTTCAGGAGTTTGGGAGTGGGGGAGTGAAGGCAGGGGGAGGGAAATTAAAAATGCATTAGTTCTGAGAGTGACAGCTATGGTGTACGCATCAGAGAATGAAGGCTATGTTTTCTTGTTGCTGCTGCCATACTTCATCCCTTTGAGATGCGGGAACTTTGGTGCATTTTTTTGAAAGGCTGCTAACCTAAGCATTAGCCATTTGGCTAATTCCTACTCTCTACCTTTTCAAACTACTTTCTTCTTCCATTATTTCCAATCTTAGAAGAAAGGCAGCCCAGAGGAGTGGACCCGGAATCAAGAGCTACCTGGGTTCAAAACTTGCCTCCAAAATGTACTATTTGTGTGGCCTTGGGTAAGTCATAACCTCTCTGAATCTCAGTTTCCTCATATCTAAAATGGAGATAAGATACTTGTAGTACCAACCCCAGAAGGTGTTCTGAGGATCAAAAGACACACTTCACAAACCTTAAAGTCCTCTTAAAATGTCAGCGATTTTTTTTGTAGCAAATCATCTTATTGTACGTCCCTCCATGTTTGGCTCACTCTCACCTGAAAACTTTTCCTCAAGCTAGTCTCCTCTGGTTGGACCACCTCGGAGAATTCCTTCATCCCTTCCCTTTGTTTTAGCTCCAGAAAACCTTCACCGAAAATGCTCCCTCCAATTGTCCCATTCTGTTCTTCATTCCCTTGAACATTTGTTACTCCTCATAATGATATTTATTAGTCCTTACGTAGGTATTCTTCTACAACTTTCATGAATGACTGCATTGTCTCCATTTGTCTAGGGGCCAGTTACTTCAGATACTTCTAGCATGCTGCTACCAAGGTCAAGGTTATCTATTTCCCAATGGGGAGAAATTCCTATTTCACAGATAGCACCTTTAAACCACAGATTAACCATCTTGCAAATGACTGGATACCACATGTTAGGAGGAGGATTGGGAAAAAAAAGGGGAGGGGGAATATACTTCAATACAATACATTCTCACTACCAGGGAAAAAAATCAGCTACAAGTCCACCTGCTCTAGACTGAATCAAAAGCACTATCATATAAAATTTTAAGTTCTTCAATACTGAGGACACTATGTTTTCTATTCCACATGTACCCTTCCTTCTCATGGGCCTAGAAAAGAACTTTGTATCAGTATCAAATAAATGTTTTGATTGACTGGCCTTCCTGTCCAACTCTCTGCCGTCACTCTTTGTCACCATAATTGACTTGCTACGAAGGTAAGAAGGACAAAGACTGCTGTCCCAACATGCATCAGGGAAGTCCCAGAATTCATCAGGGAAGCAGCACACCTCAGCCTCCCTCCTTGTCCCCCAGTCTCCAGCCTCCGGCATCTCACCCTGAACCAAGTACTTCAGGATCTGCTTCAGCATCTCCTTACGAATTTCTGGATGGGTGATGGCGTTCAGCAGTTTCCGCTTCTCAGACTGGCGGAAGATGATGCTCCCCAAGGCCTGGCGGTTGATCTCACCGTTCTTTAGCAGGATCTCATGTCCAAAGGCTTGCACAATACGATGGTAGGCAGGGTAGCCTGGCTTTACCACTGGCAATGGAGGAGAAGAGAGGTAAGCAGAGGACTAGACCCCGAAAGCTTGCTGTTAAAAAGTCTCCAGGCAAGAATGGTGATATAATTTGAGAGACAGTGTGCTTTGATGTGGGGCTTGAATATCCTAAAGGAAGAGGTATAGTTTACCTTTTCACTTGTAAAAATAAAGATGCAGAATTAGAGAACTAAGGAGAGTAATTCCTTACCTTAGAAACAAGTGTCAAGGAAGGGGTTCCAAAAGAAAGGACAATGATAGAAGTAGAAAGAGAGAAAAGGAAATTAGACTAAGTAAGTATCAACTCTGCCACCTATGGGGCCTGAAGGAATAGTGGGAACACCCTCAATTCCTTCTGGGCAACTAAAAGAAGGGGAGAAGAAAGAAGGCTGGAAAAGGTGCTGGGGACATGGAAGAAGAAGAGATGTTCACTGTATCCTGCCTATCAGACTATGAGCTCCCTACGTGCAGGATTGGTATCATATCTCTCTTTGAACACAGGAAGAGCTTAATGTTTACTGAATTGAGTTCCCTCCTTTCCCATCTTCCAACTCACCCTGGTGGGCAATGGCATCTGCATCGATCACAGCGCAGCCCAGATCCCTGAACACCTGAACTACCGAGCTCTTTCCTGAGGCAATGCCCCCTGACAGGCCCACCAGGAACATCCTGCCTCAGCAAGACTGGGTCAGCTCAGCCAGCCCAACAGGAGAGGGGCCAGGGAATCCCTAGGTAACAAAACAAACACAGATGATTAAGACTGGAATTTAGGAAAGAGTGCAACTATTTCAATAAAGCATGTTTTTGTCTGTCATGGGGAAGGGATACAGTGTAAAGTGAAAGATATAGTCTCTACCTTTGAGGAATTTATAGTCTGAGGAAGCTCTTGTCTTCAAGTAGGAAGGATAGAACACATCTAAATGAAAGGAATGAAGAACACTTATTACGAAACATCAATAAGCGCAAATGCCATTTATTTCATGAAACCTCCCTTTTCTTCAGATCTTATACTGTACTTCCCATCATATTCTATTCTGCATTATGATGATTTATACAGTCACTGCATATTTAAAGTCTCCTATCCTACCTGCTAAGGCAACTAGCTGACACCAGTGGATAGAGTACTGGGCATGGGATCAGGAAGATTCATCATCATTAGTTCAAATCTGACCTCAGACACTTGCCAGCTATGTGACCCTGGGCAAGTCACTTAACCCTGTTTGCCTCAGTTTCCTCATCTGTAAAATGAGATGGAGAAGGAAACGGCAAACCACTCCAGTATCTCTGCCAAGAAAACCCCGAAGGGGTCACAAAGAGTCAGGACGTGACTGCAATGACTGAAGAGCAACAGCAACAAATCCTACCTGTCACAGTGTAAGCTCTATGAAGGCAAATTATTCACTAGAATGCAAGCTTCTCAAGGACAGGGGCTGTTTTTTGCCTTTCTTTGTATTCCCCATGCTTAGCACGGTGCCTATCATATACTAAATGCTTAATAAATGCTCATTCAAGCATCCACTTTAATAAATGGTGCCTACAGTATAGCAACAGTAGGGAGCGACAGTGAGGAAACTTAGACACGATCCCTGTCCTCATGGAGTTTATACACCTGCATAATATTACATAAATGTGTAAGAGCTGAGAGTATCTGAACAAGGTCAAGTGGGGTTAATGAAGAAATACTTCCCTTGTAATAGATGCAAGTTTTATTGAATCAGGTTTTGAATGAGGAATACAGATTGGCAGCTACATATGGAGAACTCACAGCACATCCCGGATGCAATCTTTCATTCTTATAAACCACCTTTTGAGAGGCAGGGTGGTTTAGTGGTTTGAGAGCTCACACTAGAATCAGGAAGACCAGGGTTCAAGTCCTACCTCTGACGCATGCTGGCTATGTGACCCTTGGCAAGTCATTTAACCTTTCATTGCCAGAGACAATGAACTAGGATTCAATTACAGAGAAAATGATGATCTGTATTAGTAGATGGAGTTCCACACCAGAAGCTGCTACAGATAAAATTACAGATGTGGTTAAAAAAGTAAGCTCCCTCTGTCTAAAAAGGAGAAAAATAGGTCACCTGACATTTTCCAGACTAGAAAACTGAGGCTCACAGAAAGGAAAAAGCATGCCTGTAAGCACACAAAGAAATCACTAGAGACCTTAAAAATCCACTCTAGGTGCCCAGGTGCTCAGTCCAGCCCTCTTGCCAGAAATTCAGAGGCTTCCTCCCAGGAAGATGGCAAAGCAATCCCCCAACTCAGGCCTGTATTGGACTCAGGGCTGAGTGAGTTTAGTCTGTCTGAGCTAAATAATCCTTCCTTTCTTGTCTAGGAGTTGTCCAGATGGGGAGCTCAGACGCAAACAGCAGCTTATGCTCAGCTGCCACTAAGCCTGCTGGAGCAAGGGTTTTTGCCAAGAAGAGATTCTAGGGCAAAGGGGGTCTTCATGAGAGGTCCTAGCTAAGCCAAGGCATCAACGTGAGTGACTTTGGGGGCTGGAAGTGGGGGGAAGCTGAGTAGTAGCATTTACTATCTTACAACCATTAGTTAGCAGTCAGGCCGTCAACATGCATTTATGAAGGGCTATGTGCCAGTCGCTGGGTTAAGGGCTAGGGAACAGCACAAAGAAAGGCAGTCCCTACCCTTAAGGAGTTTACATTCTAATGGTGGAAGATGACATGAGGTTGGGGGAGGGAGGTGGCAAAGTAATAAAGCCTGGAATCTGAAGCAGAGCCAGGAGGGGACTAGAAGGATGGCTGCCCAGGGGTCCTTCCTCAAAATGGAGTTTTCAGGAGGAATTTACCAATGAGAAGTGGTGAGTTACAATGTAATTCACTTGTACTTGGTTGCACATTTTCCTTGCATGTATTCTTCATACTTTCTTGTTTTCACAGACACGTCCTTTCTCTTCCCACTTACTGGAAGCTCCCTGAAGAATGATAGGATCACAGATCCTTAAAAGAACCTTGATGTTTATCAAGTTATTTTACATATGAGGTAACTGAGGCCTAGAAAGGTTTGTTGTTCAGTTGTGCCCAACTCTTCATGATGCCTTTTTGGGGATTTTTCTTTTTTATATATATTTAATTTTTTTATTTTTAGTTTATAACACTCAGCTTCACAGGTTTTTGAGTTCCAAATCCCCCCCCCACAAGACAGCATGGAATCCAATATATGTTCTACATATACCTTCGCATTAAATATATTTACACAATAGCCAAAACACAAAGAAGAACCATGATCAATGGAGTGAGTCATGAGAAAGAAGAAACAAAACCAAAAAAAAAAAAGAGAGAGAGAGAGCAGATAGTTTCCTTCAATCCACATTCATACTCCATAGTTCTTTATCTGGATGTAGATAGCTCTTTCCATCATGAGATCTTTGGGGCATTTTTCTTAGCAAAGATCCTGGAGTGGTTTGCCATTTCCTTCTCCAACCCATTTTACACATGAGGAAACTGATGCAAACAGGGTGAAGCGACTTGCCCTGGGTCACACAGCTAGTCTGAGGCCAGATTAAACAGGAGGGGAAAAGGAGGATAAGAAGTTTTAGGTCTTCCCTTGAATCCTGTTTGTGCTTGTAAATGAATGCAATAAATAATCTATGGCAAGGATGAAGTTTTTTTTTTCCTGTTAATGAAGGTCAGTGGTCCACAGGGAAAAAAGATTAAAGTCACATAAATAAAAGGTAACTCAATATCCCCCATCAAAGATTTCAAAACATGGCTGTTCATGAAACCTTGTCATCTCATTTTCAGAGAAAAATCCTAACTAGGATTCATACTCTAAAAAGGACTGGGGAAATGGGGAAGAAGACAAGCATTTATTTAGCACCTACTATATACCAGACACTGTGCTAAATGCTTTTCAAATATTATCACGTTTGATCCTCACAACAACCCCAGGAAGTAGGTATAATATTATCGCCATTTTAGAGTTGAGGAAACTGAGGAAGACAAGTTACATGACTTGCCCAGAGTCACACAGCTAGTAAGTGTCTTTGGCCAGATTTGAACTCTGGTCTTTCCTCACTTTAGCCCTAACATACCACCTATCTGCCTCTAGGAAAAGGGATGACACATCTCATTTTAGAAAAAATGATTTTTTTTCTGTAGACCTATATAGTATCCTTTTTATGCTCTCATTGCTAAAGCAATGTTGCATTTTTCTAGCTAATAGAACAATGGCAGATACCATTTCTGGCCATTCTAGACCCAAATGAAGCTAAGGGGTAGGTGTGCCATATCCTTGTCATCTAGAATCAGGGCTCAATTATCTGTATGGACTGAAGGGAGCAGCAGGGCAGATAATCCCCAAACAGTTGTTAATCCAAAACCACTTCTTATGGACCTTCAAATTTGTCATATGACTACTTTTTGCAGCAGTAGCAAATTTACCATACTAATTATGATTATGTTAGCTGATAACTGAAATGAATTTTCTTCCCCTAAGGACACATCAAGTGATGGAAGAAGAAGCAACCCAAATATGTGCTAGGGAAAGCCAATTTAGAATTTTAAATTTGGTTATGGAAAATTCACACAGATAATTGATGACTGACTGGACACTATGAAGAATTACCGTCCCCTCAAAGAATATGTCATCTCAAATGGTAAGCCTGAATCAATGGACTCATTGGTTCTGTATCATGCAACTGTAATCATTTTTCCTCTAATGGGGGTCACCTGAGGCAACTTCCACACTACAAATAGAAGAGATATGAGAATTTCATTCAAATGAGCCTGAGAACACTGGTCAAAGCATCTAAAACACACTAATAAAAACAATTAGCATTTATGTAGCACTTTATGTATATTATCTCATTTGGTCCTTACAATAACTTTCTGAGGTTAGTGCTAACATTATCCTCATTTTGCAAATAAGGAAACTGAGACTCAGAGAAGCTTAGTGACTTGTTTAGGTCATAGTTAGCTGTGTCTGAAGTAGCATTTGAACTCGAATTTTCCTGATGCAAGTCCAGCCCTCTATCCATTGCATCATCTAGTCAGTGGATAACCCCAAAATATACATTATAATCCAAGCTCTTTGTTCCCACTCCATGCCTGTTTCTCCCGAAGTAAAATGGATATATTTTGCTTCTCAGCATCATCAAGCAGCATGACTCTTTTTTTAGTGGTGACATTAACTAAGGGAATTTGGATGGAGCCTCAGTACTCACAGGGCACCACCCTCTTTATTGCCAACTCCAGGAACACAGAATCAACCAATTTTACAGCTTGCAAGAGACCTTAAAGATAGTTAGTCCCAAACCTTTTATTTGACAGATGAGGTAGAAGCACAAAAAAATTAGGAAACTTGTCCAAGGTCACCCAGCTTAACAGTCTTCTGATTCCTAATCTACCTAATGTGATGAACCTGGACTATGTCCCTTCTCTGCTCTTCTCAAGACATCCAAAGACCATAAATTTAATAAATTTTATAAATTCATAAATTTTAACATTAACCGAATTGAAACCATAGATAGGAAGATAAATCTGCTGGGGAGGGATACAATAATACACTCCAGAGGCAAAAAGAAATGATGTTTATATTACTGGTTCTTTTGAATATCATATCATTACCACCGCTTCCTCCCTTCATGGAGAGGAGAGCGTTAACTCTGGACAGAATCACAAAGAGCAATGCAG
Organism: Trichosurus vulpecula; assembly: GCF_011100635.1. Taxonomy (NCBI): domain Eukaryota; kingdom Metazoa; phylum Chordata; class Mammalia; order Diprotodontia; family Phalangeridae; genus Trichosurus; species Trichosurus vulpecula. Next base: position 191,969,988 of record NC_050576.1, read on the forward strand.
CCAGGATACAGTGCTAGGAAACCCAAGTTCTAGCCTCAGGTTTATCCCTGGCAAATCATTTCATCTGCCCGTGTTTGTCTGTGAAAACAAAGCACAGCTGTTCTCTCTGTAGAAAGCCAGGAGCATGAAAAATACAAGCATGGGATGGCTTTGGGCTCCTTGGCTTAAAGGTCAAGGAGTACACTATAACTAATTGTACAAACATTCATTGAGCCCTTTCGTGTATGGGGACATAAGAAAATGTTGTTCCCTCAAGAAACATGTAGTCTAGTTAGGGAGACAGGACAGAAAAATGAACGCTGAAAAAATAATGGACAACTTATATACCAGTAGATGGATGAGATGTACAAACTTCAGAACTAGGCACTGAGGAGTCTCTTCCTCTCCAGGTGGCTGCTCAAATAAAGGTTCTAGGAAGATGGACTAGTAGAGAAGTACTTCCAATCCTTTCATTGCTAGAAGATGAGGGATGACCTTTAAGGCTCTTCCAACTCTAGTCTTCTGGGTCTTTTACTTATTGCTATAAAGCGTCACCTGTGGGGCATTCTTGAAGACCACAAATACTCCTTCAGGGCATGAACCAAGTCCATACTTCTTTTCTACTACCCCCACAAAGCGAAAATATTTACTGAATGAATGGCCAATTTTTAGGTGTTTCTTTCCCCAGGAAAACCACCTGCATCCAGTTACTTAAACTCCATGGATAGTAATCATAGAATCAAAGAATTCGAGCTGGAAGAAAATTTTAAGCTCATTTGTCCAGGCTCTCCACTTAACAGAGAAAGCAGAAAAGCTAGAAGAACTCCTTGCCCAGGGTTACATTCAGGGGTGTGCAGAAGCTAGCTTGAACTGACTCAGGAGAGCACACTGTTAAACATCAACATCTCTGAAACTTTCAAAAGCTACAAAACCAGGACTTGATTTACTGTTTTGTCAATTGTCTAGACTTAAGAATTAATTATAAAGAAAATATTAATAATTCAGATTAAACTTTAAAGGGTTTTTTGACCATATTCTACCTTACTACCACCCACACACCAAAAAGCTGGTTGTTAAATATTTACCAGCATACCCCTAGACATTGTAGTATAATGGGTAGAGGACCCAGGATTACAATCCAAGTGTTAATCCCAGTTCTGGGTTCTTTCTACTACATAGTACTAGTTTAGAACCTATTAAATAGTCAAACTGAGGAATGAATTGGTAATTAGTCCCAGATGATTAACTCACTAGCCAAGACAGAAAAGGCACTGGGGGATCAGTTCACATTTCTAATTACATCCAATTCTTTCTTTTTTGGAATTCTCAGTCTAAGCACTCTTCCAAAATAAGCTTCTTTCAAACCACAGTTCTAGGGTCACCCCATAAATAAAACAGCCTCTTTTTTGGAATTACCTCCCACACTGTCTTCTTTCCTGGATTAATTTTCTTTAGAGTTTCTAGATTACAAATTTAGGAGAAGAGAGATCTATATGAAGCCTTTTCTGATCCACCTAGCTGTTAATGCCTTCCTCTCCCAAAAAAATTACCTTGGATTTTTTTTTATATACTTATAGAAGTGTGAGTTGTTTCCTCCTTGGGGGCAGGGATAACCCTCATTTTTACCTTTGTGTCCCTAGCACCTAACATACACACTGTAGGTATTTAACAAAGACTTGTTGATTGATGGATTAGACCACCTGCACAAGAGGACAAGCAAATTCCCTTGATGCCCAAAAACTCTGTAAATTTCCACATTAGAGGAATCCAAGGTGGAACTCTAGGAGGAACATCAAGCATGGGGGGAAGGGAAGAAGGGCAGTAAATCCGCACTAGTAGTAGCTAAGGAAAAAAATAACAGTGGTTTCAGAGAGGCAGCATGACACAGTAGATACAGTTCAAATCCCACCTCTGGTACTTTCTAGGTGCATGATGCCAATCAAGTCAGTCAATCAGGAAACATTTATTAAGCCCTTACTACATGCCGGGAACTCTCAAAGCTCTGAGGAAGAAAGGCAAAAACACTGTCCTTGTCCACAAGGAGAACACATTCTAAGGGTGAGACAACATGCCATAAGCTATGTTTATACAAGTTACACAAGGTAGGTGAAAGTAATCTCAAAAGGAAGGCACCAGCAGTCAGAACACAATCCAGGCCTGGGGCACAGCCAGTGAAAAGACACAGAATCTGGGGATGGAACAGCAAGTAGCCTAGCATAGCAGGATATTTAAGAGTGGATGAACAGGGGAGCCAAGCATAGGACTAGAAAGGTAGGAAGGGTCCAGGTTGTGAAGAGGTTTAAATGGCAAACATTACACTTTACATCTGTTTTGGAGGTAACGGGAAGTCATTGGAATTTACTGAGGAGGGAGGTGGCATGGTGAGATAATCTCTTTGGTAGCTGAGTAGAAGGCTACTGTAATAGTTTCAGCACCAGGGGGGCAGCTGTGTGAGTAGAAAGAAAGGGACTTATCTGAGAAATATTGCCAAGGTAGAAATGCCAAGACATGAAGATAGTTGGGTATGTGGGGTGAGTGCAAGTGAGAAGTTTGAGTACTGAAGCGGGTGCCACACTGGAGGATAGCAGTGTCCTCCACAGTAACAGGAAAGTTGTGAGAGGGGGATGATTTTGGGGAAAAAGTCACAAGTTGAGAGTCAGTTTCCTCACCTCTAAAGTGAGGAGTTTGCACTAGATGGTCTTGAAGGTCCCTTCCAACTCTATGATCCCATGAAAGTCTCTAAACACATGATCATACTTACAGCCTGTCAAAGGGATAAAGACTATATTTGGTGAAATACTGTATTCAATTGGTAAAATACCATACAGTATTGTACTACTGAAAGTATTGTTGGTGAAAAATGTTGTGGATCGAAGAACAATGGTAAAGTGGTTGGAGCAGAGTAGAAAAAGGGGGAGCATTATAGCACATCTGAAAGAGGCAGCTGCAAAAATAATTTCTGCCGACCAAAACCAAATGAATAAGGTTTGGATGTGAAAACTTTTTCATATGGAAAGGGGGGGAAAATCAGCAACAATGATCCAGTGAAAGGTGAATTAATTGACCACTAAAATAACCAGAAAGTCCGAACTGATTTCTAACCAATTCAGTGGTAAAATTTTTGGTGTAACTTTGGAGAAGCACATATCATTCTTATTTAATGTGCTCACAAAAGGTTTTTATTTATAACAACTTATCTCAGTCCTCAATCAAATCCAAAGTAAGAAACTGGAGGATGAACATATTTAGATAGCTTTTTTCAAAAACCACACCAAGAATAAAATTGCCAGTTGACAGGAAACAGAATCAAGGGTCTCACAATTCATTTGACTATTCTACAGAACTCTTAACAACTTCATGATACTAAAAAAAAGTTTATGTACCAAATAAAGTTTTCTTTATGGAACATTAATCTCTTTGTTTCTTATGTACATTGGCTATTGGAAAGATTTACAAAAAGCCAAGGGATAAAGGACTCAAAAAATAATGGGAACCCCTGTCCAAGACAGTATGCCTTTGGGCAGGGAGGGTGAGGGTGAAAGTAGCACCACTTTGAAACTGTGGGCTACTTCATAGGTCTAAGTGTCTAACCATATAGAGAATTAATCCAGTGGTCCTAACTCCATCAAGGTAGGCATGATTTTTTGATGGGGGAAAAAGATCAAGAAGCAAAGTCACATAGAAAACTGGGACAAACCTTGGGCTAGAACCAAGGGCACCTACTTCTCAGCCTGGCTGTCTCTCCACATAAACATGTGCCACTGGCAAGTCTCTCACGTTGAAATTTTTTGAAAACATCCTGTTAATGGATCTGTTGAAAGTATGAGACAGATTTGAAAGGAGAAACCCCTTTCAATCCCCCATTGCCTACAGAAAAGCTCAGAACTCAGGAGAGAAACAAGCCTTTGGTTTCTCATTTTACCCTTTGTAGAGGCAAAAGACTATTTGCACAAAGCCAGGGGCACTCTTCTTCATTAACCTGCACCTCTAATGCAGCACATCCCCCCTCCTTTCAACTGGATCCCTGGATTTCATGTGGTGCATACACAAAAGCCAGAAGCTTCCCCCTCCCACTGCTTACCAAAGGGAATGTATATATTTTGCTCCAGTGATCAATATAATCATTCAGGAAAACGAGTCATTCCCTGCCTTGGGACCCAATTATTTTCTCATGGAACCAACAGTTGCAAAAATATATTGTTTTACAGTCAACTGTTAAGTACTATTTTTATATACAGCTTCCTCATTCCTAATCTTTCATTATGGGGAAGAAGCAGCTATTTAAACCAGTGAGTGCTCTCAATCCTCACTCAGCCTATTAAGCAGCCTGCACCATTCACTCCTCTCCAATCTGCCAATTACTGGCCTCCAGAGTGAAGAGATGTTGATGAGTCAGTGGGTGCTACCACTCCCTTCTAAGTAGCGCATGAGGCTGCCATCTCTTAGTTTTATCTGAGGGCTAGCAGTGCCATTGGGAGGAAGGGAATGGATGTGAAACTGAGTCTTTTCTCTGTTCAAAGCACTCTGTGGACATTGCCACCTTCACTCCCGGGAAATAAAGAGGTGGGAGAACTAATCCTAGTCCTCAGGTAGAACAGATGGAAACCCAAGTTCATTTTAGGGAAGATACATTTTCACTCAGTAAAAAGAACCCAGGAGTTCTAACATCAAGTTCTATACTCTCATGAAACCACTCCAAATGCCACTGGGTATCTACTTATGTTTTTAACCATTAAAAAAAGGGTCACAAAATATTCTGGGTTCTATCCATACTGTGTGTAGCTTCACATTCATGCCTTCTTGCCTGCTTTCACCTCTGCTTATCCAAACCCTTAGAAGGCAGGAATTTTCAAGAGAAGGCAAGGGTAACAGAATCAAATCCTATACTTGGAGAGACAGCTAGACCACAATAACTGGGGTAAGTGACAAGCAGTCTAGAGATCTGAATTATCTCTTTAGCTCAATAGCAGCTCTAGGATACATCCCTTGCTCTTAGCTGGGGGAAAAATACAAATACTCTTAACTATTTCCTAACAGCCTGATTTAGGGTCAGTGAGGAGGGCCAGGGGGTATTCAAGATCAAGTGCAATCTAGTACTAGGTCTAGTAATCAAGGCAAGCACCAGGTCAAGATTCACCTGTCAGGTCAGAGTCTTGTAGCTCTAGGAGCTGTCTTAGGAATTTAAAACCCTTCACAACCTGGCTGCAACCTACTTTTCCAGCTTTATTACACATATATTCCCCACCACACACCCTTTCATACAACAAAAACAGACTTTTTGCTGTTCCTCACATAAGACATTCTATCTCATAATTCCTTAACTTTGCACAGGCTGACCACCATCGAATGTACTCCATCCTCATCTCCGTCTTAGAATCCCTAGTTTCCTTCGAAGCCTAGCTTATACTTTCTATGTGAAGCCTTTAAAAAAATACATTTTATTTTCTATTGCAAACTTACAGAGCCACAAACGTCTGAAGATACAACCAAGGAGAAGAACACTATACGTGAAACTGCAAACTAGTTACACAGTTTTAAAAGCATATACTCTATGCAAAATAGTAACAAATCACCTGGATCCTTTGTATGTCCTTCTGTTCTGTGTATTTTTTCATGCTTCTTTGACCTCATGAGACCTCCTGATTCCACTAGGGGCTACTACCTCCCAATTTCCAAAACAACCTTGTATTTTGTATATATTTATATACGTAGATTTTGTGTGCTCCCCACCCCTCTTTGAGGAGAAGGCCTTTCATTTTTGTTCCTGTTTTCCTAGGCTTAGCAGAGTGCCCTGCAGGTAGTAGGCACTTAATCAATACTTGATAGCCTATACATACACAATAAACGTAAACACAAAATTCATAAGTATGTGACTTGACTAGCTGATGTAGTTTCAAATTCCAAATACATAACAAAGAAGTCATCATCTTCTTGCCATAGGACTTGTGGCTGGCTACACACTTTTACTACTAAATCTCCAAAGATCATACCCTGGATCTAAGTCATTCACTCAACTTTGAAACTCCCCTCAGACTTAGCTGTCTTAACTGATGAGTCAATGAGCACAAACTCATATAGCACCTCTCTTTTGCCAGCCAACAACCACCAGACCATGCTTCCTTCCAGCTATCCACCTAGTGCCCTGCAGTATACTACCTGCCACCTGCTCTGGGAACTGTAATCAAAATAATATTGCTAATGCTTCAAGAACAGTTATGTTGCTCACCTTCCCCTTTGCTTCATTTGCTATCCCTGTGGTTTTCCAGGCCAAAACAACCTTCCCTGGCCACTACCCACCCCAGATGTGTTATCTTACCATCAGAATGTAAGATTTAACGGTAAAGACTGTCTCAACTTTGTATTAGCATCTTGAGTGCTTTACACATAGTAATTACTTAATACAAGCTTTTCATTCATTCACTTAACAAATTTTCACATGGCACATTCTACAGCCTTTATTCTGGTCTCCTTCTTTATATTAGCTTGTCTGTGTGCTTCCTAAAACATGGCACCCAGAACTAAACTCAGATGTGGCCTGACCAGATCAGAGTATATTACCTTCCTTTTAGGGTCACTATGCCTTTCTTTGAAAAAATAAAAAAGGCAACTTCGCATCGCATTAACATGTTTGGCTTCTATGTCAAACTGACTCCTGAAAAGCTTGCCGTCCAGTAAACACTCCAGAATTTTTCCCATAGGAACTGTTGTCTAGACATGTCTCCCCCAATCTGTACTTGTGAAGTTGACTTGCTGAACCCATGTTGAAATCTTATTCAGTGCAGCACATCATTCTAGTCTGATGAGCTCTTTTTAGATCCAGACTGTTATACAACATACTAGTTATCTCTCCAAGTGTCATGTTATTTTGTAAATCTGACAAGTATGTCTTCTCTGCCTTCATCCAAGTTAGATGAAAATGTTGAATAGCAAAGGGCCAAGGACAGATCCTTGGGGCAACTCCCTCTAAGTCAAGGTTTTTGAACCTTTTCTGTATCAGGGTAAGGCCTATGTACCTCTTCCCAGAATAATGTTTTTAAATGTACAAACTAAAATAAAAATACATAGGACCACAGAGGAAACCAATTATAATGACACTTAGTTGTTGCTGTTTTTTTTATAACCATAAATTCCAACACACCTGTTCTAAACTGATACCAATCCTGAGGGTCCAGTTATTACATCAGTTCCAAATTCACACAAATGGATTGTGTCAGCCCATATCTTTGCATAGTGAAAAAGTGTCATTCATCACAGTCTACTTTGTATCATGAGAAGCACTGTGGCACAGCGGAGGGAACGCTGAACTTGAAATTAGAAGAGGGATCAAATCCTGCTTCTGACACATTGTTGTACGGCCATTGTATGGATTTTGTATTAGACTAAAAGCCCCTTGATAGCGGGACCTAAGTCTTAGTAATCTTTATAGCCCACTCAGTGACTAGCACAGGGTCTTGAACAAATGTTCAAATAAATTGTCTTGCTAGTAGAGAGAAAGGAGGGTGGAGAGTAGAGTGTGAAGTTACTGCACTCATTTGAAATCTTGCAAACTAAGTTGTTAGGGACATCACCTGAGTAGGAGTTAATAATTACCTTTTACTTCTAATCAGTTCAAGATGGAACCTTCCCAGCCAAAAAAGAAAATGGTTTCTGCAGTGGTAGAAGTATCCAAGTGCAATCTATATTATAAGTAAATTTACTAGGGATAGTGGCATTGGGGAAAACCAGAAGAAACTTAATGAAGCTGGTTGGCATAATAGGCAGGCTGGCTTCTTCTTAAAGTCACTTTCTCTGAGAGGAGTACCAGGAAGACTAATTTAAAATTGGTTTTAAAAAAATATAAGGGGAGTTCAAAGTATGGACCACACTATATGGCCATCTGGCAGTTTAAGCTGACAAAGATTGTACATAGTAAGAATCTAGGAGAAATAAATCCCCTTTCAAGTTTCCGTTCTCTTACAAATGAGAAAAAATCCGAACAAAACTAAGTCGATCCAAATCCAAAGTTTCTCCAGACTAGGCCACGACAACATGACTCAGAAGGGGCTGACGGCACTGGGGGAGATCTCACTGTAAGATCTGTAAGAATAGACATCTATTTGCACATCACCTACTCAGAAAAGTTAAAAAAAAAAACCCTCTGCATTACTCTTCTACTTTGAGGCATCTTTCCAAGGTGGCACCATCCCAAGTTCATAGATGAGTGAACTAAGTCACTAACTTCTTATATCACACCTAATCCCTTCTCCAGTCTGAGGATTGGGGGTATTTTTACCCTCTCTCCCACCCTAAAAAAAAAGAGACGCACAGTCTCCACCCAAACATTTACCAATCAATCAGTCGACAAGGGTAAGCACTAGTTATGTGCCAATCACTGGAGAAGGAGGTAGAAATGAAAGTTTCTGCCCTCAAGGAGTTTACATTCTATATGGGGAGTAGTACTTTGATGACCCTCAACCACCTTATTCGGGGCTTTTCTGAGAAAAAAGTTAACAAAGTCTCGAGGCTCACTATTCCCCATCTAGAGTTTTAATACGTGTTCTTTCCGGGGAGGGAGGGGGGAAGGATGACTTATTTTGAGGTGTCTTTTAACCTAACTCCCGTCTCCTCCACCATCTGGGTCATAATCCCAAAGGGGCTGGAGCCCTGTAAAGGTTCTTTTAATTTGAGGGGCTTCGGGACAGCCACTCACTCAGATGAAAACCGCTTTCTTTCCCGGTAAAACTACGGAGCTACGCAGGAGAGGGCCAGTCCAGGAGCCTCCTCCCCGGCCGCGAGCCGGTCCTCCGCCCGGTCGGGCTGGGCGCAGGGCAGTGCCCCCAGCTCCCGGGACCCAGGGAGGGTCCTGGACTGCTGGCCACCTGCCCGCCTACCTGGCCTCGGGGGCCCGCGGAGGAAGAACGAAGTGAGGCCGCACGGCTCTAACTGGGCGGGGAGGAGGGGTCCGGTTCCGGGCCGTGGCGTCACGCGTCACGTCACCGTCACCTGCCCGGCCGCCGTGCGCGCCCTAGCCACGGGCGGCCGAAATCACGGGGCACGGTCAAGGGTGACCGCGCGGTCACGTCCTGCCCTGCTGCAGAACCATGGGATGGGACGACACGGGAAGCGGACGAGGGGCGCGAGCTGGAGGGGCCTCATAGGCTCACCTGCGGGCCCCGGCCCCGCCTTTTACCTGTTTCTGCTTTACCTTCAAACAGCTGCCTCGAGCGGCCTCACCCACCCAGCAACAGGCTGCACCGCCATTGGCCGGCTTGGGGCGAGCCTGCCGGTATAGTCCAATCATGACCGTGCTTATTGGGAGATCTCGCCCAGGGCCAGAAGCCGGGACGAGGAGAGGCGTGACTTCTCCCCTGTCCTGGAGTCTGCGCTGGGGTTAAAGTAGAGGATGGAAGGAGACAGAAGCAGATGGAACAAAGTGGGTGGGAGAAGCTGTCAAACGAGTTTTTCTTGAGTGTCCGGCGTACCCCAACGGAGGACGGAGTCTCAGCCCCTCCAGTAGCTTACCTTTCGGTTGCAAAAATAAGAGTGATGCCCGTTTACCAATTACAAGACAATGCAGGGCTAATTATGAAATAATCGTAAACCAGAATGTAGGGCAAGTTTCTAATTCAGAAGGTTACGCCCTCCACATCCTTCTCCTAGAGAGTAAATTTAGCAACTCTGTTACTTGGGAAAAGTTCATTTAGAGCCAGAGTTGGGATCCAGGAGCTGCAACTTAAGTATCTGTGTGATGTTGGGCAAGCTTCTCTGGAAGTGTTATTATACTACACGTCATCGATAAAATGAGGATATTGAAATGGGTGATCTCTAAGGCCCCTTCCAGTTCTAAACCTGATCCACACTGTCCTACTCCCTTGCCTTTGCCGAGACTGCTGTTCCTCCTCCTCACTCTTAATGGTATCAAATAAAATAATGTGTACATTGCTTTGCTAACCTTAAAGCACTATATAAACGCTATTACCTCACTCATCCTTCCGAGCCAATCTTCTCTATAATGCCTTCCCTGAAAGACCTAGCCTAATCATCTCTCTCTTTACTGGACTCCTAGTGGACTTGGACAGCTCCACCTGTAGTATACATTACAATCCCTTATGTTGCAATTTAATTTTTCATGTGTGTCTCTCCAAAATGGATTGTTAATATTTCTTTGTAGGCTCCACAAAGTCCAATACTGTGCCTTGTACATAGTTCTCAATATTTATTGAATGAATATAAATTGAATTAATTTTAATGGGGATTGGGATAGTTATCTGAAAGCAAAGTATTGCTGGAATTAAAAAAACCCAGTTAGGCGCCTGTAAGGAGTTAGGATCTTGGGAAGAGGCGCACCAAAACCAAATTTCCTCTGTTTCACAATTTCATTTACTACCAGCCACCCACTTCAAAGAAAAACCAAGCATATAAGACACTCCCTCTAAGAAAAGGCCCCTGCCAGTTAGCCTTCAACCAGCCTTCCCGTACATGGCAGAAAAATGACTATATTGTTTATATTTTTATGAAATTTAACATGTGACATTTTGGGGAACTCTTCTTTTGGAACTGACTTTAGAATCATCTTCTGAGCTCTGAGAGAATATTTATCTGTTTTTCTTCATACTTCATTTTGGAACCCAGAAGGTATTAAAACATTTTTTTCTTACCAGCTTTATCAGAAAGGATAGTAAAGGAAACAAAGATGAGCAGGACGAGGTACCTGTTTTCAAGGGGCTTATCCTCAAGGGAAAAAATGTTGTTGTTCATCCTTCCTTTCAAAGAGGACCAATGACATCATGGAGTGATTTCCTGACTGGCTCATGAATTGGATTTAAGTGAGGCAGCATTGCACAAAGTTGTCAGTCTCATGCTCTCTTCCTGAGTCATCAAAGGCCAGTGACAGGACAAAAGTCAAGACAATTGGTGGTAGCCTGGGATACAGTAGATGACCTTGGTGTCTTCAATGTCTGAAATAAACTCTGGGCCTTAGTCAGTACCTGCTTCAACCTCCTCCGTGGCTGTTGAAACAAATTGTTCTCATCCACCCATTCCAATGGGGAAAGTCTTTATAAGCTTGGGGTAGACATCCCCCTAACTCACTGAGGATTTGAGGCCTATCAGTTACCCTCAACCTGTTCAGACCTTCTGCTGAGATAGGTTTCCCAGGATGTGGGTATTGAGCATGATACAGCTTCCTGGAACCACATATCAGAGTTGGGTGACAGGCAGACACCAAATGATGAACAGCCAGTCCTCCCTGAACACCCCATGTACCCCAGGACATAATGAAGGGTGTGGTAGAAGTATATTTACTCATGTCTGTGACACATGGTCTTCACTAGTTCCCCCCCCCCCAAAGACAGGGAAACTATCCTCAAAGCTTAACTGGTCTAGGGGCCTAGGGCTCAAAAAGTTGACTCAGCTTTGGATTTACCTGAGACATTAAAAAAACAGCCCATGAGTAGTCCAGAGTCCCTCAGACTTGATAGATGTGCCACTGCCATAAATATAAAAAGACAATTTAGCCTCTCCATACCATAAAAAAGTAAAATTCAAGTAACCACCCCCATCTGACCAGAAACACCCAGTTGACCAGATGCATTTCCATATAGAAACGAGGGGGAATTTATCTAAGGAACTAGTGCTGTACCCATGTTGACTGAAAGTACTATTGTTCATAAGTAAACTTGTGGTAAACTGGTCTACAACTATGATTTTAAACTCAAATAGAAACATATCTTTGCCACAAACTGACTCAGAAAAAACCACAAATTAACATCACCTATGTTGAACTGTTTTTATTTATTTTATTTTATTTATTTTCTAATTACATTTTAATCTGGTTCAAGCTTCATTCCCATCTGGACAGATTTGGCACCTCTGGTCTGCAAGTATCTCATTTTGTTCCAATCCCAAACCTGAACCACTGGCCTAACCTGAGTCATACCTGGCATACATTTGGTGTTAATTAGCTGGATTAGATCAGAATGAGCTCAAGGTTTTCATAATTGAAGTGGAGGAAAGCATCCTGTGACTTTGGTAGGCAAGACCTCTCAATGGGAGAGGAAGAGGGAGGGAATACTCTGGCCCAAATGGATTAGCCTGGTGTGCGCTAAAGGAGATTGATCCAGAGGATAAAGATAGTGCCAAGATGAACATTATCTTTTTTATTGTTAATAATGCTAGAAAAACTGGATCACCAGCATAAGGAAAATGAGGTGAGTAAACTGTGTTCATTTAACAACTGAAGGAAGACCTCATCTTTTTTTTTTTTTTTTAAAAGCAGAGGGGCAGCTGATGGACTTGGTAACAGTACAAATAAGAAGCAATGGTGGTGGGGGGCGGGAAAACAAGTTACGTGGTTATGTTCTCTAGCCCAGAAGGCAAGCTGGAAAACAAGTTCAATCCTGCCGAGGTCAGGGATATAGGGAAGAGAATGGGGGAAGTAGTAAGGATAAGAACTGGGAATCATCCCTCCTAATGAGAGAGCCACAGATGCACTCTTTTATGACTGCTGGCCAGGGGAGGGAGAGGTCGGAAGGTGGGTAGGCTTTCACCACTGAGGAAGTTGGTAGGCCATGACTGGAGCAGGAGAAGTTTAAATAACAATAGCTGCTGAGGGCATGCTGCCAAATAACCCAGGCAGAGCCCTTCCCTGCAGTTTTCCATCAGTTTGGGAAGCCCATAAAGCATCTACTTTTGAAAAGCCAATAAAATCAGCAAAGTGGCCTCAGATGCTGACCATCGTTTGTCCCTTTTAAGGGATCTAAACCAGGAGTGGTGCATACCTAACTCAATAAAGATGAGCTTCTATTGCAGTTGGATCACAGATGGAAGTACTAGGGTGAGAGGTGGGGGAAGTGATTCCTAAAAGAGATGGTATTCTGGACCATGCCTAATTCAGACCAATCCAGTGATTCTGGTTCAGGATTAGAATGCAGCGAGACACTAGTGGACAATATATATCCATACATGTACATATCAATAAAAGCAACTTTATTTAATATTAAAAAGGATACACTTCGGATTAAAATATTCTCCCTTACCTCTGCATTCAGCAGATTTCAGGAAGAAGCTAGCATAAGCAGCCCTGAAGGAGGAGCTTAATACAAATCATAAAAACATAAAACAATACAATTTTTTAAAAGTAAAAATTTCATACAGTGAGAATATTATCAGGGCCAGGTCAGAGTAGATCTTCTGATAAAAGACAGCCATAATGACCAGGAACAATACCAAGAGCATCAGGTTCACTGCACAGAAGACAGTATCTCCAAAGTCACCACCAATCCCCACTGAAGATCTGGATCATCTGTGACAAAGTAGCTGAGAGATCATAAGTCTCTTGTAGGCAATCTGTCCCTTGACCTGAGGTGATATGGGGATTCTGTTTGTACCAACACCCATTCATTTAAAAGAAAATGCACAGAAGAAAACAGAAGAAAGTTCAGAAGAAAAAAAAAAATAGGACAGGTTTGAAACTACTATGTTCAGATTTCCTAGTTGAGTCAAAAGTTAGATCTCCTAAACAAGACTGAAGATCAACAAGCCAAGACTGAAAATCATATAAACATAACCCACGTGCACAAAAACATTTATAGTAGCTCTTTTTGTGGTGGAAAAGAATTGGAAATTGCGGGGGATGCCCAACAATTGGGGAATGGCTGAACAGCTGTGGTATATGAATGTAATGGAATACTATTGTGCTATAAGAAATGATGAGCAGGGGGTAGCTAGGTGGCACAGTGGGTAGAGCACTGGCCCTGGAGTCAGGAGGACCTGAGTTCAAATCCAGCCTCAGACACTTGACACACTAGCTGTGTGACCTTGGGCAAATCACTTAACTCCAATTGCCCTGCCTTCTTCCCTCCAACAAAAAAAAAAAAAAAAGAAAGAAATGATGAGCAGGCAGACTTTGGGAAAACCTGGAAAGACTTATATGAACTGATGCTGAGTGAAGTGAGCAGAACCAGGAGACCAGTGTATACATTAACAGCCACACTGTTAGACGATGGGTTTTGATAAACTTGGCCCTTCTCAGCAATTCAAGGATCTAAAACTTTTCCAAAGGACTCATGATGGAAAATGCCATTCACATCCAGAGAAAGAACTATGGAGTCGGAATGCAGAATGAAGTACTCTTTTTTTTGTTTTGTTTCCTTTCTCATGATTTCTCTCATTCATTATAATTCTTCTACGCAACATGACTAATGTGAAAATGTGTTTAATAGGAATGTATGTATAGAGCACATATCGGATTGCATGTCATCTTGGGGAGGAAGGGGGAGGAAATTTAAAACCTATGGAAATGAATGTTGAAAACTGAAAATAAATAATTTTTTTAAAAGACTACTGTACTATTAGAAATGATGAGCAGACAGACTTCAGAAAAACCTGGAAAGATGAACTGATGCTGAGTGAGGGGAGCAGAATGACGAGAACATTGTACACAGTTACAGCCACATTGTGCAATGATCAACTTTGACAGACTTGGCTCTTCTCAGCAATGCAAGGATCTAAGACAATTCCAAAAGACGCATGATAGAAAAAGGCATCCACATCCAGAGAAAGAATTATGGAGTCTGAACGCAGATGGAAGCATTCTATTTGGTCTTTTTCTTTTTTGTTTTGTTTTGTTTCTTCTTTTTCCTGGTTCATTCTATTGGTTATAATTATTCTTTACAGCATGACTAATGTGAAAAATACGTTTAATATGAATGTATATGTAAAGCCTATATCAGAATACATGCTGTCTTGGGGAGGGGGGAGGGAAGGGAGGGGCAGAAAATTTAAAACTCAAAAGCTCATAGAAGTAAATGCTGAAAACAAAAAGATTTTTTAAAAAAGAATAAATTTCTGAAAGCTAGGAATGTAAGATCCCAACTTCTAAAAAAAAACCACATAAACATAGAAGAAAAAGCTGGGACAGAGTACAAGATAGAAAATCTAAGAGAAAAGGACAGAAAATAAAATTAACTTATCTTAACCTAATTCTTTCATATTGGAGCACAAGAGACAACCATAAAACACAAAGAGAAGACTTTTCCACAAGACAAAAGGGAAGTTGAAGATTAAAGATTTAAAGCATGAAGTCCACAAGTCAAGAAAAACAGTGAAAACACAAATATTCAATGGAAGAAAAGTGATACTAAAAATGAGGTCAATGGCACCATTGAAGCTGTTAAATCTGAAAGTGACACTGAGTCTAATAACAGTGATCTGACAAATACGAATACTGCTGAGATCAGGAATATAAAAGAAGAGAATGGGAGATAAGAACTGAGAATATTCTCCAGCAGTGAGAGAGCCTCAGTCTCATCCTATTACTACCATCTAGAAGATGATTTCTGGAGGTAGGGAGGTAGGAGGTCATGAGGGTGGGAAGATCAGACAGATTATGAGCTAGAAAGTTTCCAAATAATTTTGAAGATATCATAAAGATCAATTTCAAAATGAGATAAAAGAAAGCTGTCCTGCAATAGAAAAAAAAATAAAGTTCAGTTGGAAATTTTTAATTAAAAATAAATTCAAGACAGGCTTCTAGAGTTCAGAATACATGTTAATAGCATGACATTCCAGTCAGGATTCAGCTGCTCAACTCATACCACTACCAGCAGGTTGGGTCTCTAGAAGGTGGTTGTTACTCTCCCTGGTCCTATGGACAACCCTATGGATGATTATTATTATGGATGATTATTCTCCTAAATACTTTGACATAAGCTCTTACTGGTGGGCTTCCCTCTATTCAGCCAGTAGATTCAGGTTTTTTAGCAAAGAACTCAAATGACACACCAAGGTCAATAGTTACAAAGCATTTCTCCCAATTATCAGGGGCATAGTCTCTCATGAACACAGTCAATCTCTCCAGGAAGAGTGAGGCTATACTTATGAAGAACATGTATAGGATACACATGTGGCCAAGGCAATTCACAATTCTAGGACCACAAAGATTCAATATCTTTTCTTTCCAGAAGGTGCCAAGAAGTACATTCACCTCGGAACAACCCCTCATTTCCCACCTGGCAGCACTACTTTGGGACTTCTCTGACTTTTCCACCATGTCCCAGGTAGTCCACTATTGGGAAAATTTTATTATCCTGTAAAATCCTATTAGCTTTGGTACTCCACCTTATCACCAGCCTCTGTTCCACTGTTTGTTGAGTAGAACCATGAACTGCCCCCTACTCTCTTCAACTTCCTTTTGTGTGTTGTCTTCCTCAATCGTGAGCTCTTTGTGTTGAGGTTTGGGGTTTAGAGGTGCTCGGGACCCCAAAATCCAGACACGCTGGGTCCTGCTCAAATGAATCTGACTCAAGCCTTCTTTCAGCCAAAGAGAATAACAAAGTTGATTAAAGATCCACCATATTGGCCAGACTCTTAAGAAATCTCACCATTGGCTAGACTCAAGGAATCTGAGCACCTTCATGGAAGCAAGATGAGACTTATATACAAAAAGATTGTGGGAGGGATCTAGGGGTGGTTCTGGGGTGATGGAAGGAGGCCTTTAGGGAGGGTCTTGAGGAAAGGTCTAAGGAGGATCTTGATGGGACTGGGGTGACTAGAGGTCACACTCCAGGAATGGGATTAAGGGTGGGAAATAGCCAGAGGCAATCTGGAGGTAATTAGGCAATGGAGGGCTAGGCCAGGGTAACAGATTTGGGTAGGAAAAGCCAGATCAAGTGGGAAGATTCAGGGAGAATTCAAGGGGGGGGTGGGGTTCCCAGGGCCTATGGACAAATGGGATTCAAATTCTTTTGGGGTAAAGGGAAAAGATCTCAGCTTGGGCACATGCTGTCATTTGAGGGCAGGCAGGGACTGACTGTTTTTCTTTTTTCATAACCCGCCCCCCCCCCCCAGCTTAGCACAGTGCTTGGTACGTGGTAGGCATATAATAAATATTCAAGGGGCAGCTAAGTCGCGCAGTGAGTAGAGCACGGCCCTGGAATCAGGAGGACCTGAGTTCAAATCCAGCCTCAGACACTTGACACACTTACTAGCTGTGTGACCTTGGGCAAGTCACTTAACCCCAATTGCCCTGCCATCCCCCCTCCAAAAAAAATTAACAATTATGATGATAGTGTCAGATATATCTACATGAAATAAGGAAGACTACCAACGTAGCAAAAAATAAAATCTTTTAATAGAGGCAAAGGAATTGCAATTTGGGATGATAATCATTTCAGATCATTTGAACCCCAATAAAGGCCAAAGCCTGAACTAATCAACCAAATACACTTTGCTTTGCTCTAAAAATACCCTTTCCTGTGTCAGCACTTTAAAGACCAAATGAGGTTGACCAGGAGCACTCTTCTTGTTTGTAATCACTAAAGGACAGGATGCCTAGGCTTATCTTGGTATCCTACGGACATATGCTATACAGGAGAAACACAGATATCCTGGGATCATAATTTCCAATTGACACTTTGTCAGTTGTCTTGTCTTCTTGCATTTACAACTTAACTAAGAAACTTCCTTTCTCATGGTATGGTTAAACACCTGAACTGAGATTGTTCTAAAATGTATTTAAGCCTGGTCATTCTTTTATTAGTCAGTCAGAATTCATATTCTGGCTCCATGTACATACATGTTCACTAGCGTTGGCAAGGAATATGAACTTACATATTGTTAGAAATACGCTTGACACTGAAATTCACGTATCAAGGGCAATTTATTATTATTGAGGAATCCAAAGGAATTGGTAAACATTCCTGGCCAGGAGTGGACTCCACCTTTCTTTAGGAAGAGGGAGTGGAGAGTACAGGAGTGAGACTAACTTTATTCCATTAGACTGACATAGACTGATGCACCATCAGCTCAGCACCTCCCTTCAGAGAAGGGTTTGGTCCACTCCCTTCTGGGTTACAATCTTCTGTATACGCCCCCCACATGCAACTCTTTGGCATGTTCCCCCCACCTCAACATACGTCCCACGTTCAAAAAAGGCGGAAAACTCTTCCCTGTAGGTGTGTGAGGTAATATTCAATTAGCCAATTAAGCATGCATGGTAGCCATTTGACCCAGTTTTCTCTTCAACCCTGACCATTCTCTGGGCGGTTTAGACCAGTTTTCCTAACATACAGAATCTGTGGTTTCTGCAAAACCACAAACTTCATTCCAATTGGCTGGGGACCCTCACCCTGGTTAATTTTTACTCCTTCTTTGTTCAGGCCGACAATTAATTATTCTGTGGAACTAAATTAACTCTTCTGTGGAAACCTAACTTTCCCTAACTTTTACCAATCTCTCACAATATCACCTAGCCTGTTCCCCTCTTTTAACCAAACTTTCAGGTCCATGGGGGATGCCAGGAAGTAACAAAGTACTGAAGTGCCCAAGAGAGGCAGGGTTAAAAACATTTCAATAGGGAGGGAGTCTCCAGTTACTTAAGCTGTTTTTTTGTATAACAACTGAAAGTACATAGAAAAGTCTAGAGAGGCTCAGGAGCTTCAATGGTCCTCTTTTAACTGCTATCGGTGCTCCTCAGGCAATTTGTAGCTCAAGTTCAGGCAAGGTCAGCCCTTATATAGCTGCATTCAAGAATAGTTAACATTTATATAGCACTTACTAGAGGTAGGGCACTATGCAAAACACTCTATAAATATCTCATTTGGTCCTCACAACAATCCAGGGAGGTAGGTGCTGTTATTATCCCCATTTTGAAGTGAGAAGGAGGTTAAGTGACTTGCCCAAAATCATACTTTATTGACTATGAGCTTAAGACTGTTAAGTTTTACAGAACAAAACCTTTCATTAAGGGGACTTATTCTGTGAAGTTTGGATTCAGCTAAATGGCCTCATTTGTGGACCTTAGAGGGCCACATGTGGCCTCAAGGCTGACGGTTCCCCACTCCTGCGCTAGGAAGTCACTCAATGCCAATGGGGTAG
Source organism: Trichosurus vulpecula (assembly GCF_011100635.1). Taxonomy (NCBI): domain Eukaryota; kingdom Metazoa; phylum Chordata; class Mammalia; order Diprotodontia; family Phalangeridae; genus Trichosurus; species Trichosurus vulpecula. The sequence goes on from NC_050576.1 coordinate 191,988,822, forward strand.
GATACTCAGCCACTGTGCTCATCTAAAAGTGTGGTGTCTCTGCCTTTGGTCCCAGGTCCTTTCACCTAGCCTTCTCCCCCACCTTGATGGAGAGTGGCAGTCCTTCTATCCACAGCCTCCTCCTCACAACTCTGGGAAACAGATACTATTGTGTGGGACGAGTGAAGACCTCTCATAAAAGGGAACAAATTAAATAAATAGAAATAAGTAGGATAGTGAGTCCCATTTCTCTACTTAGATATTTTCCCCTCCACAAGCTTAGCTAGTGACCGTAAGGCCCCCGAGGTTAAGAACAGGTCCTGTGTATTTACCTAATGGCGAGAGGCCTGAAAGAAAGAAGGGTTGAGGTGAATAAGTCAGCAACCATAAAATTCTCTGAGGATAAGGATAAGACACAGGATACTCACCCCCTGTACATTGACCCCAAGATAAGAGAACCTCTGTTTGGGGAAGAATGGATGGAAAGCCGAAAAGCCAGGTGCAATATAGATGTGCAGGATTAGGTAACTAACAACTAATTCCTGCCTGTCACCGATAACCGAACTGTTTGTTTAATCGTCATTGTCATTTAAGACAGATTTACTACCTTGAGATTAATAGTAGAATGAAACAAGGATGGTGGGAAGTTTATGACTGTCTCCTGCTTGTAAAAATAACCATACTGTTTGTTCCTTGCCATTATCCCTGGGTAGATTTATCGCGTCTAGATTGTACCCTCAAAGCTTACGTCTGCAAGCTGAGAGGAAGAAGGTTGGGAGGGGGAATTGCGGTTAGGGACCTATATAAACACCCCAATTTTCTGTGTCCAGTGCGCTCTGACACTGAGAGACCTTCGGTGTCCGAGTGGCCCTTTCCCGGGATCGTAATAAATTTTCCTTTCTACTTTCACCTTGAGACGCCTCTGTTGTTAATTTTTGGATTCGTAAAATCCATCCCACACACTATTATTATCCCCATTTTACAGTTGAGGAAACTGAGGGAGACAGAGGATAAGTGACTTCTCCAGGGTCACAGAGCTAGGAAGTATTTGAGGCTGGATCTGAACACAGTAATCCTGACTTCAGGCTCAGCGCCCTATCCACTGCTCCATATAATTATGCTTAAGTAAACAATAAGAAAAGATATTTCTAATGCAACAGAAACTTTTCTTAAGATTAAAAAGGTTACAATTCAGATAAAGTGCTGGCTACTCCACATTCACCCCAGCAATGGTCAGGCTAGGTCAGAAAGGAGTCCTCACACAGCAGTATGCCTTCCCTCTGTTGATTATCTCCTATTCATTCTGTATACAGATTGTTTGTACATAGTTGTTAGTCTGTCCGTTAGCTGGTAAGCTTCTCCAGGGCAGGATCTGCCTTTTACCTTTCTTTGCATCCCCAGCGCTTAGCACAGTGCCTGGCACACAGTGGGCTCTTAATAAATGCTTACTGACTCAGTGACTGGGCTAAATCTCCAAACCCAACTCCCAAGCCTCAAGAGAGAAAGAAGCCAAATCCATTATAACCAATGTAAAGAGCTTCCCCAACTACTAAAGGAGAAACCAGCTCAGCCTCCATAAACAGTTGCTGCTCCTATCATTCATTGATGGGTTTAGCAGACATCGGGATTTTATCTGCTCCACTATGCCCAAGGGACCAGGTGGAGTGGGGGGAAGGGGGGATAGATTAGCTCTCACCTTTTGAATGGAGGTCCATCTGAGCCTTTAGCTATGGGTTAAATAGAACCTCTCCCATTCCCCTCCATCCCTCACAGTTAGTCTTCCTCTTCCCCAAACCCTCCCCCTAAGAAACACTCCAGCCCCGGAGAATTCCCCTCCTGCCCGCACCCTCGGGCCTCTTTCTCTCACTTACCCCAGAACGGTAACGGTTATTAACGGTAGCAAATGAACTGCTCGCTTAGGGGCTTGGGTTGGCCAAGGGTGGGTTAAGGTCAAACCTCAGGTCTTGGAAAAGTCCATGTGGGGTACCCTAGGTAGGAACTGAACTACAACTCCCAGCACCACACGGGGCAACTCGTGCTAACTTAAGGGGGTGTCTACCGTCCCCCACCTTTGAGGCCCCTCTTTCCTCGAAAGGCATCCGAATCCCGAAGACCTCTGCGGATTGTAGCTCCTCCAAGACTTTACTGTTAGCTGCGATCCGCCCCCTGACCTCATGATTTCTGGGTAACGTAGTCTGTTCTGATCGTTTCTCCGAAAATGAGCCCTCCCCTTCTACCCGTTCGTTCCCTTCCGTAAAGACTACAAGGCCCAGAAAACATCGCCGGTTCCTCCTCGTCCAATAGCAGTCACTCATGTAGCGGGGCGCGGAGCCCGGCTCTCCCAACTCAAGATGGCGGATGAGAGTGAGACAGCAGTGAAGCCGTCGCCGCCGCCGCCTCCGCCGCCGCAGCTGATGGAAGGGAACGGGAATGGCCATGAGCACTGCAGCGACTGCGAGAACGAGGAGGAGAACAGCTACAACCGGGGGTAACGAGTTCCTCCGAGCCCACTTCCTAATCCGTCTCCTCACAACCTGGGTTTCGGGGAGGGGGGGAAGGGGGTTATGGGGAACAGCTCGGAGCCTAGCCTAACCCCACCTTCATATTCTCATTTGCTAAGGCAGTGGGATCCTGACTGGTGATTGGCTACTTTCTGTGTCAATTACCAGGGGTGGGGACTGTGCAATTAGGGCCTGAGACATTCAATACTCCTATTATATAAAAGTTCTCTGTTACAGTAGTACCTCAGTGTGCTACGGACCCAACTGAGGGAGGGGTGTTTTTTGTTTATAATTTTTGTGGCACCACATTTTGGACCCCAATCACAGTGTCCCCCAAAGAACGGAAAGCTACAGAGAGAGAGATGCCCAGTGTAGAGAATAACCTATTAATAAAATAGCAATAAATAGTTCTCTTTACTGTAGTGCCTTTACCAGTGAAGAAGCCCAGCAGGCTTTACAAACCATAATTACGTTATACAATAACATTTTGAAGCCTTATGTTACTGCTCTGAACCACCAAAGGATCCCTAGTTCCTGAAGGGCCTTATAAACACTAGGTGGTAGTTATAAGATGATGCCCCTTGTCCCAAAGAGTCCATAAGATTCACGAGCATCATATAATTAGGTGTTAGTACCGTTATCTGTCAAAGTTAGAGGCAGCCAGACATAGTACATAGAGGGCTGGCCTCCCAGGTTTGGTGTTAACCTGGGCACTAGTCAGACCTCTAAAATCCAGCCTTGTGAGAATAATAAAGTCATTTCGTGCTCTAGGCAACTCTGTAAGATTTATAAGTTACCGATGACTTGCTGATTTGCATCTGCATCGGGAATTTCTATACTGAGAGTTCCCAGATAAACAGAGATTCTTGAGGGCAGGGACTGGTTTTTGTCTTTGTATTTACTGTGCCTGGCACACAACCTTCGCTTAATAAATGCTTGATGAATTGAATTGATAAAGTCACAGGTCCAGACAAAAACAAAACAGTCCAAGTACCCTCTCCCACAAAATTCAAGGAGATAGGATAGAGTTGTGCTTTTTATATCCAGTGGTTCTGGGTACTGCATCCTTTGCTCAACATTTTGAGGAGAGTGGTGATTATTAAACTTCCTTCTCTACTCTTAAGACAACAGTTTTACTACAGTAAAAAGAAGGAAATTGATTTGGGCACTGGAGTGTGAAATATTTTTTGGATGGGTCAGGTTTTTGCCTTAGAGCATCCAACCCATTGCTAACAACCTATACCCAGCCATTCATTTTTCATTTTCGAACTCTTTTCAAAGTTTAAGTTCATTACCAAAGGGCAGGGTTGTATGTGATATCCTGATAAGACTGCTAAAGTCGGTTGTGAGTTTTATCATAGTAGCCATGCTCATAATTTCTTGTCTTGGTCTTGGCCCAGCAACAAGAATCCTCCATGAAGTGAGAAAGGGGCATCTTGTCAGTTTTGGTTTTATCATGTTGCAGTATTTCTTAGAAGATACATTGTTATAAAAGGTTGCATTTTGGCAAATTAATGGAAGTGCTTAAAAGGAAGAAGCAGAGCCAGGAAGGAAGCTGCAGTTGTCCCAGGGAGAGGTTAAGGTCAGATATGAGAATTGCTGAAAGTGAAAGTCATTTCTGGAGTGAGAGAACGAGTCTTTTTCTTTTCTTTTCTCTTTAGATAGTTTGTTTTAACTTTGCTTATAGAACAGTGGCTGTGAGTATATCCCTCTCTCAGTCATCTGTCTATAGGACTAAAGCTAGTTTTGTTTTCTGCAATCTCTTTTTCTGTTTCTAAAATCTTTTTGCGAAATCTTTCCTCAGAACCTTTTTGTTGTTATTTACAGTATAACAAAGTGGCAGCTTTTTTAAAAAGGGAAGTTCAGTACTTGTTTTTTCTTCTGTTGGCACAAATAAGCTTCTATTATCACTCTAGGTGTAGAAATGTGAATAAATGAAAAATGAAGACTTTATCGTAGAGGAGAAGCACTAGTTCTGGTCCTTAGACTTTAAAAATATGCTTGCAGCTCTTATCTGAGATAAGTTCTTTGCTTCTGGTGTCACCAGAGAGAATCAATTCTGCCCTTGTACCAAAGGTACGAGACTCTTTTCAGTCCCTTTTGCACAGAGTGAGAAAAACATCACATTTCACTTCCATCACCTTTTTTTCTTTCTCCAAAAACTAATGTTACAAATTTTGTGCATCTGTGAAGTACCAAAATAATTTCATAATCTCCAGATTTGGAGTAGAAGCCTTCTATAGAGTATCCAGTGAAAATTAATAGTAGGAAAAGTATTCCCAAAATTCTCTTAGGCCTTTATAAATGGTGTTCATCATGGCATATATGACTTATAAATCATTCACTGAGTGAATGGTAACAGACTTTGAAATTCAATTAGACAAACTCTTTATGTCCTTCAAGTTATCATTATTAATTTTTAAAAACATTACATGATAAAGTGCTTTTGTAGATAGTCTCATGTCATTTTTCCCAGTAGATTATGAAATAATGACTTAAGTCTTGATCTCTCAGTAATTTTGCATTCTTTATAAATCAGTGGAACATAAGTATTGTGAATGAGTGCTGTAGAAAAATGAACTTGTGTGCAAATTTTTTTCTAGTATTTTATTTTTTCTTAAGAAGGGTATTAGGTATTTGAATAAATAAAATTCATATTCTTATTTGTCTTAAGGTGACTTTTCCTGAACAGATGAGGGTCTTGGACTAGATAATTTCCAAGATCCCTTACAAAAATTCTATTATTTTAAATGATAAGGCTGTACAGGAGCCTTTGCTCATCTGTATGCTGTATAGTAGTGGTGTTTGTTGTTGTTGTTTGTTTGTTTTTTAATCTAGGGCTTCCAAAGAAGTAGTAGTGTAAAACATTTCACACCATAATAGAGGAAAACATAATAATTGATGTTTCTGGGAATGAGAGGGATGGATCTAATTTTATTTCCTGAATTCTGTAGTGGTTGGCATAATGAATATATACTCTAGGCTCTCAGGAGAGTTTCTCTGTGCTGTGCAATATCAAAACAGAATTATTTCTGATTTCCCTTGTCACCAGTCCCATTGAGATGTTGACAAGGCTTTGGGTTAAAAGCCCATTGATCAGGATGTACATATTCTTTGGCATTTTCTCTGACATGAGATGGAAACAGGTTCTTGTAATATATTTCTCTACAATGGCATGTTCATTTAAAAATTTTTAAATTCTATTTTATTTTATTTTCAGTTCTGAATTATCTTGCTCTCCCCCCAATGAGATGGCAAGAAAAATAAAATCCATTACAAACATCTATAATTATGCAGAATAAATTCACACGTTATCCATGCCCCCCAAAAAAGAGAGAGACAGAAGAAAATATGTTATAATCTGCAGTCCGAATCTATTAAGTTTCTATCTGGAGGTGCATAGCATGTTTCATCATGAGTCCTTTGGAACTGTGTTTGGTCATTTTATTGATCAGAGTTACCAAGTCTTTCAAAGTTGATTATCTTTACAATGTGGCACGTAATTGTATAAATTGTTCCGCTGGTTGTGCTCACTTTGAATAAGTTTATACAGATCTCAGCTTCTTCTGAAACCATAGCCCTTATCATTTTTCTGGACACAATAGTATTTTATCACAAGCATATACCATGTTCAGCCTATTTGAAATTGATAGACATTCTCTCAGTTTCCAATTCTTTGCCACTACAAACTCAGTATTCAGACAGTCAACATGCCTACTGTATTTCAAGCATTATGCTTGAATATGGGATAGAATTACAAAATGGAGACATCTCAGACCTTGAGAAGCTTACATTCTACCAGAAGAATCATTTTAACGATTTCTCCTACCTCTCAGAAGGGTTTATCTTCCATGGAGAGACACAAGAGAAAAGAAAGGTCTTTTTAGAAGTATATTATATAAATTTGCTTTTAGTTAGGCAGTTTTGTTTTTATTCTTCAGCTGCCCCATGTGTGATACTTTCTATACCCATCTGATGGCTTATGTTTGCTTCAGGCTCATGAAAAGAAGGAATCTTTTTCAGTCTGTTTTTCCTTTTCCCCTCCAGCATCCAGTTTTCGAAACCAGATCAAAGCAGAAACAGAGAAACCTCATTACTGATATCAAATAAGCTTTCTAATTTTGTTTCCCAATTAAGAGGAGATTTAAAAAGAAACTAATCAAGGACTGCTTCAAAGAGAAGAGAAACTCAAAAGGAAAAGAAATGAGTAAATGAGAATCTATTTCAGGGAGGCTGCTGCTCGTGGCAAGCCATTTTGCTGATTATTCACATTTCTAGACTAACCTGCTCACTAGTTTTACTAAGTTAACAGTTAATGCCTTCACTCAGAGATGCTGTTTAAAAGACCAAAATGTCTATTTGCATCTATGCAGTGCCCAGGTCTTAGTAACTTAATGTTTTGGTTTTTTTATAAACTCATTAGCATTAAAATGATAATTTCATGTGATAGAGTGCTTAATGGTTTATCAAGCACTTTGCTTACAACCGGATTTTATGTGTTTACAGATAGGAAGAGGGGTAAAGTGACATTTTGGCTATACAGCTATCAGAGCTAGGTTTGAATTCAGGTTTCTTATCTCCAAGTCCAGTACTATTTGCATTATGCTCGCATCTCCCTGCCATGCTACAATTCTGCTGACACTTCTCTGAAGTAGATACTGTTGCTGTCTTGGGGTTAAAAGACTCAAGCAGATACATAGAGTTCTCTTCAAGCATGCTGTTTAAGTGCTGACTTTTACAAGAAATTGTGATTTATTTAGCGGAACTCAATTTTTATTTTAAGGTATAGTTAAAAAATCCAACCTTAGTTAATGATTTATTTTAAGTTATTTTAAATTATAAGCTAACCCTAACCTTCCATTTCCCCAATCTCCTCAGATCTCATGAACTTGCATTTCATCTCAGCCACACACAGGGATGACTATACCCTCGATTTTGATATTACTCATAAGTGTTCCATTTCTGAGATCAAAAACTGATATTCCTCAGTCTGTCTGATCAAAACCTGTCATTTCATCCCTCCCTATGGCTTCCCTCTCCTACCCTTTTTCTTCATTATGACCTCCAGTTTCTCCACCCCTTAGTACTTTCTCAGTCCATTACTGAGTTCTGACTTAATTTTCTCTCATCCCAATAGCAGTCCTATAGTTAACCAGTTCAGTTTTACACTGCCCCCTGCCCAAATCCCTCATCACCTTGTATTTTGCCTCAATTGCCTTGTTAAACTTTAATCCTGGATAACTCCTGCTATCCATCTCCTTTCCTACTCACATGCTCCATAATGGAAGAAGTCACCCAATTGAGCTGACTGGGTTTACCACAAATTTATGTTCTCTAACCTCAACTGGGCCTTCACTGCATTAAGTCAGTCCTTTTATCCTTTCCTAATTGATTCACTATCTCACTGGAAGAGACTCCTGCAGACCTCTTTTTTTCCTCAAACTTTCCACTCTTCCCCCCACCTTAGCGGAAGGCCTCACAGAGAAATACATACTGTGCTGAGAAAACTGAGCCATTCACTCTGAGCTCCCTTTTCTTCATCTTACGTTTCCTTGCATCAGCCTTACATTCTCTGTACTCTGTTGGATGAAGAGGTGGCCATTCCCACCAAGACCAGCCTCACTACCTGTTGTTTTTGATCCCAGCTTCTCCCAAGTCCTCTAGCAGATTGCCCCTACTATTATTTCCAACTGTCCTCTCATCTTTAACCTCTCCTTTTCCACTAGTTCCTTCCCAGTTACTTATAGACATACTTAAAAAACCCTCAATAAAGCTCACCCTCCCCACTATCATCCTATGTCTCCCTTTCTCTGCTAAATACCTGTTTATACCTGTTGCCTCCATAGCCTCTCTACTAATTCTCTTATGAGCTCTCTGCAAATTTGACTTCCAGCCTCATTCAACTGTAACTGAGCTCTGCAAATGTTCTCCCGATGCTCTCTTAATTGACAAGTTTAATGGACTTTTCTTAAACTTCATTCTTCTTGAGCTCTCTGTACCATCTGACACTATTGACTATCCCTCTCCTCCTGGATATTCTCTCCTCTCTAGGTTGGTGTTTTTTTTTTAATTGATGTGTCTTGGTTCCGCTTTGCTAGAGCTTTATCTATGTCATATGCACTGTGTGCACCTCAAGGCTCTGTCCTTGGCAGTCTTTTTTTCCCTCTTTACACTCTCACTTGGTAACCTCATCAGCTTTCCTGGGTTTACAGATTATATTTGTATCTAGCCCCAGTCTCTCTTCTGAACTCCAGTCATGCATCAGCCACTGCCTTTTTTACCTTTCTATCTGAATATAAACATCTCAAATACAACGTCTCTAAACCAGGATTCATCTTTCCCTCCAAACCCATCTTTTTTCCAAACTTCTCTATTTCTGTTAAGAATCACACTGGCTTTTTAGTTATCCACATTTACACCTTTTGTTGTCCTCTGCTTCTCACTCTCCAGTCAAATCAGTTTTCAAATCTTGATATTTCTACCTCTACATCATCGCTTTTGTCTGTCCCCTTAATCACTGTTCACACAGCCACCATCTAGGTTCAGGCCCTCATTACCTCTTTCCAGGACAATTGTAGTGACCTCCTAATTGGCCTTCTTACCTCAAGTCTGTCCCTATTCCAATCTCCTGCCACATAGCTGCGAAAGTGATATTTCTATAACATAGGTCTGATCATATCAATATCCCCTTGCTCAGTAAAAGCTTCTTTGGCTTTTAAAGCCCTTCACACCCTGGCCCTACCTACACTACTTCCAGCCTTGTTAGGCATCTTTTGTTTATAAAACTATATCAGGAATGTCTGATCTAGAACTAGATGTAGATGGTTCATAATTCAGTCTTTGCAGTGAGGCTCATTCTTTATCTCTCTTACCCACTGTTTGACTTTTCTGAGATGTCTGAAGAGTTCCATTCTGAACTTCCTTGATGCCTTTTCCTATTAATGTGGTTAGTTTTCTTCAAGGAGAGAATATGAAGGAATAAGAGGAGAAGGTACTTGCTTTTGGACCAGTTCAGCCTTTGCCCTTTTCCTGAGTTTATTAATATGGATTTTGTAGCTTTTAATTTGGCTTTAATAATAATGGCTAACACTTATAGCACCTACTGTGTTACGCACTGTGCTAATTGCTTTACAATTATTATTTCATTTGAGCCTTACAACAGCCATGGGAGATAGATGCTATTATTATCCCCATTTTGCACATGGGGAAACTGAGGCAAGCAGGCTAAGTGACTTGCCTGGGGTCATTAAACTAGTAAATGTTTAAGGCCAAATTTGAACTCAGGTTCTTCTGCCTCCAGGCCCTATGCTCTGTGCACTGTACCACCTAGCTACTCACCAATTTCTTCCACATAGACCATCATGTCATATAAATTTGGTTACAGTTTTCAGTCAGTGCTTAGATAAGGTTATTAAAGAAGTTTTTTAACCATGGTTGTAATTACCGATAGACAACAGCCATGTTTACTTTGGAATTCATAGGCCACAGTCTAGAACAGTACTTATACTTTTTGTCCTCTTTCTGGCAATACTAGGCTTTTTTGTACCCCCTTGTCCCCCCAGAATGAATTTTCCTCAAAGAGTTTTTGATACTGAAGGCTTAACTAGTGAGCTAAAGGAATGAGATGGGACAAAGACAAAATTTTAAAAATCCTTTACCACAAACTTTTTTTTTTCATTGAACCTCTGTGGCAATCCTAAAATCTTTGTATTTTACAAAAGACTACAGAAGGCGGTTTTATACAAATTGTTGACCAGTGCAAACATGTGGAGCCTCATGTACTTACTGTATTAATGGTCCTGCATACTCAACAGTATGTGGACTGGGACTCTGGAATACTCCATTATACACCATGTGATTTGCCATCTGGACAGCCCCTTATAAATACCATTTCATTTGCCATTCTTGGGGCTGTCTGGATTCTAATAGGATTACAAATGTAAGTATCATACCTCATGAGTAAATTGGTTTGCCAGAAAGATTTCCCTATGTCTAAAAATAGAATTAAAAAAAGGATATTAAAGACTAGGGTTGGTTTTCACTAAATTGTCCTAAAAGCCTGACTTGTAGCCAAACAGATAAATTGATGTTTCTTAGGGCAGAAATTGAGAGGCTTAAGTTGCATATTCATTCCCTGAATTATTTTTTTTTTCTTGGTCTTAGGCTATGACCTGAAACTGTGATGTATGTTTTAGATGTTGATGCCATTTTTAAAAATTACAAGGTTATCTATTATAGTAGGGATGTTGTTGGCACTGGGGAAGACAGTCAGGGAAATAGGAAATATATATTAAAAACTTAAGCCAGTAGCTTGAAACAGTATATTTACTTCACTTTCATAGGATGCTTTTGATGAAAAAAAAAAACTCCAAAATCCTTTTCCATAGAAAGTATTAATTGTTTTTGTTGGCAGTCTTCATTATTTGAACTTTCACATTTTGTTTCTCTTTTTTGGATTTAATTAAGCAATTATTGAGTACCTGCTATGTGTTATACTGCTCTTTACTCTCAAAAAGTTTAAAATTTAATGAAGTGACATGACACAGCAGTGAACCTCTTTGTGGATACTGCTTCTACATAACACAAATGGAGACCCCTCATGGCTTAGTAGGAAGTCATCAGGAGGGACCAAAAAAATCCATCACCCCATGGCCAAAATATTGATGATGAGTCTTTCAGAATGTAACTAGCCTGGTCCATGATCATCAGACATTTTAGTGCCCCAGGATCCTGCCAGAAGCTTTTCTAGCTTGTTGTAGGTCCCACCATAGCTATGCTTCATATGGCCTCCAAGAGCCCACATCACATCTATACGAAGTGTAGGCATCAGAATAAATTGGTTTGCCAGAAAAGTTTGAGGGGGAAATTGTGTGGTATCTAATACAAAATCACTATCAGAAAAGAGAGAGATTAACCAAGTTTGGTAATCAGGGCAGCAGAATATAATGGTAAGAACTTTCTTCTAACTCAGGGGACTTTAGGCAATCTACTTAATCTCCTTGAGCCTTAGTTTGCCTCATACCACAATGAGCAAAATGGTCTCTCAGAGTCCATGATATGATTTGTGGAGATAGTAGGAACTTGACAGGGTTTTGAAGGATAGGTAGGATTTCAGTACTCAGACAAGAGAGAGAAAGGCATTTAAGTGAAGGGACCAGCAAGAGCAAAGGCACTGAGGTAGGACTGAGCATGGCTAATTCATGGAACAATGAAGTAGCTGGGTCTGCCTGCATGAAAGGGAGAGTGTGTATTTAGAGGGGTAGTAAGACATCAAGTTGATTAGGTAGATTTTCATAAGTTAGAGTAATCTAGACTGGATGCACTAAGAAACAGGGATCCATTGTAAATTTTAAAGCAAGGCAGTGTCATAATGAAAGTGATATTTAAGGAAGAAGAGAAATGCTGACAGCTATGTGCTTGATGGATTGGTGGGAGGAAAGATTGGAATCAGGAAGACCAATGGGAAGGTTGTTGCAATCATTTAGACTTGAGGTGAAGAGAATGGAGAGGAAAAATCAAAAGGACTTTGGTGACTGGTTGGATAGAACAGATTAAGGAGAGAGATGAGTATTTTGAAAATGATAATATTAACAGAAGTAGGAAAATTGGTGTGGGGCAAATGGCTATTCAGGCCAAATCTATTTAAGTCTTAACAATAAAGCCAAAATTTCTTATTGAAAATGTGGGAAGGAGAGTAGAGATTATTATAGTGAGATTTAAGACTTACAAAGCACTTGACATACATTATCTCCTTTGATCCACAAACATCCATCTGAGATAAGTACTGTGGGTATTTTTTAATCCCTGTTTTTCAAATGAGGAAGCTGAAACTCAGGTGAAATTACTTGTCCATGACACTACAAATGGCAGAGGCAGGGTTTGAACTTAGGTCTCCTGACTTGAAGCACAATGCTTCTTAACTGTGCTGTCCTTGGTAGAAAAGTCAGGGATTTTGTTTGTGCATCTCCTGGAATGTCAGTGCTGTGAAAATGCACAGTCTCTTCTTCTGGCCCCTTATTTGATGAAACAGAAGTTAGTGGTTAAGAATTGAAGACCCTCCTGGTACTTTGGCCAGTTCTTCAATTTTCTCTATTCCAATGGTACCTACGTCCACCTTCTTTTGGCCATCCTAAGGTCTTACCTTAGACAGTACCTTAGATATCTTAGACATTATTTTCTTACATACCTTAGACATTACCATCATTTGACACTGCTCTATTTCCAAAATCTACAACTCTGGAATTTCTTTCTGATCAGTCTCCTGTCCTGCTTTTCTTACAAGTTTCTTATTTTTACCATGATCTCTTGTCCCTGCATCCCTCCCTGTTCTCTCAGTCATAGGTGACGGGATCTATGAGGTACTAAGACATAGAGTTGGAAGAAAAGAAACAAGTATTTATCCAGTACCTACGAAGGGCCAGGCACAGTGCTAAGTGCTTTACAAATATCTAAGTTGATCTTGATCCTCAGAACAAACTTGGAAGGCAGTTGCTATTATGAGCCTCATTTTACAGATGAGGAAACTAGAGTGGAGAGCAGTTAAGTGATTTGCCCAGGATCTCATGGCTGACCAGGCCTGGTGCTGTGTTCACTATGATGCCACCTACCTAGTTGGGAGGAATCCCAGAGGCATCCGAGCCCAAACCTGTCATTTTATGGATGATGAAACTGAGGCCCAAGAGGGTTCATAGGATCTATAACCAAAAAGGGACCTCAGACAATCCAACCCCCACATTTTTCAGATGAAACTGAGACGTTAAAAGATTTGCCACAGGTCATAAGCTTCAAAGACAGGATTTGAATCCAGGTTCTATGGCTCCAGAGCCACTGGACTATACCGCCTCTTTCCACTTTTGGCTTCCCTTTCTTTCCCTTCATCTTACAGTCAGCCGTGTCAACAGGACCGCATCTTCCACTCTCAGAGCCTTTGCTTGCCCTATAGTCCTTCTGATGTTTCAGCCCTTCTAAAGTATCCAACTCTGAAACATCTTTATATTTGTCTTCCCCGTTCCATCTCTAAGCCACCCAGCACTGCTAGAGGAAGTCATGAAATTTTGCTAATTGGAAGTTCACACTCTCTGAACTCAGCGAGACATAGCATACCCACAAGTAGTATTTGTATAGACTGTGCTTGGACTTCATTCCTGACCTATCTCAAGTGCACGCTCTTCCATGAAGCTTTCCCTGATTCTCTCTAGCTGAAAGTTTCCTTTCTTACCTCATATTTTCTTAGTGTTCTTTATCTAGATTACTCGTTTGTTCCAAAATATCCTTTGTATCACACATATTTGTATAATTGCCCATCTATTAGATTGTAAATTCCTTGAGGCCCTTGACAGTAGGGACTGGATAATTTTTCATCTTTTTTATTCTCAGTATCTAGCACAGTGTCTTTGCATGTATTTCAACAGCTCTGTGATCTCTGATGTGGGTACTTTTCTAGAGCTATAGATTGCAGCCCATCCTTGCCTCCAAATTCTGGGCCACTGAGTTACCTCATTGTAGCATGCAGGTGATTCTGTGTTCTTAGAGGCATATTCCCAGCATAGCGCTACTTCTGATAGCTTCTGCTCTGCTGAAAAGGCTTCAGTACTGATTCTGTCTGCCCCTGAAGTACTAACATGGGCTAAGTACGGAGGTGGACCGTAGGCTGCACTCGGTGGTGAGTTCTTTGGCCACAGCAATCTGTGAAATGCAGCCCTTCCATATAATACGCACTTAGTAAGTATTGAATTGAATTAGAATTTAGATGGCTAATCCCTCCCCGTACTGTGATAAATTTTCTGTTCTACCCTCAGATATGGAGGAGGAGCAGAGCTGTAGAATAGAATTCATGTTATCTCTAAAGTCCCTCAGTGTGGTGAAAGTCAGTTTGGTCTTCTGGTCACAGTCAAATAGACACTTCAACCTATTTCTAATAAAACGCACTTAAGTTTACTTACTAACATGTGGCTTCTCTGTCACCTCCCCCCATTTCTTCCTTCATCCTCTCTTTAGGCATTTTGGCTTACAATTACTTATTTGTCTCTTCAAAGTACCATTTCTTGATTGCATGTATTCCCTTTATCCACTGTTTTTCTTCCCATTCTTTTAACTTATATTCTGCCAATCAGATTCATAGCCTGTTTTGGAGGGAAAAAAAAGTATCTACTCCTTGCTTTCTGCTCCTCTGAGGCTTTATCCCATGTAGGAAAGTTCTTTTCTAAGATTTATGCCTTGAACCTCCTAGGAGGTAAACAGGATTTTCTAGGGGAAGAGATAAACTTTCATAGCTCCCACTTCTTACCACTTATCTCTACTTAATGTCAGTTGTCAGCACCCATCCACTCTGGCCTAGGGATAGAAACCTTGCCTCTGGAATGGGGTGGAGATAAAGGAAATTGGAAATCACAGTATCTAAGGGCTGGAAGGGACCTCAAGAGCTATCTAGCCTGTCCCATCTCTGCCCCAGAATCCCTCCTACCACATCCCAACAAGTAGTCATCCAAGCCTTGTTTTGGAGATCTCTGAATGAGGAGGAACCCACTGCTTCCTGAGTCATTTCATCCCTTCTTACTCTTGGATAGTTCTGCTTGCTAGAAAGTTGTTGTTTTTTTTTTTAAATATTAAGCCTAAATCTGCATCTGTGTAACTTACCCTCTTGCTCTCAGTTCTGCCTTCTGCCATCAGGTAGAACAAGTCTAGTCTCTTTTTCATGTAACAGACCTTTTCTGTATCTGAAGACAGCTATCTTGTCTCTTCTTCATCTTCTCCCCTCCAGTCTAAATATCCGCAGTCCCTTCCAACAGTTCCTCATGGCCTGTCTCTTTACCATCTTATTCACCCTGTGCAGGACACATCCCCACTTACTTATATCTATTTGAAAGTGTGACAGCCATAACTGAACACAGTGTGCTCCCTGGAACCTGAACAGAGCTGAAGTTAGCAAAACCATTACCTCTCTTGGTCTGTACCTTATGCCTATTTTAGTGCAGCCTAGGATAGCATTAGCTTTTTGAGATTCCATTTCATACCATTGACCCACTAATAGTCTTATATCTTTTTTACATGGATTGTTCAGAGACAGATATTTTCTGTGTCTTTTTCTGCTAGACCTTATCCATCTGTTCATCCTGCTATTGAGTTTTGTTTCCAAGAAGAAACAAGTGTTCTGAGAGACTGTTGTGTTTTTGCCTTTGATCTTAGGGTTTAAAGTAGGAAGGAAGCTAGAGGTAATGGAGTCCAACTTTCTCATTTTACAGATGAGGAAAGTAAGGCTCAGTGAAGTGATTTACTTTAGGCTCTTCCTATTAATTTCAGGTACCATCCAGAGAGTATAAACCTTCTGTAATTGATTTGAAGGCTGATTCCAGCACTAACTTAATTGCTGAATAAAGTAAGTTGTACTTGCTTTGCTGTGTTATGCTATGTGCAGAAGTTCTGGCCAGACTGCATTGTGAAGGGCACCAAAGAGATTAGCTGAATTCTAGGACTCTTCTTATGGTTTGAATCTTAGTTTAGAGGGAGCAGAAGTATCTTTTGATTATGTCCCTGATGAACCTGGATCCTGGTTTCTTCAAAAATGTAACCAAACCGTTTGGGGCCATTCTGATTCTTTTTGGCTTCTTTCATTTAGAGATGTCCAGGGACTTAGCAGCCTTAGCCTGGTCAGTTGCCGTACTAGGTCCCTGTAGTTTCCTTCAGTGCTCAAGTTATTTGGCCTAAGCTCTTGTAATGAAAGGTTTATAATTATTCTTAAGAACAAATTTTGGGCTACTGTTGTTCATCAAGTTGGACTACTTAGAAGTCACCCCTCAGGCAATATTTCTAATGTGGTTTGGATGTAGAAAAAGTTGGGCATTCACAGTATACTCTTATAGAAAGGGCTTCATACCTGGAGTTCTGTACAGGAACCAAGTTTTTATCTTTCTCCAGCTCTTAAACTGTGTAAATTTGGTGAGCAAGTTGACACAGGATTTTCCCCCCAATTATACCATTCCTTAGTACAAGCCTGTACAAGGAAAACTAAGCTTTTTGTGTCTATGTGGGCCTAGGAGTTAATCTGGCATTCATATTGATAATATATAAAATAGAAAAAGATTCCCACTACCGTTTCTTCTTCTATAACCACTAATACTTACAGTAGCACAAAAGTATTTCTATTGGATATCCAAAGCAAGTTGGAAATAATTATAGGCAAGACTGCAGATTTTTTGCCATGCCTGATGACCACAAGCTCAATTTTGAAAATTTTGAAGTGGGTGAGCATCTTTTGACCATTCCTGTTTCCCAAATTCAAAGTGGTCATCCCATGTACGTTGGTCATTTGAATTTGATTGTTGTTCCTCATGAGTTCATACTCTGTGCTACATCACTTTACCCAACAGAGCAATATCTTAATACATTAATCTGGATTCTTTTTAGCCATCATTGCTTTACTGTTGTGTTATGAACATGATTTTATCTTAAGTCATTTAACAGTGCTTGGTCATACATTACATTCCATAAACTGATATGAATGAGGAATGAAGCGCAGTGAGCTATTTCATCATCTAACAACTACTAGAATTTAAGTTTAGTAACTTCTCTAGGAATCCTGGGACTGATGGGAAAGGATTAACATCCCCTGAATAAGCAAACTCAATTGAATAGGAATAGGCTGACTGAGCAGATATACCTGTGTCTTAACAAAATTGAATTATGTATGTTAGTACTTCAGAGGAGCAATTATTTCATTAGGGTCAGTGCTTCATCCATTAATACATATCATAACCTTTTGCCCCTCAATAGATGATTTCCTGAGTTGCTGTGGCAAAAAAAAAGTTCTTGGTGCTGAGCTTTTCTGAACATAGCCAAACTGGTCCTTAGAGTCTAACTCATAAGTCCTATACTCCAAGTATATATTTTGGTACAGGACTTGGCAGACTTGAAACAAGGAATCCAATTAGAAGTCATTGCAGTTATCCAGGAAAGAGGAGATGAGGGCCTAAATCTAGATAGATGGTAGCAGTGTGAGTAGTGATAAGGAGGAGATGATGTAAAAATAGCAAGATTTGAAAACTGATTGAATATGGGGAGTGAGAAGCAGAGGACAACAAAAAAGGTGCAAATGTGGATAACTAAAACGATAGTGGGGCTCTTAACAGAAATAAGGAAGTATGGGAAAGGGATGAGTTTGCAGGAAAAGATGGGTCTTGCTTTAGAGTTGTTGCATTTGAGATGTCTATAGGACTTCCAGATGGAAAAGTCTAAAAGACAGCTGCTGATACTGAACTAGAACTCGGGAGAGAGACAGGTGCTGGGTGTACCAATCATCTGTAAACCCATGGAAGCAGCAGGGAGGAACCAGTGGATAGGGAGAAATTGAACATTAGTGGAGTATGCCAGTGAACCACCAGAGGAACTGAGAGGGGACAAGATCAGAGACATGTAAAGGGGCGACCTAGAGAGTGGGGGGAACGATATCAAAGGACAGTGAGGTGAAGAGAAGGGGCCAGAGGTAACACACAATAAATGGCTCCACTTTCTAACTACTTTAGGAGTCGAGGCCCTCAGTTGAGAGGGTTGGGGAAACGAAGGTGAAGGAGGCTTGTGGAGATCAGAAGTTTGAAACTGCCTCAGTCAAGAGTAAAACAGAGAATCAGGTAGGGAAGAAAAGAAAAAGGATTACCTTAAAGTGAAGGCCCCTTTGAAGTTAAATAATGATCCAGTAAGCACAGTTGGGTACTCCATTCTGCAGGAGTGGAGGAGATGAGTGGTGGGTGTAGTTCTGGGTTGGTGTTGTCAAGGTGTGTGCTGTGATAGGACAAGGGAACAAAGGATTAGAAATACCAGATAGTACATAATTAAACTGGAAACTGCATGACAAAGATTTCTTAATAGTGAGCTGATAGATATAGTAATAGATTAGTAATAGATAGATAAGTAAGAAGATAGTAAAGGAGCACCTAGCTGACCTTGAATTCAAATTCCTGGTCCAGATGAACTACATACAACTTTAGGTACCAAAAGAACTGGAACATATGATTGCTGAACCATTGTCAATGAGATTTGAAAGATCAGGGGAATTGGGGAAATGCCACAAGATTAGGAAAGGCAGATATTGTCCTAATTTTTTAAAAGGGAAGAGAACAGGGCCTGCAAACTGTAGACCAGTGATCTTGATTTCAATTCCTGGGAAAGTTCTAGAATAGATCATTAAAAAGATGGCTGCCAAATATCCATAAAAGGAGACAGCTACTCTGAAGAGCTTTCTTGGCTTTATCAAGAACAGGTCAGGCCAGATTGATATCCTTTTTGGATGGGATTACTAAGCCAATGGAGGAGAATGCTGTGAATGTGGTCTCCCTACGTTTTAGCAAAGCTTTTAAAGGTGGAGAGATGTGGACTAGATGATCATACAGTCAGATGGACTCAGTGGTGGGCCGCCAGACTCAAAGAAAGCGTAGCTCTTGGTAGTTCACTGATAGTCATGTGGAACACCCCAGGGATTTGTGCTTGGCCCTGTGTTGGATAACATTTTTTTCAGTGACTTAGATAAAGATATAGATAGTACTTTTGTCAGACTTGCATACAACACTAAGCTGGGAAAGATAGCCGACCCCCTGGACTACTGAGGCAAAATCTAACAAGTCTTGACAGACAAGAGAAGCAGGTAGGCAAACAAAGATAAACAAAAGCAAGGGCCAGGTGTGATCTGGCTTTCTGTCCATAGTTTGCCCGTAGAGCATTGCTAAATTTATTAAGATGAAATTAATAGGAAAAACTGTAAAGCTTTGCACTTAAGGTCAAAATAGCTTCACAAGTATAAGATGGAGAAGGTGTGGTTAGCACTGTTTTGAAAAGGATTGGGGGATCTTAGTGGACTGCAAGCTTAATATGAGTCATCAGTGTCATGTAGCAGGCAAATGCAATCTTGGCCTGCATCAAAAAAGCGTACACCCTCCAGGAATTGAGAGATGATAATCCCACTCTGACCTTGTTGACCTGTTAACCATAGATAAAAAGCACTAACAGACTGGATTGTCCAGAGGAGGGTGACCAGGATCATAAACAGCCTCGAGGCTGTGACAGGTCAGTTGAAGGAATTGGGTGTGTTTTAGCCTGGAAAAGAGAAGACTTGGGGTAGACATGGTAGCTGTCCTCCAGTATTTGAGAGGCTTTTTTTGTGGAAGAGGGATTAGATTTCTTTAAGGATGGAACTGGTAGCAGTAGGTAGAAGTTACAAAGAATGAAGTTGAAGCTTGATGTCAGGAAAAACTTTATGGCAATTAGAGTTATCCCAAACTGGAATGGGGTCCCTGAAGAGATACTGAGTGCCCCTAGATCTTTGAACAGATGCTGGAAGACCCCTCAGTTATGTTATAGGGATCATTCATTCAATATGCATTCCTTAAGTGCTTGCTTTGTATGAGACTCTAAGCTAAGTGCCAGAGGTACAAGAAAGGCCAAACCACAGTCCCTGCACTGTAAGGAGCCCTCGTTCCAATGGGGGAGACACTATATAAAGAACTATGTCCCGTTGGCCACTGAGGTCTCTTTTAACCCTCCATCTCTTTGATTCTTTGAGCCAGTTTACTGGTACAAAGTGAAGTGATTGAGATTGGAAAGGACAGTGTAGCCAGATAGGCCTGGGAAAGTACTGAGAGATAGCTGGATTTTAGGTCACCATCAAAACAAAGAATGGGTTTAAGGGGAATAAGGCATAGGAAGAATGGGTTTAGAAGAAATTTTGTAGGTGAAACAATAGGAGAGTATGATTGGAATACTTCTAGGTGATAGCAAGGTCAGGAGTATAACCATTACTGTATGTAGGTGAGGCAGAATGAGTAGGTTAGAGGCGTTAAGTAAATGGAGGCCCCGAGGAGTTGGATATTTGAGGGGACATCAGCGCATACCCTAGTATAAGGGTAAGAGTTGGGGTATAGAAGGAGATTGTGATCCAGGAACTGAACTCAGTGAGAAAGGAAGAAATGTTCTGGGTTAGATTCAAACATGAATCTTCTCACTCCAAATCCAACAGTCTTTCTACTGTATTCTACCTCTGTTGTGTTTGATCTTCTTTTAATTAAAGAGATACTTTAGTAAATTGTTGCTCTGGAATCTCAAAAAGTGAAAAGCTCAGGTACTCCAGTTTCTTTTACATATTCCATTCAGTAGAGCAGAATATAGTGCCTCCTCTGGTCCTCTCCCAAAGTGGCACTCATGGATTAGGTCCGCATAAAGCAGCTACTACAGCAGGGCCCATGGAAGTACCTGGGTACTTCCTAACATTTCAAGTCAGGAGTATAGTGGTAGTGGGGCGTGTATATATAGGAAACATAAGTGGTCAGGGGAAATACTTTTGTTTCCTTCCCCCTCTTCTCCCCCCTGCCCCCACCTTGAATTTCTTCTTAGGGGCTTGGTTCTTCCTCCACTGCTAGATACAGGCCTAGAATGCCTCAAGTTCTCAAGCTGCATCTCTTTCTCCAGGGTTTGGCTATTTAGAGCCCTGGCCCATTTTTTGCTTACCCAATGATTTTCATAGGATCATAGATCTTGAGCTAGAAGGAACCTCAGCATCAAATTCAACTTCATCATTTTATAGATAATCAAACTAAAATTTAGGAAGACTAAATGTCTCCTTAAAGGCCACACAGGCAGTCTGCATTATGCCCCTTCTGGTTCCATCAAAGAGGTGTTCATATTATGAAAGAGGCTATTTGTGTGTTAATACCTTGTTAATACATTAAAATCTTTAGTGAGTACATCCTATGCTCAGCAACTGAGCTAATGGGGAAAGATTTGCTGCTGTCCCCCCCTTTCCCTTTTACATGAGGCTTAGATGGTAAGTTAACAAGTTGGTATCAGAGATATTCAATCAGTAAAACAATTCCCAGATTAAATCCTAAAATGATAGAGATTCATCCCAGTTCTAGTTCTTATTTTCATCAAGCATCAATGGCTAACCGTGTGCCCAGCACTTTACAATATTCCATAGGCAATATAGAAGTAGTATTTTATTTGGCCTCTATTCTTGAAAACTTCATAATATCATTAAAGATTTTTTTTTTCATGTAAATAATGAAAACAGGCTGAGAGTCAAAAATCAAGCACTCAGAAGTCTTTGTGGGAAGAGAAGTCCAATAATGTTTTATGGAGGTGAAACTTATGGAAGAACTTGAAGGATAGGTAGGATTTGGATAAGTAGGGGAAGAGGTGGTGTGTGTTTAAGGTGTAGAAAGAATAACATGACCAAAGGCCCTGAGAGGCCTTTTTGGGGATTACAAGGACCAGTGCTTCTCTATTAGACCTTAAATATTAGGGAATAATTCAAAATAAGGTTGGGTATATAGAATGAGACCAAGTTACTTAGGCTCTTGAAAGTCAGGCAGAGGATTTGGACTTGATGAGAGAAATAAGGAACCATTTTAAGTGACAAAAACAATATTTTTTTAAAAGAAATTTTAATTCTGAATTTACACATCAAATAAAATGGGCCTTTCCATATGCATAGTGGAACAGAGAAGGAGGAAATTGTACGTGAAACTGTTGGTCTCTATTACGTACAGCTTAGAAAGTAATATTTTAGGAAGATTCTTCAGAGATATGTAAGTTGAATTAGATATTCAGGAAGTAGCTGAGGAGATGAGCTAGGAAGCTGGCTGTCACACTGATATGATGAAGAGTATTGACTACCAACAAATAGAAGAGACATTTTGAGGGAGAAAGTGACAGGATTTAGCACACATTCTGTCTATGTATAAAATAATTGAAAGATGTTTCTGAATCATCAGCTAATAAAGGTCCATATGCTCATGAGAGACAAAACATAAGAAGCCAGTAGTAAAAAACCATTTCTTCAGATACCTATATACAAACACACACTGTATGAGTAACAAGCAAAATAAACTAGAGATCCTAAAACAAGGAGGCAAATTTAACCCTCTGAAAGATAACTAAGATTTAGTGAGATGAAACCCATGACTAAAATATAGTTCTCTATGAGTATACCTCATTCAAAAGAAGCAGGATAGGTGGGAATGGGGTAGCACTGTTATTAAGAAGATTTTGTTATATGAGAAAAGCTATGCATTAAAATGGATAAGCATGGTAGAGTGTTTGAATTGTCACTGGCATGAACTTCAGACCACCTAGACAGAAAGAGGAAATAGATGGAAGTTTGGGAAAGAAATCACACGTACTGAGCCATCAGAGAACATCTTCTGGAGAATTCTCTGTGCCAGGATCAGAACAGCTAGTAATTTTCAAAATTTATTTATTGAGTGATATATTAAAACTTAGTAATCAACACCATTTATCCCTTCTAAGCTCACATTAGGACTCTTTGTTCATTCTTATTTACTTTTTCTATTATATAGTTGTAGCTAGGGTGTAGTCTGTTCTTATTCCTGGGTTTTGCGGTGGGGTTTGGCTTTGCATTATTTCATAAAGGTTTTTCCTAACACTTATGAGTTTTAACTGCATTGTAATATTCCTCTAATCACAATTTGACTATACCTTTTTGTTAGACATTTAAGTTGCTACCACTTTTTTGCACTTACATATAGTGCTAATCTGAAATTTTTTAACAGATAGCTCTTTTTGTTTTGATAAGATTTCCCCCTTAATGATAATTTCATCCTTCAAAAGCAGGAGGACTCAACAAGGAAAAATTCTATTCTGGATCTGATTCTAACAAGGAAGGGACTGAACTTTGAGGGAAAGTGACCAGTCCAACAGTGAATAGGCAGATACCTTAGATTCGAGAGAGGAGATATCAAAGGGTTCAGAGAAAAGTTAGGTAGTAGTCTGACTAAGATTCTTCATGGGAAGTCAGTCTAAGAAGTATTTCCAAATTGGTAATTATTCTAAAGCCAGGTTTGACCATGTCACTCCTCAGCTCAAGAAGTTTCTTTGGTTCCCTGTTGCCTCCAGAATAAAATAAAAGCTCTTCAGTGTAACCTTTAAAGCCCTTTTCAATCTGGTATTCTTTATGTTCCAGCCAAACTGGTTTGCTTAATGTTCCCCATTTGTGGTTTTCCATCCCTCCATTGCCTGGAATGCTTTCACTTCTCACCTCTACTCTGGAAACCCCCAGCTCCCTTTACAGATCAGCTCAATTGTTGCCTCCTGTAAAAGACTTCCTGATTTCCCCCATTTGTTAGTGCTTCCCTGAGTGTCACTTTGTACCGATATATTTACTACCTATGTACATGTTGTTTCCCTCCAGTAGAATGGAAGCTCCTTGATAGGTTTCATTTTTGCCTTTGTGTCTTCAGGATCTGACCCATATTTAGCACTTAAATGTTTATTAAATTGAGTTGGAAAGGTCTCAAAAGTGAAATTACAAAAAACACCAAGATAAATGTTTCCAGCGAGTAAAAAAGGGAGGAGTAGTTGAGAGAGATTGATGCGGTCACAGAGAGATTTTATCGTTAAGTAAGACTTGCAGAACACAGAGTCGAGGACAGGTTACAACAGTCAGATGAATCCAGAAGTGTAGCATGGTTCTGCAAGGCAGTGTCAGAGTGTAGAAACTCTGAGTAAGCAGAGGCTGGCGAGAAAAGCGGAGATAAAGCAGGGAGTTTTGAAAGCTATTTTGGGGGAGAGAACAGCATCCAAGAAGGGGTAGGACCACTGCCCCAGGGCCATGGGTTCATGGGCAGTGGATGACTGAGAGGAGCTAGAGCTGATCACTTCTTATTCTAGTTATGCTTTCACCACCAAGGAGAATGATCATTGGATGAGGGAGGACAGTGTGAAACCCCTTCAACAAGTCCGAGTCTCCCGGCCCAGATGGCCAAGGATCCTGAAAGAAGTGGCATGTTATTCCTGGTCACTGGCACTGATGTTTTGAAAGATCATGGAGAGTGGGATCAAAGAATGGCATATTTCTCCCCCCTCCCCAAAAAGGTAGGAAGGGGTAGAGGCTGCACTTGCCAGTGAACCTGACTTCAGTTCCTAGTAAAAATTCTAGAATACATTCCTAAAGGTATAGTAAGTGAGGATCTAGAAAAGAACGTGGTGATCCCAGCAGGTCCCAGCATGGTTTCATGAAGGAAAGGTCATGACAGACTCACCTTCCTAAACTAGTAAATCACGACAATGCTGTGGTATTTGTTTACCAGGATTTTAGCAGACATTTAGTAAACTCTTTCATTCTGTTCTTGTGGAAGAGATACCAGGTGATAATTAGGTGGATTTAACACTGCATGACAGAGGCAAGATCCACAAGAGTCCTGACAGGCTAAAGCAAATAAGATGATGTTTAATAGGGATAAATGTAGTCTTCTAGCTTGCAGTTCCTTTGATAGCAGTCTAGGGGGTTGGGTGGGGAGTTATGTAACTTCAGTGAGCCAATACATGGGGCAGCCAAGAAAGATCATGTAGGCTTGAGCTGCATAAAGAGTCAGTGTCCAGAATGGTGGCAGAACTATTAGCAAATGACCAGGACTGTCAATGACACTGACCCCCATTATTACACCTGATAGCTCTGTGTCCCCTGAGTTACCACCCAAAGGATGACTGTTGAACAAGGGAGGTAAACTGTTCACTTACTACACCAACTTGGCTGCTACTAGTTACTTCCTCCCACCAGTGTCAGTATGCCCTTCTGTTCTTTTGTATTTAATGTGTCTTGTCTCTTCCACTGGACTGTAAATTTCTCATATTTCATGTCACCACCTCCCTGGCACATCTAGGGCTTTGCACATACTGTCCACCTGCATGCCCATTTTTTATCACGTGTGTTTGATTTCACTGTGGCTATAGACTTGTGCTCCCTACAAGTCTCAACAATGCTGAACTGCTATTCTCTCAATCTTCCCTCCCCATCCCCCACTTTCCACTGCTGTTTTGTGCATTAGGTCCAGTTGGGGAAACTCGTAACCTAATGGATCAGTGGGGGAAGAGAAAGGGAAGGCCAGAGTAAACAGAGAAGAGCATTACTGGTTAAAGAGAGTGCCGTGACTTGACTGTCATCCTGTCTAATTGAGTGATCTAAAGGGGTGTTAGTGACAGGTGAGGCAGAAGTTTCTGGCCGTGTCATTAGTTGTTTAAACTCAGTCCCACCAGTATAGGAACCTGAAGAAAAAAAAATGAACACACCATCTGAGCTAGGAGTAAGAATGGAAAAGTCCCCTCCATATAAATGGGATGTTCTTCATTTTGCCTCCTCTTTGAAGTAATAAGGAAGCACTATATTCCCCAATGTTCTCCTCTACATGCTCTGTCTGGGGCTCAGATTCATTTTTTAGCTTCAGAGAGCCATGCACAAAGAGGTCTGGCAGAATAGAGTTTTCTGTATGAGTTGGTGTGGTCGTTTTTTCTTATATCCTGCATTACTATTTGCTTTGTCTTGCAGTGGTTTGAGTCCAGCCAATGACAGTGGAGCCAAAAAGAAGAAAAAGAAGCAGAAGAAGAAGAAAGAGAAAAGCAATGAAACATTGGATTCTGCCCAGGACCAGCCTGTGAAGGTAAAGGACCTGTTTCCGAAGGGCCCAGAACTTTTCATATGAGAGTTATAAGGGAAATACTGGTTTTCTCCACCAATTTTTACTTGCTTTAAAAAAAGCCCTCTCTTTGAGGTTGGACAAGTACTTCCCTCACAACCACCCTGTGACATAAGTAGTACAAGTATCATCCTCATTTTATTCATGATGAAAGTAAGGCTCTGAGCAGTTAAATGACTTACCTCTGAGCACACAGCTGGAAAGAAACCTAGACAAGATTTGAACCCACGTCTTCCGATTCCAAGTCTAGTGCTTTATCCACGCTTCTCTCCAAGATATAAAAGTTGTACACCAGACACACCTCTTGAAATTGCCATTAGTACCTGTGAGTTCTCTGAAGTAGCCCCTACGTAAGAGTCCCTGGTGCTGTGGTTAGTGTCTGTTAATATTTGGGTGGAAACTGACTTCTTTGGTTTAAACACAGTAGTGAGTGCCCAAGCCTCAGGCTCCAGGGTGTGTTCACTATCATCAAAAACACCCACTTATTCATGCATGATTGCTTGTCGTGCTATCCTAGACGCTCTTCAGTAGTGACTGTATAGTTATGGTCCTTGCTTCCCAGAGTTCCAAGCCCAAAACTGATGGGAGCATTGGCTATGATAATAAAACTGGGACAATAAAGTTTTTGAAAACAGATCAGAAGTACTCATCTAAATGAGTGCTGTGGTTCACTGTCACCTTGGGAGGCTGTGCACTTATCCCAGGGGTCATGCTGAGGCTCAGGACCTTTGTGTGGTGTTCTTCTGGAATCTATATCTCAGCCAGTTTTTGAGCCATCTAAGGAAATCTATCTGGCTACCGACTACTATAGTACACCTTATTTTAGACTCCAAACAGTAATTGCCTGGTTTATTTTTTTTTTTAATTTAGAAAAAAAGATTTTTATTTCACATCATTATTCGATGGAGTGACTTGGCCTCTTAGCTGGCACAAGCACACTTAAGCTAGATATAAAGCTGTATAATTCATCCAGATTCAAATTTCGTGCCTTGAATCCCGTTGGTTGGCATTTTGAGGTTCACTGAACCCCACCCCTTGATTACATCTTTTCATTTCCACATTTCAATCCCCCCACCTTCTCATCCACATAGACTTTATTCTTTATATTTTTAGTTTCTTTCCATTTATCTGCATCAGATAGCATAAGAAAGGATCCCTCTCAGTTGCTAAAGAGAATTGACAAAAGCATGAGTTTGAAGATTCAAATGCCTAATTTATTTTTAAAGCTTGACCCCTGAATGATTTTTTTTTTTTTTACTATTTCCAAAATTAACTTCACTTTCAAAGGATAACACTTTGTCACTATTGAAGGTAATCAAAGCAAGGTACTTTAGGCCCTGACAACAGTTCAGAAAAGAGGAGTTGTAAAAACTCATCCCTCAATTGAAATTTCTCTCTCCAGAGTTGCCAGTGTTCTCTTAATTGCCAAATCTGATGATCTTTTCTCAGTCCTCATCCTTCTTGACTTCTCTAGGTGTGTCTTGGCTTCTGCTTGTCTGCCCCTTCTCAGTCTCCTTTGCTGAGTCATCGTCCGTAGCCTACCACCTAACTGTGGATATGTGCTAGGCCTCCCACCTAGACCCTCTTTTTGCTCTATATTAGCTTTCTTATTGAGATCATCAGTTCCTACTATCTCTATGTAAATGACTCTCAGTTAGATGGCACAGAGGATTCTTCCCAGGTTCAAATTTGGCCTCAAACACTTACTAGCAGTATGACCTTGGGCAAGTCACTTAACCCTGTTTGCCTCAGTTTCTTCTTCTATAAAATGAGCTGGAGAAGGAAATGGCAAATCACTCCACTGTCTTTGCCAAGAAAACCCCACAAGGCATCATGAACAGTCAGACACAGCTGCAAAACAACTGAACTGAAGATGGCTGTCATGTAGCCCTAGCCTTTCTCCTGAGCTCTAATCATGTATCATTGGTTCCACATTAGATGTGTCAAACTAGATATCCCAAAGCCATCTCTAACTCCACCTATCCATCCTGGACTCATTATCTCCCTTTGGTTCTGTCAAGGGTGCCACCATCCATCAGGTACCTAGGTTCACAACCTTAGAGTCATAGGATTGTAGATTCAGAGCTGGAAGGAACCTTAAAGGCTATCTAGTTCTCCTCTCTCTCCATTTTACAGATGTGAAAACAAAGGCACAGAGAGGTTAAGTGTCTTATCCATGGTCACACAGGTAGTGACAGAAGAAAATTTTAACCCAGGTCTTCTGCCTGTGAAGCTAGGGCTTTTTTCCCTTGTACCACCTCCCCCTTCATTCCTAATCAGTGACCGCATCTTGTTGATTCTACCTCTACAATGTTTCTCACATCTTTCCCCTTCTCTACTCAAATGGTCAGCACCCTAAGTTTGAGCCCCCATCACCTCCTGCTTAGATTGCTGCAGTAATTTCCTAATTGGTCTCCCTCCCGCAAATCTATACCCTCTCCAATATATCCTCCACATGGTTGTTGTAGTGGTGTTCCTAAGCACAGATCTAGCCACGTTCCTGTCATACTCAGGAAACCTCAGGGCCTCCCTACTACCTCTGTGCTCTGTTTGGCATTTAAAGGCCTTCACAAACTGACTCCAGCCTCCCTTTCATAACTTTTTATGTATTGCTCACCTTCACACACACACAGTCTAGCCAAATTGGCCTTGCTGTTCTCACCGCGATTTTCCATCTTTTGTTTTTGTATAGGCTTCCTCCCCAGACCTGGAAATTCCTTCCTTGTCCTTTAGAATCCCTAGTTTCCTTCCAAATTCAACTCCAGCACATCTTCTACATGAGGCTTCTCCTGACTTCTCCCCAGCTACTGGCCTTCCACACCAAAACTACCTTGTATTTATTTATTTGTGTGTGTGTGTGCGTGCGCGCATGTGTGTGGCTTATATAGACTAAGGATGGCTTGGTTTTTGTATACCTCAGGCCCAGTACTCTTGACACACAGTAAGTACTCAGTAAATGCTTGTCGATTGATTCATTTATTCATCTAGAAATACTGCTTAGGCTAGATAGTCTCAAATACCCATTCCAGGAGCCCCTATAAAATGTGGTGAAGCCATATCGCTCATTGTCTCATTTCTAGAGAGAGCTGCTGCCTTGCTTTCAGGTTTTTTTGAAAGGCCCTCAAGGGAAACTCTGGGATGTAAGCCAAAGTCTTCCTGGGGTCAAAATAGAAACTTTACACCTCACACTGTAAGGTTTGAAATCAAGTACTTTAAAGAGTTTTTTAAATCTAAGGGAACTGACTGCAAATCCAGCCCCTGCCTTACCACCAACATCCCATAACATCTGCCTCTGGGAGTTCTTTTGCCAGAAATTTTAAATTCCTGTACTTAATAGAGTTAACTTGACTTAGTAGTATATTGTGTTTTCTCTTCCCCCAACTTTTTCTTGTTTAGGTGAACTCTTTACCAGTGGAGAGGATCCAGGAAATCCAGAAAGCCATCGAGCTGTTCTCAGTAGGCCAAGGACCTGCCAAAACCATGGAGGAAGCCAGCAAGCGCAGTTACCAGTTTTGGGACACTCAGCCTGTACCGAAGCTTGGTATGTGTTTCTTTCCTTTGTCTTAGGCACAGACTATGTCTTAGCTGCCCCAGAGAGGACTTGGAACATTACTGAACATATGGCATTCCTCATGGTTACCCTGTTTCCTTATAGCCGTATGGATCTGGTAGCCTTGAGTGGCGCAGCAGCTAGAGCGCTGGCCTGGAGTCAGCAACCTCAGATACTTACTAGCTGCGGAGTCCTAGTCGAGGTGTTTGCTTCCGTTTCCTCAGCTGTTAAATGAGGGTGATTAAAAACATCCACCACACAGAAGAGTAGATGAGCTGCTCTTATTATAATCAATGTTGCTGTTAGCGTTTTTAATAAAAAAAAATCTTGTACCGTATGATTTTGGGGAATAGTTCAAAATAAAAGTTGGACAAGTAGAATGGTGCGCCAGGGTCCTGAGAACCTCCATGGCCAAGTAGTGTATTGTCACTGAACACAGAGCTGCAAAGGACAGCTGTATGTCTGTATAGAATAAATGTCTGTGTCTGTGTAAAGAGATAGGGTGTTAGTACTTGATTTCCTGGTCTGGCTTCCATGTACCACTTAGCATGGTACCAACCAATTCCTTGTTCCTCTTAGTGTGTGCTAACTGACTGCAAGGTCATCCTCAGATCAGCCCAACCTGAGTAGGAGTGATATGCCCATACCTACCTGTGTTACTGTGTAACACACTTCAAGAAAGATGTGGAGCCAACAGTGAGTCCAAAGGAGCAATCGCTAAGGTGATTTGGTTGGGAGTGCTGTCGTGTGAAAATTGTTGAGACTTCAGCCTTGGGAGACCAGGTTTGATAGAGGATGCAATAAATAGGTCTGGCTCGGGGCAACCCACATTAGGTCACCAGGTCCTGAAATACAGAAGGGAGGCAGCAGACGTGCTTTGGAGCTTGAGCCAGGAGCATTTAGGACAGATGAAAAGGAATTACTGATTCACATCTGCTTAGGGAGCTCATCATTCCCAGAGATGGTACTGATCAAAAATATAATTCTCAGGTGAGCTTGCTTCCAGTGCAGGTAGGAAAAGTCCTATGCCGTATTGGAACACCAAATACAAATAACGTACCATTCACATAGCTGCTTTTACCACACACAGACAGCTGAGACGTGATCAGATTTATGTACGTGCAGCTTCTTCAACTGCCTCTTACTGAACTTTTCTCTGGCTAACTGAATTGGGAAAGCAGTAATCCAGCATGTTAAATCCCACTTGGGGCAGGTAGGTTCAGTTTAACCCTCTGCCCCTCCCTCTGTCATTCTGTTTTGGGAGGTGCAGATGAAGCTACATACATAGGCCTGAGTGTGGATATGTGTAATTGTCCCTTGGAAAGCCACCTCACCTTAGTGTTTTTCAACTTGTATGCCAGGAAGAGATCCCCACTCTTCAGGGAGAGTTTTGGAGCCAGGAGAAGGAAATTTACCAGCCACCTAGTTGCCATTAAGTAAGCTTTGTCAGTGCAGCATTCCCACAACACTGAAGAGCGAAGTGACTAAGCCAAAGGAAATTCCTTTGTTGTGAGTGGGTTGCTGTGGAGGCCATCTAAAGCTGAAACTGAAGATAGGCCACCACAGTCATCAGCAGCACAGAAATAGCCACAGCCTGCTTTTTTCCTTGTCCATTTCCTCAGTTAAGGCCTACTAGCTGAGCCTGCTTGCAAGGCTCTAGATGACTAAAGATGCCTTTACTTGGGATAGAATATTGGGGATGGGAGTGAAGTGGGGTGGGAGGAAATCTCTTCTAAAGGAGTAAGAGAGATTAGACCAGCATAGCATTATCCTCTATTCACTGAAATGCATGAAGAGCTATGTTGTAATTAATGTATGTAACCTTACCAGTCTGTTTTCACTGAGTTTGTTCATTTAGGAATTTTAAAATGGGTCACTTGACTCACCTTGACATGGGGAGGCACAGTAAGGTCTAGGAGAAGGACTACTGACCTAGAACTGGATTTTATTCCTACTTCTCCCACCATTGACCCCATAGGTGGCCTTGGACCAATTGTTTTTGGTTGTGTGCTACGTGCTACTCTGGTAGCTTTGTCAGGCAGACCCCAAAATGGGGTTACAAAGAGTTGGACATGGCTGAGAAGACTGAACAACAAAAGTGTGAACAGAACATAAAGTTGGATTATGTAGAAGAGTGGTTAAAATGGCTGCCTGTCAGATGTGTAATTAATCAAGAAGCCTTCAGCACCAACTAAGGGAAGCTTTTTAAATGGGCTACCCCATGTCAGATTTAGACACTGTTGAACTGAGGTATTATCCAAACTCTGCCTCTGTGTGACCCCTAGACAAATTCTTTTCCAATTTATTGTTTCTACCATTATTATGAAATAAATGTCTGAATGTTTATTAATAATACAGATACTACCTAGTACACTGAAGTCATATAGCATTTCCCTCCCATGGTGTTTTTAATAGGTAATATCTTCTGGCCTTCCTAGCCCTTGTCACTAGATGGTATTTATTCCACCAAACAAAGCTAGAATTAGAAGTTTAAAGTACTCCCAGTTATATTAGAAGACTTGAAAACAGCAGGTTTCCTGGATATCTGTAGTAATTTTCTTTTTACTGCCAGAGTCAAACCTTTTTTTTTTTTTTTTCTCAGAGGCCTACCTAAAAGATGTGAATTGATTTTTGTGACTATGTCGAGGATATCCTGTTTCTTTAACTTCACATAAATCTGCTCTTTTCCCTTTTCAGAACATAAGAAAGAGATGGTTGCTTGTTCTTGTTTCAGATCAAAGTCTTATGATGTGGCCAATTGTAGGCTACAAAGAATAACAGACTAGAAGGAGGGGAATAAGGTTGAAAGGTTTCGTTTTATTTGACTCCTATGTTATTTCTCAAAAAAATTATTTTTCCTCACCTCTTTCCCTCTTTTTAAAAATATTTAATTGATTTTTTTTTACTCCATTGTCACTTGCCATTAAATTACCTGCTCTCCCTTGTAAACAACTACAGCCAAGCAAAATAAGTTAATACGTTGGCCATGGCTAGTAAAATGCAGGCCTGTTCTGTTCCCAGAGTCTGCCACCTCTGTGCCAGGAGGCACTTTCTAGTCCTCTGAAGTTATGATTGGATGCTGCATTGATCAAATTCTTATTTTTTTTTTTTTGGGCAGGGCGGTTGGGGTTAAGTGACTTGCCCAAGGCCACACAGCTAGTACATGTGTCAGGTGTCTGAGGCCAGATTTGAACTCAGGTCCTCCTGACTCCAGGGCCAGTGCTCTACTCATTGCACCACCTAGCTGCCCCTGCATTGATCAAATTCTGAAGTCAAGTGTTCTTTTCCTTTATATTATTGTGATCATCCCCTTGTTTCTGCTTCCTTGGCATTTCCTGCAGACTCTTCAAGTGTCTGAATTGTAGTACTCATCATGCCTTACTGCATAGTTGTGTTCCATTTCATTCCTGTGCCCCAATTTGTTCAGCTGTCCCATAATTGATGGACTTCCACTTTCTTTCCCATTTTTTGCTACAACAAAAAGTGCTGCTATAAATGTTTTTACATGTGTGAGAGCTTTCCTGCCTTGCCTCGGGGAGTATATGCCTAGTGATGTTTATCACAAGATCAAAGAGTAGGCGCAGTTTACTAACTCTTTTATTCTTATTGCAAATTGTTTCCTAGAATGGTTTGATCAGTTTTTCACCATACCAGCAATGCATCAGTGTGCTTGTTTTCCCCTTAGCCCCTTCAGTATAAACCATCTACATCTTTCCATCTTTTGTCATCTTTACCAATCTGAGTTCTTTATGAACACAATTCTACTTCACCGTTTAGGTACCTCATGTCTTTTCAAGTGTTATTTCTTTGGTCTACTGTCATAGTTTCATAGCTTATAATCTTCAGTTTCCTGCATTAAAGGCCAGGATAGCAAATAAGGTTGGGGAGAAGAATGGAGAAAGGCAAAAAGGAAAAGATGGGAATTTTCCTGTGGAATCTTTAAGTGAGTTGAAGATTCTCATCATTATTGGTACTTCCTGAAATTCTTACTCCTCCCTGAATTTCCTATAGAAGTTAGGGAACAGCAATTTCTCTTTAGCTATCTAATAGTGAGACAAAAAGCAAGGATGCACTTACTGTGAAGGATGAAATAATCCCCACAAAAACCAGGTAAAATCCCATGATTCTGAGCCATCAGTTCTCCAGCTGGCTTAAGTGGTAATAAATATAACTTCCATTTATATGGGGCTTTTGGTTTGCTAAGCTCTTTCCTCAAAACAAATTAATTATTTCATTTTGTCATAAAGTCTATGGGTACTCAGTTGAATTAATGAGATTGGCGTTTATTTCTACTGAAAACATTTATTATATTGTGGTTTTGGACAGAATTTTAATACATGTGTTGGATGATGAATAAACATTTTATAATATCTTAAAAAACCTCTAGGAGATAGTAAGGGTAAGTATTACTATCTCTATTTTACAAATGAGGACACTGAGGTTGGCACTGTTTTGGTCTAGTCTAGTGATTCAGGCTCAGGATTGGAATGAAATGAGACACACATAGACCACATAACACTTTGCAGAAAGAGGTTTATTTGACAATACAGGGAAGGAGTGATTCAGCAAAAATGCAGTGTTGATTCAGTTGGACACAGCTGCCTTCAACTCTCTATAGAGGCATGCCTAGTCAGGGGAGTTGTGTTAACTTGTGTGGTCAAGCCTGAGATCACCAGCTCCTTGTGCCCTTAGACAACTGGGGTGCTATGTCAGTGGTTTGAGCCTTAGTCTACCAGGTCAGTCTTGAGGATGGTTTTGCTGCCTTTTAGTGGGAAACTAGCCTGACCTACCTCATAAGGACTTTTCAGTCTTAGTAAATGTTGAGCCTACTTATCCCTTCTTTGGTCCTAATGGTCTCCTAGGGAATCTTCTACCACTTAAATGACCTTAGGGCTATTACTGGGGAACCCCGACCTAAGGGGCATCTGGCAGAGCACTGGAGAAGTTAAAACACAAAGGAGAAGGAAACAATAAAAAGTCAAATACTCCCTTTAAGGAGTGCAATCCATGTGGTGGGGGTGATATCAGGTTCATTTCACAGTAGATCTCCCCATGTCAAATGGTGACAATTAGCAGGAGCAGTACCTAAAACATTAAGGCACAGGTAGTGATTCTTCTATCATAGTCACCAGTCCTTATGTGGTCTAGGGTCATATGCAGTAACATAGCTAAGGGAAAATTTTCCTTCTTTTATACAACTTGTCTAATTTGATATAAAAACCTGACCTAGACCACCAGCCATTCAGTGTTCCCTGGCTCACAGGGCAGCATCTCCCCTTCCCTAGGAGTCCTGAGAAGGGGGAGGAGATACCAAATCTTTGTCCTTTCAGAGGCCTGTCCTGAAAGATTGCCTCCTTCTTCCACAGGGGCTGAATAGTTAGTTATAACTATTCAGCAGAGTTTGGCTGCCCTGTTGTTAGAAAACCAGGCATCTCCTCAGAATTCCCAGCCCCTATTAAACTACCACTGCCGCTATTTGGTTTAACTCATTAATGAGTCAGGGATAGCCGCTTAGGAGGGCATGGCCACAGCTTTTGCTCTTCCTTTTGGTCAGTTTTCATCCTAAGGTCCACCCTAAGAAGGCTATAGTTGTAGAAGGAGTCAGCCTTGACTGGGAACTCCATAATTCTTGACCTCCCAAACCCATGAGTTTGACACCATGGCTATGAACATCCATCTCACCTATACTTTTCACTCACCTGTGCTCAGGGAAGGAGAGACAAATCCAAACTATCCAGAGATAGAAGGTGCCGGCTCATGTTCATCTAAGCCAGTACATATGCTCTAGCTGCCATGTCAAAGCTATCAGTATGCTTCTGGGGTAGAGGGGCCCCCTTCCAAAATCTCTATGGGAAGTCCTATGCAGAGACCCAGCACAACTGGCAAATGATTGGAAAGTAGGTGGGAGTCACTCCTTTTAAGGTATAATCAGTAGGTGGCTCCTCCTGGCTTAGTGGCCATCTTCTCTGAAGCAGCCACCCCTATCAAGGGGAGCAGTGGATTCTGTGTTGTCCCAAAAGTCAGTTTATTATCGCCTATCATACACCCAGGTAACTATTTGCTACCCTCAGATCAACTTGATTGCATTTGGCCACATCTTCAATTGTGGAAAGTTCTCTGGGGAGACTCAGACTTTGTCTTTTCAAGGGCTTCTCATTGTAACTTGCACCAGAGTCTCACCAAAGACTCCTGTAATACAGTTCCCATTGGCTTTCTAATGCCATGTGAAGAGTCCAAAACAGTCCATTCAACACAGTTTTTAGACTGTCCCCAAATTAAGTCTTTAAGGAAGGCCTACATCTAACATAGCTGGTAGGCCTGGAAGTTACAATCATAACAGAGTTATTAAATGCAGCAGACAGCATTTTGACATTTATATGGTGGGCCTGGCTCAAGCCTAGCAACTAAACTTCCCTCCCTTCAGATCCCTTCCCCCAAATAATTTTGACTGGGATCATGAGCTGCATCTATGCCTTCGGAGTATTGTTCTTAAAAACCGAGAACATGTTCTTCTCTATCTTTAGCTGCTGAATGTGTGTGGACAGTTTGATTTCATTTTCTTTATATTGGCAGTCTAACTTTTCTTGGGATGACTTTGCCTGTCAACTTCCTTAGACACCCAGTGAACTAATCCCACCACATCGTTGAGGAGGATCTCTTTTCTCTCTATTGAGAGAACTCAAAGCATGTGGCCAGAAACAGTGGTCACAAGGTTCCAGGGCACATCATCATTCTGCCTTGTCAACCAAAAAGTCAGCCATCATTTAGACAAATGCCGCCAGCTATGCCAAAAATATTGGTTCAGGCCTGACTCAGGACTGTCTGATGGTTCAGGCTCAGGATTAGAATGAAATAATTGTAGACAATCTATAACATTTTACAAAAGGAAGTTTTGTAAGCTTCCATAGAAAAGCTATTCAACAAATGAACAACCGTAGTTCAGTGGGACACAACTCCCCTCACTATGTTTACTTGCATGGCAGGAGGGAGATCACCAAGACTGGGGAGCACCAGGTACTTGTCTGTTGGGCTTTTTATAATCTTAGGTGACTGGGAAACTATGCCAGCAGCTACTTTCCAGTCTTGGGAGATATCATTCCTATCAGTCTCTCTGCTTGGTTGGTACCAGAGAGGATTCGAACCTGGCTTCCCTGACTCCAAGTCTAGCACTTGATTTAGTATGTGCTGCCTGCCTCACAGGCTGCCTTAGCTGTTCGTTGTCTGGTAGTAATGGAAGGAAACCCCCAGACTTTCCCTTCAGCTCTTGATAGCTTGCTTTGGACCTGACAGCTAATTTTATATTTTTCAAGCCACAGAATGAAGTGAACCCTACATTTTTCATGCTTTTGGTAGTTCTCCTTTGTGCTAAAAAATCAGAGAAACCTTATGGTAATTTCATGACAACCTGAATGACCTCCACTGATTCCAGATCAACTGGGCTTTATAAGTTTATAAATTTACAAAATTTTATGTATTTAATTGATACAAATTTATAAAAGTTCCCTTGGTAGTCCAAGAGCTCTTAGAGCCCTTGCTCAGAGCCAAATAGGCAGTGTGCAGGGAAGAAACACAGAAGAAAAAGAGATCAGCTTATCCTGGCTGGGGAGGAGATGACTTAGAGCAGAGGAGAC